>NC_132938.1:40556363-40859393 GCF_034638445.1 Ciconia boyciana
AGTAGTGAATAGCATGAGAGCCAGGAAAAAGTAAAAGAAAGAAAAAAAAAACAAACCCACCTCTAAAACATGAAGCCCAACACAGTCTTCCAGTCTGATATTGAAAAACTTACAGCTACTAACTGTCTATAATCTTCCAAATAGTTTTATACCTATCTGCAAGTATTTTCCTCTTTATGGATCTTTTCCCCATAGCTCATTCATAGCACAGAAGGCAGTGTCAAGAGCCTCATTTCAGTCAAGATATCTTGATACAGTCTTCACTGTTTCTAGGGATGCTCCTTTGACTAATTCTTCAAAACCATTTCACTCTTAAATGCCTTTGAAAAGGTGAGTCCTAATGAGATACTCCATTTAGGAGTGAGACTTGACAATACAGAGAGGTGAGAATGAGGCAAAGTTCATTGCTCATGTGGAAGTGGATCAGAGCATGTGAAATTAGATAGTCCTTACAGTAAGCTCAGAGAATATATTTGATGAGATATATAATTTTAAATAATTTTATTACAGCTTGAAGTTCTACAAGTCACTTTACTTTTTAATCTTAACACTTGTAAATGTAAAAAACCCCAATCCTTAA
Source organism: Ciconia boyciana (assembly GCF_034638445.1). Taxonomy (NCBI): domain Eukaryota; kingdom Metazoa; phylum Chordata; class Aves; order Ciconiiformes; family Ciconiidae; genus Ciconia; species Ciconia boyciana. The sequence continues at coordinate 40,556,944 of NC_132938.1, forward strand.
AAAGAAGAATGCCAGCGTTGGCTGTTGCCACATATGCAGCTAGATTGCAGATGCCAGTGCCCCTCTCTGTTTCTTACTATGCTGATTCCTAAAGCAAAAAAATAAATTAACAAGTAGTATTTAATCAGAGACGGGGGCTGGAAGGGCAGGGAAGAAAAAGAAACTCTGACCCTCTCTTTCTTTCAGAATTGGGAGAGAGAGGAAGAAATAAAACAGGAAGAAAAGGAGACTTAAGCAGACACAATCTCCTCGCTGTGACTTCCCAATCACAGTTAAATGAGTTTTATCTTAAGCTTCAGTTACTACCTTACAGAAAAAAGAGCTCTTTTGTCTGCCTGCCTTGTCAGCCACTCATAACTACATCTAATACAAGTCACTCTTAAAGGCAAGTATTTTTTACACTTAAATCAAACACTCATTTCTGAACTGATCTTCCATAGCCACATCCAAACCCCTTCTTTTTCTCGTAAGAGCTCCTATCACTGCACTCTGAAACCTGTGTACCAAACCCAATTCATTCACCTTAGCACGAGCACCCAGGGCCATAGCAGTCACTTGGGAAAAAACCAAACCCTGATGAAGCAAGAAGAAACACGGAGCAAGGAGGCAGACTGAATTAATAGCACTGTACCCATTGTCCCTGTTGCACCGCAGAAGCAAAACCCCACGCGTGAAGTCCAAAGCCTGGTTCTGCAAAGGGGGTCCCCAATTAGGAGTCCCCAGTTACCCCTTTTGCTGCCAACCGCCCGTGCAGCCGGGTGGTACCAAGCCCGCGGTAGGTGACTCACGTGCCACCCCACGCAATTCCAGCTACCGCCAGATAATATTTTTGAGACCATCTCTTGCAAAAGCACTTGCAGTATGGCTTAAGAATGCCAGCCTCTTTCTGGAAATAAATACGGATTTTTCTTGTAAAGCACTTGGAAGTCATTGGATTACAACTGCAAAACGAATTACAATTGCTGTTAACGAAGTTATGGGTATAATAGAAACATGTCATCAAATTACAAAACCACTTGCTCACTGCCACAGTCCTCTAGTGCTGGAAATAGTACGTTCTCTCTGATCCATTTCTGCCAGTTTTATGATTTTAAAGGAGTGCCAGCTATTTCTCCAGAATTTATGGCCTGGAGCAGCACTAATGAGCCCAAGGGGATACAGCTGGAAAGCAGAGGATAGTTCCAGGGGACTTTGGCTGGGCCTCGCTAGCACTGAGCTGGGGGAGGGAAAGGGGTCAGGTAGCACTTTTGACCGTATCTGAGTTGAGTTTTGAAATAGTCTCTTAATGATGTATTTGGCTCCATTATTTTTATTTTGATTCAATAGCTTGTAAGTCTGGATAATGTAACTATATTGGTTCAGAGGGGGTTGTTTGTTTGTTTTGTTTTCTTAATAGCTTATGCATAGAGGATTTAGAATTTCATTATTAGACCAGTAACATTTGGAAGAAGAAATCATAAATGCAACTCTATTGGTTTGAAGTAAACAGAAAAGAGAGAGAGAAAAAATTCTGACTCTTTCCATGTAAAACAAAAGCTAATTGCTAATTAAGAAGAATTATTAGGGGATAAACTAAATAATGACTTGCACAAAAGGAATTATTACTGTGACACAATATGAAGGGAAAAAGAAACTTTAACTATGGAATGCCTAACTTTGCCTTTACCCATGCCTCATCTCTTCAAGAAGGTGCAGATTCACACACATGGTCCCAGGGAAGGGGTGGAGGGCGCCAGAAAAAGATCCAGCAGCAGTTTGGCTTGTTCAAGCTAAGTTTTAGATTTTTTTTGTTTAATAATAATATGCCTGATGTGATTACTGTAATACAAACATTTACCTGTGTGCTTAGAATGGGACTCTTCAAGCTAAAGTGTGTATGTCCGTTTGCTTGTTTGTTTGCATGAACAGTTTAAAATGTTTTAAAAAGAGTTTTAAGCTGTTTTTAATGGAGAAAATCTCAATTTTCTTTCAAAATAAAGAAGCCAAAAAACCCAGAATAACGTTCCTTAAATACCAAAGACTTACAAATAGTTATTTTCTAAGTATTTTCTGACACTAATTTGGAGTAAGATTGCTCCTCCAATACCTGAATTTTCAATCTAAATAGCTTTCATTTTACAGAACTGTTCCTGCAAAACTTCTCATGAAATAATTTTCAGAAGAATAACATTTTCAACATTTGTAATCCAAATATAATGCAGGAACTCTACTTGAATCTGGGTGTTAAGCAATGTAATAGCTAGCTTCAATTTCATTGTTCAGAAGAAACTTATTAAAAGAATAAACAACCAATAGTTAGAAGTCATTTTCTCAACATCTTTCTATTTTCAGTATCTGTTCTGCTAATCCATAAATAAGACTGTATGCACAGGGGAGCAGAGCTGTAAACAGTTTTTTAAATTATTTTCCTTTCCTGCATAGGGCTTTCCATGTTGTGCTGTGTGCTCTCAGCAGTAAATGGAAACCCAGGCTACTTTAAGAGTTTGCATTTTTCAGTCCTTAGAGAAGAACTGTCTCCAGAACCTCAATAAATTGCTATCTGAAATGCATCAGAAGTGGTTTTGGTTCAAATTTCCTCCAAAAGGGTTTCAAGCCTTTTCCCATTAAGTAAATCAGTTGCTAGGGAATACATCTTTTGTACACATCACTACGTAAAACATCGTTATTTAGTTAGTAACACATCTAAGAGAACAATCAGCTGCCAGCAATCATACTTCTTTTTATAAGATGTATCAGAAGACACAAGAGGAAGTAAATGCCATTTGTTTCCATAAAAGAGCATTTTTATAAATGGTTTGAGAATTGTCACAACAAAATACGGGAGTCATTTTACTTTTTTAAAGGCTTTAAAGAGACCAACTGAGGAATTTGCCTCCTTGCTCCCTGAACCAAGAAGAGAACAGAGTATCCTGTTTCGCTCAGTGGCTGCGAAGGGAAGAGCAAGCTATTACAGTATCATTTAAGTGCTCATCTGTGCTGGCCTTTCCCTCAGGATAAATCCAAGTTCTTCTCCCTAAGAAGTTGAACATAACTCAGCGATGGTTTCTTCTTCATCTCTCTAGAATGCCTACCTCAAACATAATTTCTCTTCACTGGGAAAGGCTAGAAAAGCTTCAGGCATGATGTTTGAAGCAAAGAATGTAGATTTATCTCTGATGGTTTTTGACAGCGGATCCTTGTCTTTGTAATTAAAGCACCTCTGTCATAGACAGCCTTTATATTCATTGGAAGAGTACTGCCAAAGGAATATAGGGAAGTGGATGAATGCCAAGCCACAAGAAATAAGTTTCAGTAAACATTTCAGGAATATAATTTAGGAAGAAACCAATCACTTACTTGGCAATTAACAAAACAACTCCACAACTTTGCCCAATTATCTCTAAGTATTAAGTTCTCAGTTTTTAGAGCAATATATACATTTGATATCAAAGCACAGAAATAATAGGATGTATTTCAGTGTGCTGATTATCTTAATCTGTGGAAAACAGCACAAGTTCAGAGAACTGAAATTCATGTAAATATGCTGGACACAAATGAAAAATTGCCCTAAAATATTCCTGTGAAAATAATTTTTTAGTTTTCACACTTAAACAAAATTTTGTTTGTAAAAAGACAAAGCACTTTTTGGAAGTTTTTTCAACACCTCCTTGATTGATACACCAACACAGAGAATGTACGAAATAGTCACTTAGGGATAATTCACAAATATTAAAGATCCCTTTTTAAAATCAAGTTGGCTTCCTCAAAATCTGTCACCTCTTAGGTGAACTCACAACAAAGGGGGAGACTCTGCTCCAATCTTTTACATCTCTTCTTTCAAAAGGTTTGTCACACTGCAATTCTCATCATTTTTCCTATTATTTTTTCTGATTTGCAGTATTAAAAAAAAATCATGGTTTTAATTTCAGACTATGTTTGGTCTTTCTGAAAGTCCCCAGCACATTCAGAACATTCCACGTCTGGCAATAAATTAACCTCTACCATACTTTGAATATATACATGTACATTAAGAACTACATCAGGAAGGCGATAGTGGCAAGTGCTCCTCTTTCTGGATATACAATGAGCAAGAAGCACTAGTCGATCAATATAAACCATCATTATTGCCAAGAGGCAATCCTGGTACCCTCTTTTCTTCCTTCTGTCCTCCCAACTATGACAAGCATTTGTGGCTGTAGCTGAGTGAAGGAGGACACAAAGACCAGGATGCGCAGCCACAGAGAGGCCACTTCTTCAGCAGAAGTGCTGACTGAAACTGCTACACGCTGCTTGCTACCTTTCCTGGTTGATGCAAATCAGGAAGACTCGCAGGTAGACTCATATCCATATTCAAGCTGGTAAATCTATCTACATTTCTCTATATTCCCATGGGAAATCTTATTTCTTAAATGTTTTCCCAGACTGTTTTGGAGAACATCTGTCCCATTCTTTGCTATGGAAAGGCCCCTCTAATATTAGGTGTCCCAGCCCCCTCTGGAACAAGTGTGTTCAATCTTCCTGCTGAGCAGATTCCAATAAAAATCAAGTGGCTGCTTTGTAGACAGTCTTTCTTTACCTAAAGCTTTTACTTTTCTTACTGACTCACGCTTAACACACTGAAAAGATTTCTTTTATTCTTCCAGTTAGCTGCATTATAAGCAGTTATTAAAGTGTTTTATAATACAGAATTGCACGTGGGCTACATCAACAGCACTCAAAGTAAGATCTGCAGGCTGACTGACAGATAACGAACTATCAGTTTTCAAAGTAGCTGTTGGCAGTCCTAGAAAGGACCAAGCTTACCTTACTGTAACATGCTAAGCGTGCATTTAGCAAAATGCTGTAAAACAGAATAGCCACTTCCTTCAGGCACTCACAGAAACTGACTCCAGAAGGTGTATTTGAGTTCTACACAGACTAAATAACTATCACAGTATCTCAGAAAACACAGTAAGACTATCTTCTGGTTTAAAAATGTTTATTTAAAAGAAAAGGAGATCTATACCCAGATGGCCAGGAGAAAGAAATAAAAAAAATTCCTCTGTTTTCCCCCCAAAACCATTACTCCCCAGTTTACCTTTCCCTTAAGTTTCAGCTTCAATGTTTTATTTAAAAAAAACCCTGAACTTTCATTTCCTTTTCCTATGCTGTTACACTTGAGGAAATTAAGTACCTTTCACCGAAGGGTTGCATGGGATGAGAGAAGAAACCGCAATAAAATTTATTCACAATATACAAGTATAAAAATATCTTGCTTAGGATTCAGTATCATAATTTAATAACTTTTTGTTGTTTCATAGGTATCTGGGAAAGGTACAGACACATGTCCTGATCCTGTTACAAGAGGTAGAATACCAGCATTTGGTACAACATTCCAGGAGAGAGTCAAAGTGACGTTCCTGTTTCCCCTGCAAAAGCAACAAAGACTATCAGCACAAATACTCAAGTTAACCAATTTAATTAGTAACTACTAATATTAAATAAAATAGGATACAAATTGTTTTCCTGATCCAGAAACAATGGGCTTTTAATTTTATGTAGTTACTTCATGAAGTATTACCTGTTTTCCAGATAAGATTTTTTTTTTTTTTTTTTTACTGTTGTTACCGAACTCCTTCGGAGTTGAGTGCATCACAGAACCAATTCTACACAGACAAGAATATTGGAAGCAGAAACCCAGAAGCCTATTGCAGTGCATCTTCTCATCTAAAGAAGAAACAGGATATCTTGTATCCCAAGGTCATCTTCTAACAATCAAACTACAAAGATGCAATAGACTGACAGAATATCAGATAGAATACAGGTACCTTACCACAGCAATAAAAACACATATAAAATGCAAAGTATGCAAGTAAATCAAGACACTATGAATAATAATAATAATAGGATTTACTTACTTGAGACCATTTCCATCATCAAAGAAAAAGTACTTTGACTTCATGTCTTTTAAGAACAGCCTTGGGTTATCTCCTCGCAACATGATCTTGTCCCAAAGGACCACCTGGTTTAGAGCCTAAAAATACAATTGTAATTAAGTCAGCAAGGTACCTTACAAGATCATATTCAGTCACTGGAATTTCATAGCATTATTCATCTAAAAGCCCTGAAGTTGAAGTACATGCTTGCAATCCATAACTAATTTAACAAAATAATGCTTTATGGGGGGGGGAAACTAGTACTACTACACACCGAAGTGTGGCACAGAATAAATGGAAACAACAAAGAACAACTCAATAAAACATGAGAAAGCCATTTAAAAAAAATCATAAGCTTTAAAAGTCTTACAAAGTATGATGGGTTTTCCTTCTCAATTGCAAAGGTAAGTCACTTTTAAAGTGGTATTTAGACTTTGTTTCAAATAAAGGACTTAAACTGAGCTATCATGACACTGCCTAGGTATTTAACATTTTTCCAACTTTAATGGAAAAAATCTCTACTTGAATTGCAAGCATAACCCCAAGAACTGCATGAACAATTCAGAAGACGGATCCCAAATTCTTAAATATTTGAAACTTTATACTGTTCTTTTAAGTAGTTAAGTGCTAAACAGTCTTGTTTAGTATCTTATAGAACAATTTAGGAAAAAATTTTTCTCAATATTTGTGAGAAAGTGATTTATGTGAAAAAAAAATCTAAAAGATGAAACAAGACAATTAAGTCCCAGACCCTAATAAAGAACCCTAAAAACTATTTTACTACAAACACAATATCCACCAGCATGTATAAAATAACTAAGGTACTTTTAAAAAACAAAAAAGAAAAGTAAGGAGATAGTTTTGTGCAGCAAGTTAAGAAAAAACCCCAAGCCTTCACTACATCCTTGCAATGTGACCACAGTAGCTTAAACTAGAATTCAGTGGTACCATGGCAGCATGGTGTTTCACTAAAATAATTTTTCCATAGGCTGTTCCACACAGCTCCTATCAGATCAGTGAAAAAAGCCTTCAGCTACCCAAAGTGAAATATCAGTAGCAACCAATTTAAAGGATGCAGCAAGGCCAATTATTTTGAGAAGTATGACAAGGTAACATAAATGTATTATGGGGCTACAGTAACTGGTATGGGCAAAACTTCTGTGATCTATAAAGAAAAGACCCACCACACCTGGCCAGACCAAAGGCCACTACATCTTGTTTCTAACAGCAGTCAACTGCAGAACATTAGGGAAAAGTAAAACAGACTGAGCAAATACGTGAAAACACTCATTTACAGTCCACTATTTTAAGTGAACAACAAAGCATGTGTTACTGTTCTCTCACTCTGCTGGGCACATATCAACTCAGGTTTCATGAGGGTGAACTTCCCACCCTGCAGTTAAACTCTCAAGAAAATAACAATCATGAAGGCCAGTAAAAACAGTCCAAGCTAGTAGGAAATGCTGGTGCCTTAACTCTTCCCAGCAGAACTTCAGAATGTTAAAAATAGCTGCAGTACAAAATGGGTATTTGCTTCCACTTTCTTTTTGATACTTACATTGTTTTTCGTTGAATATTCTGCGGACAAATATAGAAACAATTGTTTAACATTCCAATCAAATATACTCTGCAGATGTATGCGAGTTAAGAAAAATACCATATTGTACTTACATAACCTTGTTTTATTTTTACTAGATCTAAATAGACTATGATAATTACAGTGAGTTCTTATGTTTTAACATACCTCATTTTATTTATAAATCAGAGCACTTCCAGGAGTTCTAACATATATTTTAATCATATTAAAGCAACAGGTTTTTGGTTTGAGGTTTTGGTTTTTTTAGTATTTATGAAATCTAACAGCGATTTCCTCCAATGATTTGAGACTTCTATATTTGACACTGCAAGCTAGTAACCATAATCCGCTGCTAGACAATCTATTATAAAACCTTAAACATAAAAGGCAAGACAGAATTCTTCAGTAAATATCTTCAAAGCGATTATTTATACTATCAAAGAACACTGGTATCCAACTGTGGATCGAGATACAATAGCATTAAACAATATATATAATACAAAATTGGCAGAGTGTAGAGGGTTCAAAGAGCCTGTAATACCCACATTAGAGAAGTTAATAGATGGGAAGTATTTCATATTGGAAGGGACACCAGAAATTAGCAAATTTAATTACCTACTTACTACAAAGAAAGTCAGCTTATTAGACTGGAACAAAACTCTGCTCAGATTTTTGATCAACAGTAAAGAACTGGTGACTGCCACTTGAGACTGTCAGGATAATAAAGCTGATATTCTAAATACTTGTCTGTTTATTTAGCAATAAAATGTACTGTGTGTGACTGCTAAGGAGAAGACCTTTTAACTCACAATAAAGATCAGCTGTAACCTTTTATTTCCCAGTCCTCTGTTTTATTCTATTTGCCACTATCTCAAAGAATAAATTAAACAGATTCCCCAACCATCCTCAAAATCTGTTCTATCTTGTTCCACTCATCCCAAGACTAAATCACATTTTAAGCCACTAATTCAAAAGGCAAGTAAGGAAAAAATTAAATCATTAACTGCTGTTGCTGCAAGACTAGCTATTTTACTAGAACATTTTTCATCATCTAACTCAAAACAACAAATAAGATTCTGAATATCTCCTTTGTGAGATTTCTTAACACTTGCTAAAGTTAACCACGAATTAAGTAAGCTAAAAAGAGTTTGTGAAAACTGTTTCCTCCTCTTTCCTTTCCCTAGCTTCTTTTTCTAACTGTCATTTTATTTAATTCTTCCTAGGACTAACAACTTGTTTCCATTAGTTAAGAGAGCCCATGTACTGGTATCTCTTTACAAATTTTGTCCAAAAAAAAAAACCCTACCAGAAAGTTGTATTTTACAACTCTACACACTGCAAGGTTTATTTATGCCAGGCATGAAAGATTAAGTCAGAGTTTTTATAAAAAAAAAGTTAAAACTACTGCTACTATTAAAAGTCATTAAAACACAGCATCTTTATGTCCACATACTGCAGACTGATCCTTGTATAAGAACATTTCTTTTAGAAGGCCTGTCTTGCCTTGCTCTACCTCCCCCTATATACACTGCACACAATTCAATTCATCTACTTTAGAATTTTAGTCTCTGGTTTTAATATGTATAAGCATTTCAGAGGTAAAACTCAGCCTTAGGAGTTCACCCCTCCTGCTTCCAGCTGATAAAAAAAAATCCCTCTTATTCCTGTGCAACACACACCTGCAAAAATCTGTTTAACCTGTTTATCCAGCGTTCACACGCATTCAAGATTTGTATTTTGTTTGGTTTGCTTACACAATGTAGTATTCTCCAAATCAGGGAAACCAAAACACAGAGGTAATCAATGTCTTGCCTAAACACAGTGACAAAAAACAGCAGACAGGGAAAAAATCCCAGGAATCTCAGCCCAGCTGCGAAGCAAGGCTTAGTGTAATCACCTGAGGTAAAGCATGCTGCCTCATACTTGGTACCGACTTCCGCAGAAAAACACAGATTTTTTTTTTTATAGCAAGACCCTAAATCCTAAGAATGATTCCCTTCTGCTGTCAAAAAACCTACCAAAAATACAACCAAACAAAAATACCCACACACAACCCTCTTTCCCCAATAAAAAACAGATTAACAGGGAAGCAGAGAAATACAAAAGAAAAGTTGCAGAAAGGTAACAGCAATGAGAAGAGGCCAAAAAGTAATGTAATAGATTTTGTAGTACCTCATATGCTTCCCAATGAATACTATTCAATAGTATGAAGAATTCATACTATTCAATGTTAAAGATTTGGTAGTTTAACATCCAAGCAAGTAAAGGATTACAATGTCTTTTTGTTTTCAAAGGAAGACAGGTACTTGTATGCAACTTGTATGTTGAAAGCCTCACAACAAAATGAGTTTGAAAGGTGCATCGGAGCTTCCAAATCCAGTATGACAGTCAAAATAGTATGTTATATAAACCCTATAATTAATTCACACCTCAAACCACCAACACAAACTTCACTTAATAGTAATACTGTCCAGATGTTAAACTGCACTTCCCATTATTAGATACAGTGCACTTCACTATAGAGCTTGATTCTAAAAACAGGCATAAAATAAAGAGAGAAAATAACTTGCCCTGTGTCATCTACTAGAGACAGAATAGCTATTCCAAGTTCTATTTTACTGCCCTAGCTATGTAAAATACTACTTGTCACTGCTTTAAATTTATATTTTAAGACAAATTGCAAGTTTTCCTCAAGTCCTGAATATCTGAAGATTATAAGGTAACAAAAATAGATGTCAAGATGTTATTTCAAAATGTTCACAAATCATTTTTTCCATTAAGGATATCTGCAGTAATGTCAAATGTGACGAATCCCAGATCACTTCTTTCTCTAGGTCCAGTGAAATCTTCTACATTTTTTCTAAGACAAAACAAAACACAAGGTTATCCTTTCTCATTACTTCTCTTTCATGCGTTACATAAATTATTATTCTTATTACATATTTCCCTCTTCCATTTTCTGTGCTTTCTTTTAAATACTTTTGGCTAAAATATAATCAACATTACAAAATAAAACCTGCCTTCCAGGGATTATGGAGCTCCAGTTTTGAATGAGAGGCCTTGCCACCACAGTAGTCTTAAGTTACACAAATAGCCTATAGACCTTTTCCTGTTAACAAAAATCTGTATCTATCTGTACCTAAACTGCATTACATTTCATTTTAGTAAAATATGGGGATGGCTATTTTACATAGTAATATATAATATTATATATATAAAGCTGATTGGAACACCGGCAGCATAGCTGTCTGCTAGCAACCATTTTCAGTATTATTCAGTATTTCTCAACTTTCCATAAAAAAAAGCCTCTAGGGCTCAGTCTCATACAAGACACTCCAACCATTCTGATAAAACAGAGTTTATGTTTGCAGTTCACACAACTTACAAGATTTCTCCCTGGAATGTATTTAAGTAGCAGTATAAAGAAAATGCTTGTTTTCTTCTACATTATGGAAAATCATATCGTTTTGGAAGACTTTATTACAAATCCACATTTGGAGGAATATCTGACATTGCCACACTAAATGACATTAGAAAAAGAAACTGGAAAATAACAGAGACACAGCACATATTTTCATACATATTCACAAAGCTTATCAATTTACCGAACTTACCCTCTACAAACAGGAATACCATAAGCAGGTTGGCAATCAGCTATGAACCTTAATTCCTCACGTACCAAAAATTGTATGAACTTCTTAGTTACATTTATTCCAGTTTGAAAATTAGTCCATTAAAATATAACTTCATTAACACTAAGCTTAGTAATCGAAAAGAAAAAAAAAGTTTACCAGCAGAAAAAACACTTTTGGAGACAGTAGTTAAGAAAAACACAATCAAAACTTCCCAATTTAAGCCTTGGTACAAATTTCCATCCCTTTGCAAAAAAGCAACATCTTTTTAAGTAGTAACCCTTATCAAGCACTTGACTTCATTTCTGAATCTTTGTCAATCTGGTGGAAAAACAGCCCTTAAGCCTGGGGTGTACAGAACTTCACAGAAATTCAATAAAAGCAACTAAGGTATAACGCCTCTCATTAATACCAGATCTGCACATCACGGAAGGGACTGACACGGCACTATAAATTTCATCCAAATTAATCATTAGTATGCTACCTCATATATGTCAAGCTCACCAGAACACTCAAAAATACACTTTCATGCTGGTTTTATGCTGTTTGCAATCCTTAATCTAGCATAAATATGGGGTTTATTTTCCTGAGATATTAAACCAACCCAAAAGGCGACGGCGGTTCCCACTCTCCATTTGCATTCACCTCCCCTTTCAGACCCTGCTCCTAGCTATCCACTCCTGCCATGTACCTTGGGGGTGGTCCAAAGCTCCATGAGCTGCTTTAGCTCACTAACTTGGCCAAAACCAAACTAAACAAACTCATTAGTTGAGTTAAAACAGCTCAGTATCCTGTGAGCCCCATTCGCCTGTGCAGCTCTGGAAAAGGACCATGTATGTGGCTAGAAGCAGCAGCAAAGACCTCCACTTTTTGGTGGCAGTAGCAGCTGCTCAACTGCTCGTGAAACTACAGCCCTCCACGACGTACACACTTAACTTGACGGAAACTTCCTGTGACAAAGTTTTCTTTTTAAAAAAAAAAAATGTAAAAAAGGTTCCCCTGGCACAAGTTTGCATCGGCATATTGTGTCATGTGGGCAACATGCTTTTGATATGGTATTACGTATTTTACACCTGGTGCATTTCACAGGAAGATAAACTATCCCAGTCAGTTTACTGTCACAGAGCTCGCAAAAAAGAAAATATGTTACCAGTGGAAAAATATAAGGGAACTGCTAATTAATAAAAAGGTGCTAGGGAGATAAACCGTATGTTCATTTAGGTCCTTGCACCCTCAAAACTGTCGAAAGCAGTTCACTCGACTGCCCTGTAAGTCACCAGCCTCTTGGAGAGAACGCGAGTGGTGTCCGCAAGCAAGCATGCCTCAACACAGCGGCCCTCATCGGCACTTTCAGCAGGTCAGTAGTTTACCGCGCCGACCGGCGGCGAAACGCCCAACGCGGGCGGCACCGCCCCAGCTCCCGCCCGGCCGGGGCGTGAGGTGGCGGAGCGCCGTCGTGGGGCTCTCCCATTGGCCCAGGCGGGGAGCGAGGGAGCGGGCAGGAAGCGGAGACCTACCTCCGCGGCCCCGGCCGGTGCCGCCGGTGGAACGAGAGCAGCGAGGGGCTCCCGCGGCGGCGGGCCTCCGCTCGCGTCTGCGCCGTCCCGCAGCCAGACGTTAACGTCCCCTCACGCGCCCGGCCGTTACTCGCCCCGCAGTGGCTCCTCGGCGGGCAGCGGCGTAAGAGCAGCGGCCCCCAGACAAACCCTTCCCCTTCCCCTTCCCAGCGGGCAGCCGCCGCCCGGCCCGGCCCTCCTCTCCTCCGCCACTCCCTTCCCTCTCCCGCCCACACTCACAGCGTGACCCGGGACACGGCGATGCTGACGGGCACGCTCCGCTCCTTGAAGGCGGTGGTGATGAAGCAGCCGAAGGTGAGCGCCGCCATCACGCTCAAAGAGAAGGCGAAGAGCGAGTTAGCCCGGGACAGCACCGTGTTCATCTCCCCGCTCGCCCCAGCCGCCGCGCCGCGCAGGCTCCCAGGCTCCAGCCGCTGCTCGGAGGAGGGGGCGGCTCCAGCGGGCCCGGCGGCGCTGGGACGCGGCAGGAAGCGGGTGGCGGCACCTTCGCTGGGGCCGCGGAGGAAGGGGCGCGCGCGCGCGCGCGCGGCGGGGAGGGGCGTGGCCTCGCTGAAGAGCCCGCCCCGTCGGGGCGGGGTCACGCGCCTCCCGCACCGCGCCTGCGCCCGAGGCGGGGATGGTCCTCCCTTGCTTCCGGCAGCCGTTGGGTTGCTCCGGGGTGTCGCTCCCGGTCGCGATATGGCGGTGGGGGCCGTAGCCGGCAGCGCGCTCGCTTCTCGGCGGTTCCTCTGTCGCCCTCCGGGTCTGCTCTTGCAGGCTAGCCGTTAGTTTTGCGCCGCGATGTCTTTTGAGACCCGCACCCTCTCAAACTTGGGAGTTTGGAGAAAGAAATGCGTTGTGCCCTTTGGCTGTCGCGTATCAAAGGTGACTGACTTGCATAAAAGAGCCTGTACAGTGTGTCTGCGTCGGTCTGGCTTATAGAAGAAAAAAATACCTGAAGACAAGACGTGACCGCTTGGTTGTGTCCTGATTAGCTGTGTGTGGTTTATTTTCCTTTTGTGAGCAGGCGCCGCAACGGCTTGTCTGTCTGCTGCGTGGCTGTGGGACGGTCCCCAGGGCTCACTCACAGCCGAGGCCCCTCAGAGCAGCGCGTGGTGGGGGCACGGCTCTGTCCCCTGGGAGTGATCCCCCATGGAGGGCCTCTTGGGGTTGCTGTTTGGTACTCTCACCATGAATACTAACAGTATATATTCTTGTCCTAGTTGCTTCATAACTTTGGAAAAAAAAACGGTTGTTACGCGTTGGAGCCGTTTTTGTGAATTGTTTGCCACCTGCTATGTTTCTAAGGCATTCGTTTTTAGAGGGAAGTAGGTATTTGTAGCTCTAGTGGATTTTTGCATTTGTATAATAAAATGTAAATAACACTTGAGCTGAAGGCTTGTTTTTTCACTTGGTGTCTCCATCTTTCTTTCACTGGTATTGTGGCTTGCCATTCACTACCTTGTTTCCTATAGGATGTTCCTATTAATTTCCTCTTTGTTACAAATACGTGCTCAGTATGTAAATCATCTTGTCTAGAAACCTCATTTAGTAGCTGGGCAGCATTGGAATCCTTTTTCTATACCAGATGGCTCTGTGATCCCACACTGTTCGTGGGATGAGGCAGTCTTTCACCTTACTCTGAGTTGGTTGAAGTTTCACTTCAAATTGGTGCTAGCAAAGCCTGGCTTATGTAGTGAGGTGGTTTCTAACTCCTCTTCCTAGGCCCCTGATTGGCACCCATTCCTGCTCCCTGGACCTACAACATTACGAGTTTGAGAACTGGGGGGAGAGAGAACCTGTACAATGTGGGTTTTTTTCCATATTTCACTGTATTAAGTACACCAGGCCTGATTAACACAGATTTCTCGGGGCCGACGGCAGGTGTCAGCAGTGATTCAGTTACATTTAACTTCCTCTTCCCAGCCCTAAGATTCCAATGCTGTAAATACGGGGAGTAGGAACAGGAGCTCAGACACGGGGATCTAAAAAGATGGAAGGCCTCATGGTGACTGAAGGGATAGGGGGAAGAAGGGGTGGACTGTCAGGCCATTCTGAATTACATATGTTCTGTAATGATGGTGCTGTTTCTTTTCCTCCCCTGTAACTGAGAGTCAGGTCTGTGATTCAGGGAGGAAAAATCTTTACAGATAAAGGTAAGGAATGGAAGAGGAAAAAGATCGTACTAATGCTCTGTGTTTCTACCCAGCTTGAGTATCTGTAGCACATCTCTGTTTAGCACTATTATTAAATGCAGGATGCAAAGCTACCTATGGGGACATTCCTTGCAGTTGGGAACCTCTGTTTCACTGTACTGTTGATTTCTGTGTGTCTGTGCATTTGCCATAACGAACTCAGTCACAGGCCCAAAGAAGATAGGCTCTTTAGCAACATTCTGATGATAAACTCTGCCGATTTTCATTTGGTAATTCTCGGCCTTCCTGATGTTCCAGAAGAGTTCCAGAAACACAGGGAGTTTCTTGTGTAAAGGTTTTTGTCGGTTTGTTATCATTTATGTTTTGATTTACTATACAAAACATTAATTATTGTGAGGTAAAGGTTTTTGATTTATGGTCTGGAACGTAGTGTCATTGAAACTTGGATAACTGTTACTCAGAAGTGGGTATTTTTCCCCAAAATATTTGAAGACTTAGAAGTAACAAGGAAGTTTTTACTGCGAACTGAGGAACCTAAATATTTCAGAAGTTTGCCGAGGAGCCACTGCTATAATAAAAAAGATAGTTCAAAATATGAACGCTGTTCTTTTCTTTTATCTACAAACAAAAGGCTCAATTGCCTCTGCTCTTGCTTTTAGTTCTTATAGTTGCTGTTTAGAGGTTTTCATTAGATATCAAGCAACTCTGCTGTTGGGGAAAACTTGAGTAACTAAGGCAGAACTTGTAGAAGTAAAGTAGCGAAATTTCCAAAGCAGCAGTCAAGTAGCTGAAGAAGACCAAAATCAAAAGATTTAGCCAAATTCATGTTAGCATATGTTTTTAAGAGAAATGAATAAATATGGTTGTGCTTATGTAGTTCTGGATTTATTTTAGTAGAACCCTTAAATAAATGTCACTTAAAAGCACAGTATGCGGGGGAGGACAGATGGTGTAGTTTATTCAATGACTGATCCATTACTGTTTCAGAACAAAGAAACCTTCTGTAGCTTTTTAATGACCGAAATCTTGCAAAATCAAAAGAAGAGAAAAATTTTGAAATTAAGAAGGCAGTTGTGAAGGAAGAACGGAAGAGTATTATTCACAATAGCTGTTTGCTGGCAAGTTCCAAATTGTTCTGTGGAAAAGATAAAATCTGTTCTTTTTGTAAAGAATAGTGGCATAATATTAATGTCAGAAGTCACTGTCAGCTAAATAAGTTGTGTTAGTCTGAATGGATCAAATACTATAATTATGAAAACGAATTTGTAGAATCTTGGGGAGGCAGAAAAGTTTGGGAGACCATTTCCAAGATGCATGGTGTAAGGTATTCAGTATGCCTGGGCAGTGTACTCAGGCCCAGACCAGCAGAGCACCTAAGGCATGGCAGTGCTCAGGCTAGTTCTTACTTCAAGAAATGTCATAATTTTGCATTACAAACTAATTGAACAAAATGCAAAGATGTGACTGGGAGCAGGTCTGAAATGTAGAATTCTCCCTTTTTCTTCTGTCCTTCCCTAGAATTATCCAACTTCGGAATTGTGTTCTTACATACTCTTTGATCTATTAATCATGTGTTCTTCTTTTTATAGTGTTGGCACTTCAACAGGATTGATCCCAGTCAGCAGCTGATGATTAGAGTAGTCTTCTGAGAGTGGCTTGCTTTCTTTGGTTGAGATGTTTCTACTCTGATGTTCAAGTTAGTGAGTGATTCCTTTAATCATCTGTAAACAAAATGGCAAGTGTTGACATTGACCATCAACAGAGATTGCTATGTGTTTTTCTGCTGAAGTTGGATTGGTTCTAAGGTGGTACACGTAGGTGGGAGCTTTGAGGTGGCTGACAGTTTGGGGTGTATGGTTTGTCCAGGTGAAGGGGAGTTGTTAACTTCAGACCAGGTGGTAGCACCTTTGGTCTTCTTGGGGCTTCAGTTTCTAACTAATTTTACAGGTGAAAGTTTAGGTGCCTGTGGCATCTTTGGCACCTAACTACTTAGATGAGGACTCTCCAGACAACTTTTTTTGGTCTAGGGCCATGTATATACTTCTTAAATTTTACCATAAAAGTCTAAATCCTTTATTGAATTTATCTTTTATTAATTATTGAAATGTTAACTCTTTAAGAGACAGTAGCAACACACAGCCTCTTAGGCAGCTCTGGGTATACCAATGAAGATAAAAATAAATGGGGGGAATTTTTGTCTGTATTGCAACAGCCCCCTTTCAGTTAGCACCTCTTCCGAGTGGGCCATTTTTACAACTGGTGTGGAAAGGCTGTGTCCAAAAGAAGTAGTCTTTCTGGACTGCACTGAAGGGGTTTTGTTTCTAACTTTCTCCTCACCTCCATTTTTTTCCTTTGTATCTACAAAGTATGGAGAATAAGAAGATAAGCAAACAGAAATTTTCACTTGCCTCTGTATTCTTATTGCTAGTCCTCCAGCAAGAAAATCTCAGGGAATTTTAAATTTCTGATTTCAGAATGAACTTGATATTTTATAACACTGTCTCGTTTAGCAGCATAAGAATGCTTCATTGGAGATGGAACCAAATATTCTTGGCTCCAAAACAAACTCTAAGTATGTTTTGGAGCCCAACACAGTTCATTTTTGGCTCCTGGCAGATTTGTTGTTGCCCGCTCCATGGCGTACAAAGCCATGTTAGGTAAGGTCCTCTCATACATCACTGATTCAGCTGAAGCTTTCACACTTCATTGTGCTTTGCATTCTGTGGCAAGAAGCCTGTGTGCTATTGATTCACCTCACTCTAGTTTTACCTCATTCCCTAAGTCAGTTACAAGTTCTTAATCACAAAGTATTTTTATGTCTCTTGTAAAAGCACCAAACAGAGACTGTCATGCCTTGGCTTGAGGAAAAGAATGTTTTGCTAGCTCTGTCATGATGATATCACTTAACTGATACCAATTTTAGTGTATGGAAAGAACCTTTCTGATATGAACACGAGGCATGGGAGTCACCGTATAGTGACATATGCTTGCAGAATAATCTTTTAACTCTCATCCCTACCAAGTCATGAAATTGACTTTGTAATTTCCTTTTATTAGTACCATTCATAGGCACCAGAATATACTTTACACAGAAAGGAGACAAATGAAACCACTTTTACTTAGTCTAGAAGAAAACCTGGCAAAAGCTTGAAGGAAGTGGGTATAAAGTTAAAGGAAACAGGTGATTTCACGGTTTTTAGAAACAGTTTATAATAAAGAAAAAAAAACAGTTAAAAGATTAAAGAAAAATTAAAAGACAGACTATAATGTAGAATAAAATTAACAAATTTGAAAGGAATTCAAATTGGTGACAGAAAACATTCACAACTCAGAGGTATTATTTTGAGAAAACTTTTCACTTTAGAATAATTGACAATCATCTCGTCTTGATGACATAATTTAAAGGTCTTACACATAAATAAATAAAAAATTACTATAGATCCAAAGTATTTTCGTAAGTCCATGTAGTATTAATTCAAACAGCTGAAGAGGTCTGTCTAGGCTTCTAAGTGGTGGAGTGGCATTAGTTACAGGTGCAAATCTGGTCTTTTGAAAACTGTCACTAGAAACAGAAAATTTCTGTTAAGTTCATTTCTCATGTACCAACTGTATATGTGATGAAAACCAAATCTTCACATCATGGCTCTTCTGGGATTTGAATGTTACTGATTTATTTATTTATTTACTTATTTATTTAAGAGACAGCTATTTAATAAGAATATGTGACATTTTGCAGTTCATTAAAGAAAAGATTAACTGTAAAAACTGCAAAAATACCAGGTTCAGTTACATGAATTTAGATTAATAGGGTGGTTGCACTGCCTACTAGAGAAATAGCAAACTTAGTTCTGTCAAGCTAGTTCAAATATCAAAAGCATAGTAGCTGTAGTACCACATACCTAAGGAAGAGGGTGAGTTAGTTGCTGAAGAAGGAATCTGTGAAGTTCTATAGACATGTGGTTGGTGATGAAAACATTTGTTTGGACTCAAGAAAGGAACTATACAAAGGGAAAGAGATGCAAAATTAGGAGGCTCTTCAAAGTTTCACTGATACAGCTGTATCAGTACACTGAGCCATCAAAATTTACAGTTAAATATCCTTATTAAGAGGCGGCTTGTATGTGCATTTTGACAGTACTCTCCCCTCATAGTTTGCTACTACTTTTTAACAGGAGGTTATTATCTCTGTAGCAGAATGGGTGGTAAGGGGGGGTGAGTGTTTTTTTTCAATATGAAGTCCAAAAGGTTAAACTCATCAACAGTTTAAATTGCCAGATTTTGAACTATAGTGGCTGAATACCAATACACATTCCTTCCTGTTGATTTCCAGGAAGGCAGAAAGAGGGGCAGGAACCTTTAGCTGAGGAATGGAATGGGCAGCTGGAGGTGGTAACTTTTTAAACTCCCGGGTGACAAGACTTGCTAGAGTTTGTCTGTCAACAGTCTGTGTATGCCTGCTGTCTGACACGTTTCTGGTTTTAGTAATGTCTCCAAGTACACATATGACTTATTTTGGAATCTTCTTCTATAATACCCGTAATAATAGGGTTGTGTTAGGTATCCAAAGAGGACTGCAACAAATACTGTAGGACAAACTTAACTATGTTTCTTAGCAGAACTCAGACTGAACTTACTTGTAAGCAGGTCAGTTATACCTGCGTCCCTTCTGTATAGAACTTTACTGTCAGTGACTAGATGGACTGGTTAAGCAGATCAAGCATGCTTATATGATAATGTTGCTGATAGCAGGGATTGTTTGATATTAGATTTGAAGTGGAATCTATCACCATTGTGAGAAGCTGCTATCCAGTGGGTGTATAATAAAGTGATACAGCTTTAAAAGTTCTGTGTATTCTTTCAAAGAACTGAGCAAGTTAGAAAACTTCTAGAAATTCTAGAAAGCTAGAAATTCTAGAAATTCTAGAAAGCTAGAATTTCATAATTGCTTAAATATCTGAGTTACTTTTTATGTTTTTAAATACATGTGATATAGAGAATGTCTGTTATGTCTAGAGCTACTGATTGATATTTAAATCCTTGACCAGTAATTCCGTCCTCTGGAAATCCAGATACACAAGTCCGTATGTTAGAACTATTTTCTAAGATAGGAGTAGTATTTTCAACAGGCAGGAAAGATAAAACACCTGAATAAAACCAATTAATTAAAAGTTATCAGTAGAATAAGCAAACTTTTCATGATGTTACAAATGAATGGTTGCATCATTCATGTACCAGAAGAACTTGATTTGTATAGAACCTGAACTGTATCAGAGCATTGATTTTAATACAGCGGAGGAAAAAAAAAATTACTACTGTATCCACCCAAAGGCATGAATTTGGACTTTCTGGAGCAGTTTAAGAACTGAGGGAAATAATGTGCTACACCAAAATACAGAGAGAAACTATTTATATAACAAAACTTGTCGAAGAGAAATGTTTGTGTGTTAAAGCTTTTTAAACCAACTGGTGTGTTTCATAGTCTTATGAAAGAAGAGGAATGGTGTCTAAATACATAGCCGTTCAGTAGAATGAGTGTCAAAAGTCAGAGCATGACTACTAAGAGGAGGAAGGTAACATGTTTTACGACACTTATTCTGATTTTCCCCTGTTAACAACACTTAAGATGTCATTGCATTGCATTTTGAAAGCTATTTTTGTTTAAAGTCTTTAGGTGGGTGATTGTGAGACTAGCATGAATTATGAGAACTGTAGAAAACCAAATGAAACATAACTTTGGATATCAGTTATAACTTCACACTGCATTGTTTGTGTAAATTCTGGGTAGACATGGCATTAAGGTACTTCAGGAAGAAAATCTGTAAAAAGGAGATTTGTTTTACAGTGTTGTGTTTGCTTCAGTTGGCAACACAACTCTCAGGTTTTTGTGCTGAATATGGCTTTCTCGTGCTCAAGTAAGTCTGTAGAATTTTTAAGGATAGCAACAGGGTGCAGTAAAAAAGCAGTTCAGATCTGAACCAAGCGTGGTCTACTCTGGACCAAACTTTGTGTTGTTTCACTTTTCTTCTTTTCATTCCCCCAAAACAGTAGCACAAAGTCTGTACTTCAGCTACCTCTCCTCTTCATATTTTACAAAGAAAGAGTAGTGTCTGGGTTGTGCTAGTGGGCTTGAGTTCCTGTTTGGAAAAGGACTCAGCAGCTGTTTGATGTCTTCCAGTCACTCCAATTTCTGAATTTCTTGTAGCTATCAGATAAATATGATATGTTTCTTTTTTCTGTGCCTAAGCATAGAAGCATAATATCCTTAACTTATGAAGGATATTACTGAAAAGAACATTTAATATTTTTTGAAAGTTGTTTTATGGTATGTCTGTCTTTTTTTGCTTTATCTTCAATGTTAACTTAAGGTAACGTTTTGCATAACAACATATATGAGCAAATGCATTTTAAAATAGTTGCTCTATGTCTAGATTTATTAAGTTCAAATGCTTTGAATAGAAAATAATAGAAAAAATTGCTTAAAGAACATACATCAAGGAGGAAACGACATAAACAACATTCAATAACTTTAGATGAGTCAGATAAAATATTAAGTATTGAGGATTAGCATCCCATACACCTATTAAAATACAAGTCAGCAGCTCACTGAGCAGGCCATTTTTCATGCTGAATTAGACATTGCCTTTTTAGTAGCTCAGGCTTCTCAACATTTTTGAGTCCTTCATCAAGCACTGTATGCTTACATCAGAAACTCAGCACTAGAACAAGTGGCTTCTTCCCAATTTTATTTTAAACTCTGTTCTGAGGCCATTGTTTTAGAAGTTTCTCCTGCTGGGTTGTCTATAATGTATAAAATAATGCATTCTTCAAGGCCCCTAAGAGTTTCCATTCCTCTGCCTGGCATCTTATTTCATTAAATTATCTTCTGTTATATTTGTTATTAGTCAGAAGTTTCAAAACCAGGACAGCCATCTTAACTTCTTGTATATTTTTAGCCAAATCTCTTGTATTTGGAGAAGGATATGCAGGTGAAGTCTCATACAAATAATTCCTTATACTGTATTGCATATCTCGTCTTTAAAAAAACATTTTCACTTTGACATTTCGATGCATCTCCAAAATACTGAAGAAAACTGTTAAGACTAACTGTAACAGAATTTGTGTTGTGAGTATAATTACTCTTCTACAGCCTATATTAATATAATTTACGGATATTACTTTAAAAGATTTAATTAGAAGTGAGTATATTGTCCAGAACTAAAGACACAGTATATGCTATAAAGAAATCGTATTTCTAAGGGTTTTACTGTCTTTAGTATTAAAAATGCCTTCAAAGACTAAATATTATATCAGTTGTGTTATTTATTGTTCTTGTGTATCTTGCCTTACTAATCCTTCTAAAGTGTTGAGGAAAAATTGCCAGAATAAAATAAAGAGTTTATTAATGTGGTTATGTAATTAATCACAGAAGATAGAGCATACTTTTTTCTAGAAGTTACTCACTTAGGTTGTGGGTAAATTGCACTAGATTTCTCAAACAGTTTGAATTAGCATAAACAGGTGCTGCTGCTGAATACTTTCTTTCTGCATTTGGCCACTACATAGTAAGGCATTAAAGGGCAGGCTACTTTGGGCATTGGAGTTTGAAATTAACTACTTTTATAGTCATTATAAATGGCAATATTGCTATCTTGAATATACTGGTTATGTTTTTTAGAAATGATAACTAAGCTATGTTAAAAGGGAATTTAAGACCATAAATTCCAGCATTTGAAGTTTTTAAAATGGTTTTAAAATTAAAATAGTTAATTGCCAGAAATGGGGAAAGCATACCAGAGAAATTATTACATAGTTCTTGTTTTATTTGCTGGGAATATGCTAGTATGTCAAGCTAGGGCAATCCTTGTCAGTCACCGTATTACTATGTTCTTAAAACAAAACAAAATTCCTAATATTGTTTATCTTCAGTGTAGCTTGGTGCCATTTTCCTGTGTGCTATGATAAAACCTTAAATATTATAATAATTTTATATGCTATCCCTTTTGTAGCCATTAAGTGAATGAACAATCAATATTTCATTTTATTTAGGTTTGTTATCCAAATTTTGTATTAAAAGAAAAATTATTAGATACCTAATTAGTTTCAGTGTTTTCACCAGAATATCTGAGTGTTTTGTTAACAGCAATGAAGTGATCTTCAGAATACTCCTCTTGAGTGGTCCTTTTAAACCCATTTTACAAGTGAGGAAATGAGGCAGAGAAATTTCATTCCCAAAAGTCAAAACTATACAGGAAATGTGAGTGTCCAGATTAAGCCATTGCTCTTTTCAAGTGCTTTGATATTTTTATAATGTTGTATATTTGTTACATATTGCTGATGCATTTCTATTTGGAAGCTCTCAGTATTCTGCACTGCTGCAAGACCAGACTCCAATTGCTTCATGTTGCCGTGCAAAAGAAAATTTGGAACACTTACATGCCAGTTTTTTTACACTCTTTCATGGCATCACATTGACTGTCAGGTCCTTTATTTATTTACTTATGCTTCTACTTCCTGATTTCCATTACAACATCTGTAGCTTTCTGTTCCTGGTTCTCCCAGTCTGCATGGGCTTGCTCTCAGCTATTTTGTGTTCAAATCTCAGTATTCACATTGTTGATTCTTCCAAAATGCCGTGTGAATGTTAACATCTGAACAGTTGTTCTGTTTTCTTGACTGGGTGCCTGGTAGCATGGGTTTGCCAAGAAGCTGTAATGGCAATTTCTGCAGAGCTTTAGTAGCCTTAGATTAGGATAAACTTGGTTGTTCTGTGCAGTTGGAAGAGTTTCCAGTTAAGCTGCAATATATGAGTTATAGAGCTTTAAAAAAGAAGAAATACTATTAAGAGAGTAATTTTGCCAGCTTCTTATGAGCATGTGTGAGCTGAAATTCTCAAAACTCATTATTTCTTTCATTTTTATATAGTTTACAGATAAAGAGGGAAATTTTTGAGAGGACACAAGACAAGCTTTGATGCAGGAATAACCCTCCTGCTCAATTTTCATGTTGTTTCTAAAAGCAGAAGTTTTACAGATCAATGAGGATTTTTGAAAGATCACTTACAAAATATTACATGCATTCACAGCCTTAGTTTTTAAAAGGTTTTTGTTATTTTTGTTGACCCTTTACAGAAAAATTCAACCGGAAGAAGACAACCTAACAACTGAGAAATTTATTTTCAGTGATTTATCTACTACAGTTATAAGAAGCAGGAAACAGTATTGTAAGGGAAAGATTAACTCTGAGAGTTGCTGTTAACTCCAGCTGTTATTTATAGTAATTGCTATTTGGATTTTCGCCTCTGCAAAGAAAGACTATTTTGTTAATTAACAAAACGTGGGAGAAGTCCAGATGGGAAAGCACAGTTACTGGATGACACAATGTGGAGTCAGGAAAAAATGGGGCCAGGTAAAACACTATAAAGAAGAAAAAATGTTTTCCAAGAGATAACTATGATTCTTCCTTATTCTGCATGGTAAATTTGCAAAACAGGTAATTAAGATGGCTGGGGAATTCTGTGGACTAATTCAGTTAAGCTTAATAATAGTAGTAGAAATATGGAAGAAGTAAGAAATTCCAATACTGGATGTGTTACTAAGGAAAATATCATTTCTATTAATGATTGAAACAGAAATTGGCAGTGATGGCTCAGAACATAATGCCTATTTATCCTTATGGAAAACATGACACCTCAATTCAGTGTCAGATAACAATGTGCCAAATATAAAAAGGGATTTTCATTTGGCATTTTAAGTACTCACTCCTGCTTCTAACTATGGTATGAGGAGAGCAGTTCCTATTCTGGCTGGATGAGAAAATGTCTATAAATGAAATTTAGGAGAAAATGCATATTTTTTTTCACAGACTAGTATAGTTTACAGTGTAAACTGCTTGTTAATTGCCTTTTCTAGTTACTGTTTTGACTTTTATGTGGATTAAATTTTTTTCAAAGAAAAAGACTGAATGGCTGTTTCAAGATAAAGACAATTCAGTTCCTGTCTGTTAAAAATCTTGACATTTATTTCCAAGCACATTTCCTTTTATCATTGTATTTTCTTCATTTATATAGGTTTCTTTGAATGTAGTTTCCAGAAAACATTATAGTTTCTAACTCTAATAAATTACTTCTGGAGCCAGATGATAAGAGGTTCTTTATTTTGCAACTTTCCTTTCAGAAGTATGATTTTGTATCATATCCTTAATGTCTGCTACGCTGTTCATTGAAGTCAGGGGGATCTGTGGATGCAGTGACATTTGGATCATACCCTCTGTTCCTGATGGACAGTTGCCAACATTCTAAAATGTTTTTTTTCTGACCATCAAACAAGAGAATCCAGGGTGGAATAGAAAGGTTGTTTCAGTTTAAGATTACTATGGGTAGAGTATTTTAAACTATAATTAAATACACTATTTCTTTTATTTAAAAGGAAATATAAAAGTTTAGAACGGGACCCTTTCCTATGCTGCCATGATTCTTTAGTTTAGGGTTATAGCTTACTTAGGAATCTAGTTCTGTCCTGCAGCTCCTCAGTTTGTATCGTGCTGTGACACCATTATTTACTCAGCAATTACTCACACTAATGGAACAATTTGTGCATAACTGCTGATGACTGTGAGTAATAACTTTATGGTATATAAGCAAATTAATTCTTAAAAAATTTGAGGATTTAGATTCCCCGTCTAAAACTGGCCAAGAAATAAAGCCTGTCATGTCATAGGTTTAAAATAATATGGTGCAGCACAATGAAATGTGTGTCATGAGCATTAGAAATTTTCCATGCTGTATATTTACCATTGCATTTATTTAATTTTAATTACATTTTAATTAATTTAATTTTAGATGCTCTGAGGTCTTATTTATAAGAATATTTAGGAGTTTGATTTTTGTAGTCTGGTGTGAATACTTTTTTTTGTATAATGCTATAAGCCATGTAGACTAGATATTTTCATTCAGCCTGAACAGAATAATAAGAGACTGCCAAAGCTGGTATATATTAAATCTCTGTTTCTTTGTTAATGTGTATTTCAAGTATTTACTGATGTAGTTCTAGTTTTGTAAGAAAAAAAATAGTAGTCTAACATAAAATGAAGTAGCAAAAAGAGCATTTGTACTTAAGAAGCAGGATAACTTATTTTAACAAAACCTAATTACCTGAGTTACCTGTTTTAGTACATGAAATTGTAGTTCTTAATAATAATACTTTTGACAGTCTATTTTTAAACATATATTAATAGGGTAAATAAATGAATTAGAAATGCAAAATTTGGAATGAAACAGACCTTTTAAGTGGAACAAGTACAATCCAGGGTCTTGGAACCTGTGTCTTTTATATTCTGTCCCACTTGAGTATCACCAGGCTAGCAGGAGCAGTAGTGAACTCAATACTATGTACAGTATAAATAATCGTCATATTTTGAGCAGCAAGCATCATGACCAGCTGATATTTTCTTTCCTCAGGACCAGTTGTTCCCAAGAGTGCGTGGCTGGAGCCATATGATCTTATCAACACATTTGAGAGCCCTACCCAAACACTGAGAGAGATTTTGCTGCAGCAATGACTGTCATAGAAGAAAGTCGCCCTTTTGCCCAGCAGCTATCCAATGTCTACTTTACTATACTTTCCCTTTTTTGTTTTAAACTTTTTGTGAAGATCAGCCTCGCTATACTTAGTCATTTCTACATTGTGAAAGGAAACCGTAAGGAAGCAGCAAGGATAGCTGCTGAATTTTACGGAGTTCCTCAAGGACAAGGTATATTTGTACTTACTATCTTATCACTACTGTTTGGGGGTTTTGTTGTTACTGGGTTTTTTTCCAGGTAATTATTTATCTGCTAGCCTCATTTATATTCAGTTTGTCAAATGATACATGTGAGTGGGTTTTTTCTGTAGTTCTCGCTGTGTTTTTTTAACAAAAATTATCTGAAGGAGAGTTGTTAGATTATTTAAGTTTTGGGTTTTTTTGGGTTTTTTTTTAGGTTATTAAGTTCAGAATAAAACTGAAGGATAACAGCCAATGTCCTGTTAGGAGAGAGGCCTATACTTAAGATGGTCATATTTAAGATTGCCAAATACTTCCCAATCTAAGATGATTTTCCAAATTGCTTCTAAGGTTCTTCAGCTTACCCATTTGTGGTTGAAATTTTCTATGCTTGGCGTGTGATTATTTTGCAACACTTTAGTGAAACTAGTCCAAATATTTCTGAGAATTATTTCTTAGTTAATTTAAAATTTTCTTATAATAATTTATTTGAGATGATATAGTCCTTTTGTAGTTTGAATTGGTTAGTGTCTTGGCACATATTGGGAAGCTTACTGTTTGTCAGGGTGAGCTTTTGGGCACCTGTGTGGAAACCCATCAAATTTTACTGGGTTGAAAGCTCTTGTGAAAATTCCTTTTTCTGTTTGCTCAAGCAGAACTTTGGCAGAGCTGGGCAGTACTGTTCCTGCGAGCTCATCTGTGGTGAACCAGTACCATTTTCATTCAGTTCTTTTTCTGGGTCACAGAACGCAGAAAACTCTCTCTTTTCGATTGTGGTATCCTAGTGCATGATTGAGCCGTGTTTTTGCTCAACTTGGGATCCCTGCTGCCTCGCTTGTCTTTGATTGTTGTTCCTTGTATTCTGGGATGACATCAGGTTTCAGTTAGGCGATGCAACAGGAAGACTTGTCTTGCCTCTTATCGCCTTCACCACTTATCCCTAGGTACCGTGAACAAGAAGAAATAACCCAAGTTAAATGCAAAGGGGGAAACTGTAGGAACGAGCCAAAAACAGTTTCAAATGTAAAGGTCTTTTCAGTCTTTAATGGTGGGACAAAAGTTAGACATTTTTTGGGTATGTAGTTAAATTTGCAAACCAGAGAGAGAGGCTTACATCCTAAACCAGAAGTTAGCTTGCTTTGCAGAAGATTTACTTGAGGTGGATTTGTATTATGTGTTCTTTACACAATTTAGAGAGAAAGTTCTGAAACCCAGGGTTTTTACATCTGAGTACGTTAATCACATCATTTGAACTACTGCGTGCGTGTGTATGTGAGTGTGTGTACAGATATATATGTATGTGGGGGTACGTGCATGTATGTGTGTTCGCTACAGTAGGATGGGAAGGACTGTCTGTCCCACTGGCAGAAATACTCGCAGTGAATGTGGTAGCCCTCACTTGAAATAAAGAATTCTTTTGTCAAAAACTGCTGGCTAGCTCTAAGGCAGCTCTTTCTGGGAAGACTGACACAGAATCTGAGTAAGGAAGAAAAAAGACTGGGAAAACTAGAGGGAAAGGAATAGCATGCATCAGGTTGGAAAGTAAAATAGTCTCTACAGTGTTACCTGTTGCTGAATCCAGGAGACTTTAGTTTGGTCACTCGTCAAATGTCTGAACTATTCTCCCTAAATAAATGTATATTCAGCGTTCTAGTAGCTGGCCCATGCAAAAGATGAAAATCTATCACTCTTCCAGGTTACTGTTTTGCTCAGGTGGCAGAGGTTTATATTGATTTAAAGGCTCAAACGTATGGCAGAGTTTCTGGTTTTCTGCTTGGTTTATTAAAAGAATATGCAACTATTTTGTGCTTAAACTGTACTTTTTACAACTTGACACCAGTGTGTCTTAATTTTTCACTGCCCAACTCGCAGTGTTTGGGTCTGGATTTGGAACAGTCCCTAAGCACATGTTCACCTAATGTTACATAATCCGCAAATCCAGCCATTTGTCGTGATTAACAGGACCAATCCTTGCTCTTTGGGATGCAAATAAGGCTCCTCAAAATCACTGTTTTATCTCATCTTTTCTACACCTTTGTTCTATGTTTGTAGAAGGGAGCATGATACTGTCTCAGCTCACACCATGTTGTGGAATTTGGCTTGTTTATGTTGTGAAATACAGTACAGAGATACCTCAGTAGAGTTTATACAATACCATGTAACAAAATACCCTGTTCAAAGTAATATCTAGAAGATGTACAACAAGTAATGTGAAGCTACAGCTTGTAACATTAAATGATAAAATTAAATACTGAGTATCCTCCTAATTAGTGATCCTGTTCTGTGTTTTTTATTAAGCACGTAGAGAAGCTTCAGCAGAATAGAAAAAACCCAAACCAGAAAAATAGACTATCATTGCCTAATTGAAGTTTATAGTGTTTCAAGAAGTAATTCTAATTAGAGGAAATGTTAGTTTTCATTTTCTAGTTTTAACCTGATTACGTACTCTTAAAATTCTGTTAGTGCTGGTATTTTCAGTTTTCTTGTAATACTACAAAATTATTTTTTGCTATTATAATGGCTTGGCTAGGATAGAGTGCTGTAATTTTGAAGAAGAAAAGAGCCTTTGGAAATAATGTGCTACTAGGCACAGGCATTATTTCATGTTTACTGAATTGAGCTCTTGAGTTAAAATAAGCCTTTCTTTTACAAAGTCTATATAATTGAGGATGTAGGTGGAACTCCTTTTATCAAACTGAAGGTATATAGGTCAGTACAGGATTTGAGGCCCAGGGATCACACATTTCATGGCAGACTTTGTTTTGTGGTTTGTTCTTTGTTGAATACAAGGAGACAGTTTTCCCTGTGTCATCTGCCTGCTGGGGTCTTGTTGCTAGATATTAGTAGTGAAACAGGTCATATTTTGTTCCTTAACATTTCAGGAATATTTTCTCTCCAGTATGGATAGTCACTGATCTACTGTGTTAAATCTGTCCTTTGGATCTCATATGTATGGGAACAGCTGGATAGGGATAGCGTCCCAATAATTAAGTAGAAATTATTATGCTGTGTATGTGGCATTGAAATATAAGAACTAGATCAGTGTTCAGCATCAGCTAAGACCAGAAAAGTGCGTATAAAATCTCTACTAATTATAAGTCACATAATTTGTTTATGGAGATTAAGTCTGAGTAAAACTTTTCTTGTGTACAGCTGAAAGGCACCTTGAGAGGTAATTTGGATGCTCTAGGATCAAATATACATGGGTTGTCTGGCAAATGTTTGACCTTTTTTTAAAATGTTTAGTAATAGTGATTTCTGTAGTGTCCTTATGTAACCAATTACAATTTTTGCTATTCTCATCACTAGAATGCTTCCCACTCCCCCCAAGACATACCTAAATCTTTATTTCTGCAAACTAAATACATAAACTATGATTAAAGTATTTATCAGGTTTTCTCCATGTATGAAAAGTAATCAATTCAAAGACTATTATCATGCATCTTCCTACCTCTACTGTTTTTGTCTTTTCTAGAATAAAGAAAAAAGGATTTAACTTTGTCCTCCTAAGTCTTGTTTTCTAGACCTGTAATTACTGTAGTTGCTCTCCTTTGGACTTGTGCCAGTTCATATACAGTTCATGGACATCGTTATTGATGTCTAATTCCCCATGTTAAACATAGTGCTCCAGCTGAGACTTTATTAG
This sequence comes from Ciconia boyciana, assembly GCF_034638445.1. Taxonomy (NCBI): domain Eukaryota; kingdom Metazoa; phylum Chordata; class Aves; order Ciconiiformes; family Ciconiidae; genus Ciconia; species Ciconia boyciana. The sequence goes on from NC_132938.1 coordinate 40,587,161, forward strand.
TGCAACCAGTGGAACTATTAGTTGTATAAAAGTGGAACAGTTATGTCATGTGCCATATATATGATACCCTATGTAATACCTCCTGGAATTATGCTTTTTTTCTTGCCTTTTTTTTTTTTCCCCAACAGTAAAGTATTAAGGATACAGTCTGTAGCCTACTATAAACCCCATGTTAAAACAGAGTCACTGACTGTGCATTTGCTTTGTCCTCTCTAAGTGTAATACTTTGTACTGACCTTCAGCTAACTTCATGTTCTTGATATCAGATAATTTCTCTCTTTTACTCAAGTCCATTTTGAATTGTTTCCTTCTGAGCAGTTGCAGCACCTGCAGTTTAGTGTCATCTACTGATTTTATAAAAATAAATATAATATTCTATCATCCACAATATTAAACAACTGAACAACACCAAATGCAGGACAGAACTCTGCAGTCTTTTACATGTGTTTAAAGTGGATTAAAGACCCATGTCTTAATAAACTATCAGAATTGAATTATTTTTTCAGTGAAGTCAGTAATATTACTACCATAAAAGAACTAAATGAAAAAGGGATCCATTCTGTTATAAAGGTCCCATTTGCTGGATTATTTTTAACTTTGGCACCGATTTTGTAAACACTCATAGACACATGCTTGCCCCATTGAATTGAAATGGACTGATTAGTTGTTTAGAGCTAAGTGCTTTGCAGTCAGGGACTCTAGCTGTGTTGTAAATAGGTTATGGTGCCTAGCTTTTCTTTTTTTATTGCGTTGAACATGTATTTATTCATTACACTAGAAAATTCACAAAAGTCAACATTTTATTCAGTTATTTATGGAGAAATTCATAGCACATATATGTTTACTCCATTTTAAAATTCTGTACCCTACAAACTGACCTACAAAAATGAACTTAATTGTAAATTAACTTTGGGTATAATTATCTCCTTAGCAGGCTATCTGCAGTGATCTGCACAGTAAGATTTCTTCTCTCACTGTATTTCCAGACCTGTGAAGAGTTAATAACTCAGACTTTTGTACAGCTGTTGCTGGATACAAACTGGAGGATCAAAAGCAACCTTTAGACTCTTCCTACTATACCAACTAGCTGGTCATATCATGAAAGTGCTCTGTATATACAAGCGCTGAGCTGGAGCTTCAGCTGAGTTTTATAGTTTAATTGCATTAGGATGAGGCGGTAGCACTGTGGTATGAAGCGATTTCAAAGTGCATGCATCAAATCTTAAGAGTTAATTCATTGTCAGGTGTTTTGGGTCTGTAAGATATAAATGCTACTGACCAATACTGGTAGGAGCTTGGTTTGTATGGAAGTGTCCATACTTTGATAATACAGATGACTTTCTAGAAGGAGGTATAGTTCACATTCATAAACTTTTGATAAAATAGACTCTTTTTGCCTTATAAAAATTAAACCTGATACTCAGTAACTCTCAAAATGCTTTTAGCTGCAAGTAGAAGGTGATATAGAGGAACTTTCTTATGAAAGAATAATTTTGCTTAATATAGCGTAAACGACAAACAACTAGTCATGTACTTATACAGATACCTGGGGTCTGATGCACAAGCTAAGTAGTTCTGACAACATAAAATGCTTTTTCTTTAATATCCTATTTTTTAATTGTCAACCCTGCAAAAAATTTCATAGAATATCACTTTATGCATAACTACACTATTTTAAAGTAATATTTGAAAGTGATTTGAAAGCAGAATGCATAACAATACTATTTTAAAGTAATATTTGAAAGTTATTTGAAAGCAGAATTTGTATTTGTAGTATTTGAGTATAGCTTCTTAAAATATATTATACTGTTTTTGCAGAACTGGAGAGGTGAATATGCCCTGATTTCTTCTAAGTTTAAAAAAAAAAAAAGTCTACTCTTGAATGAACATAGCAAGTTCTAAGATACCTATCTTTGCTGTATCTGCCTTGGCCAAGCATGGTAGGAATTCTCAGTACACTAGTTATTCCTAGTTACCCTAAATTAAGCCATCCATGGGATTGTGGCAGTTCAAGACTGGAGTCCCATCTCCTTTCAGAATTATGAGACTTGTATATAGTATGAAGCCTTCTGTTTCCTTCTTTTTCTTGTACACTGAGTGGTGCTCGGGTGGACCCAAGAAACCAGTCCATTAAATACCACTCATAAATAGAAAATAATGCTATGTTTCACTATTAGAAATCTTCTGTTTGGAAAGCTTGATTACATTTTGAACTGTAGTGAGTGATTAGAGCAAAGTTTTCCTATTTTATTCTAACAAGTTGCAATTGATAATGTCACTCAGCAACAGTTGTTAGGTAGGGAAGATAGGCACGAGGCATTTTCTCAACTTGCATTCCACAGAGATCACAGTTCTATTAATAAAAGCCATATAAGACCTCTACTAGCTTCCTGGATACAATAGAGATTAATTTAGTAATGATAGGAATATTGTATGGCATACCTATTCACCATACCACTTGGCGTAAGGCACCACATTTAGCATTTGTTTTTTATATGCAGCACGTAAGCTAATGGTGTAAAAATGCTTAAGATAGTGTGAATGTTCTTTTTTGAAAGTTCAGAAGGGAGGTTTCTTTGATGGAGCTCGTCACCTTCTCTTATATGCTAAATAACTTTGCCTAATATGACAAATAACTGCCAAAGAAGAGTCATACTTCAAAATAAATCTCAAACAGACACTTGCTTAGAATGAAGCAAATGATACCACTTATCACAAGATAACCAGAACCATTCTCCTTTGAAGAACATAATCTCCCTTAAAGGGATTTTGGTGAGTTATGTGATGCAACTGGACTGGCATGGCCAGAGCCCTGACCTATTTGCAGCAAGAAAAACCAAGCACGTTTGTTGGCAAGGATTGACTCTTCCCCTCACCTTAAAGAAAATCTCTGAGGCTACAGAAACTTCTAGTGAATATATCTGCTGGAGCCTGTTTGCATACTTGCTTCCTTGAAAGGAACTGAGATATCCTATCATGTGGATTCCTTTGTGGTTTTTTTTTTCACTCCTATCTGTGTTTGTATGTCAGGACCTCCTTGAGAAGAGCATCGCCACAAGCTGTATTTTATGGTCAGCGTCATTTATGTGTGCCTTCTTGAAACATGTCTTTTCTGAAGATGGACCTTAACTTGTCACCAGCCTAGGTCCTATTGGCTTGCTTGATGTGCATAGTCTTAAGGTAACTCACATGAAAATCCCCTTCAATTGATTTCTTTATTTTTCTGGATTAAATGAATAATAAGCTTTTGAACTACAAACAAGTACAAAATGAAACATTGTGAACTCTGATGTAGCTTAAAACCTGGATTTTTAAAGGTGCATAGCAATATGATTGAAAGATAATCCTGGAGCAATCTGCCTGCAAGGCCGTAAAGACAACTGTTGTTAAAGAAAAGTTGTTAGGAAGCTCCAGTACTGGACTGGGGCAAGCTCAAACATACCATCTGCACTGGTCTTTTTTGCAGTGGTGGGGCATAAGGCAACAGGGGAAGACCAAAATAGCATAGCTCCCTGAAGGTGATGTTCCTTCCCCCAGCCACAGACTTGTTATGGCCGGGGTTCTGCTATTCACACCCCTCTCTTGTAGGGGATGTTCTCAAACATTTGCAATGCAGGCAAGCAGTGAGTGAACTTCTGCCAGGGTTAGATGATGATGGCTTTGGGGGAATGCATTACATGCCTAAGTACTGAGCTCTATTCATGATTGCAGCAATGCTGGCTGGTTGGTCATAAATCCATTATGGCATGCTGCATCTGTTGCACTAGTGGATGTTTCTCTTTGCTATGTCTAGAGTCTTTCTGGCAATAGGTATGATCTCTCTCTTTATGGCTGTTCTCTCAAGGTAATTGGCTGAAGATTCACTCTGTGGTGCTCTATACCACTCCCATGCTGACTACTGGTCACATGCCTTGTGTCTTTCTTCTCTGTCAATATCTGAACCCCAGGCCTGCTTGGTAACTGATTTGGCTAGATTCATCAGCATGACTGCTGTGATTTGGTTTTTTTTAGCCCACATATTAGCAAATATTCTGCATTACCACTGCCTGTGTGCATGAAGAGGTCTGGCAGGTACATATTGCAAATCCACAAGCCGAGAAACGTAGTAAATGTATCATTGTTCCATATTTGACTTCTGTGGTGGCTGAGATAGAGCCTTTATCGTAACAGAGTTTTAAATCTTTTCTAAACTTTCCGTTCTGATTCCCAGCATCCAAGGATACAAGGCCTAACAACTGTAAAAATCTCAGGGGAAGAGGGAGGGAAACTACTAGCCATCCATGCTGTTGCTACCTTACTAATAATAATAATTTGGATTTCCAGCTAAGAGACAGTGATTGATACTGTATGAAGAGCAGGAGTGTGTAATAAGCTTTTTTAGTGCTTACAGTGGTGTAGAGAAATGTCATTTTATGCTTAAATAACTAATGACATTTTAAGTATTATCTGCATATCTGCTGGCATTTGTCAGGATGTGGAGGGCAGAGGACTGGTTGGTGACACCTGGGTAATGCCTAAGCTTCTGGTTGACTGCTAATGACTTATAATATCATTGTATTGGCCGTGAAATACGTCTTGATGCAAGAATTTGTTTTAAAAAAAAAAAAAAAGTTGTTCCAGTCCTTTTCCTGTCCTGCTGTTAGAGCTTTATCACTGTACTTTTATGGTGCATTTAACTTCCTTGGCATTGAGCTGGCACTGCAGGATGTGACTGTGGCCTTTTAGGATACTATGGTTTTGTTGGTAACCAGGTTTTTGTAATTATTTCTAAAACTGGCTTTGTCTTGGCTTCTCCTACAGGGAGGAATGTTCAGGATCTCTGCTGGTTCATTTCTGGCAATGTCAAATGACAGGCAACTCTTGGGGTACTGGCACTGAGATCCAGGGAGCCTGTCTATCATTTCAGCTTCATGGTTGTAGTCTGTGGATCACATCAGCAGGAAAAGGCAATTTCTAGTCCTGTTCCAGAATTTAGTGTGGCAGGTTCCGTGCAGTCACTGTGACCCCATAATAATCCTGGTCGTAAAAGTAGAGTGAATCTGAGAGTACAAAACAGTTTGGGAAGCGAGGTGGCTCGTCACTTGGCTAACTTGAGGAGGGTTGCACACAAAACGCTGATCTGTGACGTTTGAAAATAGTGCAAATTTTGTACAATTTTTCCTAACATAAATTGTTGTTACCGGAGTTTGGATTGTATTGCATTGAGCTGCATCACGTGTTGAAAGGTGTGGGGTTTTTTTGTCGTTGTTTTTATTAACACACTTTTGTGTGTGTGTTACCACAATTGCATCTTTATTGCCTTAAGAACAGTCTTCAAAATAGAATGAGCTCCCCATTTAAAGGGAGGAACAAAAATTTCTTTCCATTTTCATTCCCACCTGTTAAGAACTGCCACCCCTGTAAACTCAGGGCTATTTGCTGACATAGAAATGTTGAAACTGTACTGACATTTCTTTTTATAAAAATCTGGATAAAAAAGATTGTGAAAGAAAATCACTTGAAAGTTTCCTTTAACGGTTCTTCCCCATGGTTATAAAAGTTGAATAGAACTAAATATTAGTGAAATGTAATGTAGTTGTTTATTTAAAGTTTGTCTGCTAAATTAAGTCAGAATTCCAAACTCATCAGTAAAATCCTTCAGTTTCCTTACTCTGAGGCTGTAGTGTCTGCTGTCCTCTGACTCCTTTTTTGCAGGTAGCTGCATTGCTTCCATGAGTAACTAGAATATGAATACTGTCCTAATTGCTTGTGTACCAAGGCAGGGAAAGTAGCGGCCTACTGTATTTTCTACATACTTGGATATCTACTTAGATTTCTGTTACAGGTTTTCTGGTGGATTTTGGAAGTGTTTAAGTGTCTTCTATGGAGAAAAATCTGAGGAACAGAATCTGAGTACCAAGCCTAAGTAGTTTCAAATATTAATAGTTTTATTACCTAATGAAGTCAAGAGATACTGATTTTTATTTTGTAGCTAATGTGACCCAGTGCATGGATGGCTGACATGAGGAAGATCACATGGCGATTCCATGTCAGAGGTGGAAGTGAAATAGCGAGTTCTTCAGTCTTACGCCACCATTTTAACTGTACGCTCATCCCCTCTTTATATCAACATCTCAATTATATTTTTAGTACATTTCCAGTTGATTTCTGGTGTTGGTCTAGCTTTCACTTTTTTATGTACTGTTTTAATAGGACTTTTTAATGGCTTTTGCCTGGAGGATCAATAGTTGTGCCTAGCAGGATTTAGTGCAAGGTTGCTTCCAGAGTCCTGTATGGGATAAGCTTTTCCGCCTTTAAAGCATGAAAAAAGATAGTGCATATTTTTATGCATTGCGTTCTGATGTCCTCCAAAGTATTCAGAGTAACTTAACAATAATGAGTGGCAAGTGTCTATGGAATAGAGATACTTCTCCTAGGACCCTTGCCTTGAAGGTGGCAGATTTTGGGGGCAGTCTAACTCCACTGGTAGCTCCTTTGCTTCCTATGCAGTTCTCTGGATTAGAGTGAGCAGGTGCTGCCGACTCTCCTGGGGGTCTTCCTCTTGGAAGCCATGGCAGCTGTCTGTGTTTCCTTGCTCCTGCAAGTGACGCCCCTGAGACTAATAAAAGAGAGTAATAACCAGGGGGGCTGGAATATTTGTGGAAAGCAAGTTGTATGAACTACTTCCAGGTTTGTACCACTCCTCTAGAAGGACCCAGCTTCATTCTCAGCTGACAACCTCACCCACAAGACTCCTACAAAAACATGTAGGTCTTGTCTTCCCAGCCCACTGTCAATCCCTGCCCTACAGTGCCAGATGCTTTGCTTGATCCTGATCCTCACCACCTTCTCCTGAAAGTCCTGGGATTCCATTCCAAATGGAAAGGAAGTCTAAAACTGAGATGAGCCTCAGAGCCATGGCATGAACAGAAGTTGTCATGGGCTATTTCTCACCTGGAGAATAGTGCTGATATCTTCCTGACACAGACACATGTATACACGTCCTTAGTAAGCCTTCCTGTTAATTCATTTTCCCATATTTATTTACTTGAAGAAAACACTACAGTTTAACAAGTATTTCTTGTATTAAAGTGATATATTTATAATGTGCCCTTTGATAATGAGCCTTTTTGTGAAAGCTCTGTTCAAGACTTACTTGCAGAGTCTGATTGCTGGATGTGTAGAAGTGTTTATTTCGGCCTGTGAGATATTCTGGTTCATTCAGCTAGATAAAACCCGAGGAAAGCAACTTTCTGAAAGCAGCATAACATCTGGGAGAGTGCGGTTTTGTTCTCTCTTGTGATAATAGCAGTAGCCCACCTGCTTCTGTTCTGTAGGGCCATTCCAGTAGGGCAGTTCTCTTGTGCTGTAATTTCAAGGTGAAATTTGCATCTGCTCCTTCTTCTTCCCCTTACCCTACCTAACTATAATCTTGCCTCTGATTTTCTCTTAAAGAAAAACAAGAGAGATATAGAAAATGTAATTAAATACCTGTGTATTTCAGCATCTTAGGGATTCATTTTTGTCAGGTACCTGAAAGGAGTAGTATTAATGAAACCCAGTAATGTTAATTTCCTTTTAAAAAGTTTACAAATGGCTAGTTTTTGTATCAGTAGAAGAGGATAGTGAGGAAATACTAGAAAGAAGTGGTGGGGAGGTAAAGGTAGCATCTTAACATGTTATTAGTACAGAGAAATCACTGTCCTCTTTATCCATGCTGGTATTTTACAATGGATTGCTTCTCCCTGCAGATTTCTCTTGCATAGTATCAGCATGATACATAGTAACAAACAAAAAAGTTCTACTACTAGTTGATTGCCCTTGTTTTTGTTATTATTTAAAAAAAATACTGACATGTGCTTCTTCTGACAAGACTACAGCCTTACTTTCATAATGAGATCGGACTTTCAAAATAACCAGTGAAATCTTTATTTTATTTTATTTTATTTTATTTATTTGGTAGTCAAACCATGCATTTATTTATTCAGGATGTAGTTTCTAGTTGACATCTGTAGGATATCTTGTCCCCTATTTAAAAACAAACAAACAAACCACAAAAAGCCCAGAACTGCTTCATAGTTTCATGGATTCTTCTGAATTCCAAAATCTCTCTTAACTGCAAATTACATATGAGTAAAGCCTGATGCAGTAATAATTATTGCTTCTATTATTAAAAGAATTGCCGTTCTGATAAAACAGTTTTAGTTTTTCTGTTTTAAGTTGCTTGTTATTCAAGCCACAAAGCATTGAATACTTATGCTTTACGAATCTGTTTCTTTTTTGGCTAAATGATTAAAAAATTAACACCTTCTTTCCATTTAAATCATGTAAATAGTTAAGACTCATGCTGTAGCTAAGCTGATTCTTTCTCTGTTTTAAAAATAGAAAATGCTAGAGCAGTCCTTCCCTTCCCCCACTACGTACTCACTAGTCCAAGCTAGTAAATGTTACTGAATGGGTTTCAGTGTTGTAGCCATTCTACAGTAAGTACAGCAAGATCCTTTGTGAAAAAGCGAAAGGAGGAAAAAAGGTAGTCGAAATCCATTTGTGGATGTTCGTCAGACCAGAGTACCTGCACCAATGAGAGACAGGCTTTCCTCGAGAACCAAATAATGACAACAAACACTGCTATTCAGAGGAGCCAGGATCTCCCCAAAAGACGCCTAGAAAGTATAGGGGAGTGTCCTGCGAAACGAAAAGCTAGCTGGGGTATTCTGACCAGCCAAGGTTAGTATAGCAGCCATTTCAGAAACTGTGTACTGAAATATGCTAAGCTGACCCAATTTACGATGTTCTAGCTCTAAACTGGTTTTGTTTGTTTTTTTTCTAGCTGTAATATAAATGCATGCTTATGTTAGTGGCACTTTATTGTCTTGCATGGGTTAACACAAGGGTGTTGAAGCTGTTTTTGTTCTTTCTGCACTCTTATCAGCTGATCTAAAATACCTTTTCTTGTTTATCTGCCCTATTTGTTTTATGCAAGTGTTTTAAGGCTTGGTTTACCTTGACTTTTGCTGTGGTGTCACAAGGTAACTGGATACTGAAGGCTAATTGTTTACAACAGGGAACTGGGGAATGAAAGGAGGGGGGGGAGTAAACTTTACATACAACTTTATATGTACAGAGAAGATTATAGGTAGCTAAAATAGGAGGCAATGGAGGAACTACAGGTGACAGAATTATTGTCCTGTGCTGAGATACTAAAGACAAAGATATAATTGTAAAGGTTTGCATAGAGAAGTACTTAGGAGGTATCTAAGTTGCTGGACACTGACGTTTTCAGCAATGAGGAACAAACTCTCTTATAAAAGAAGTGTTTGGGACTGCTATTGTCTCTGCCATATTTTCCTAATTTTTTCATAATACAAGTGTGTAAAAGGGAATTTTGAGTAATTGTGAGAGTCTACTAGGAATTTTTTAGAAGAGTGATCATAATCCCAGTTAATATTGACCATATCATAAGGCTTAGAGTGAAATAAAAAAGAAAATAAGGAAATAAAACTTGAAATTCTTGTTAATATGATGTCAAATTGAAAACTGGAGATGTTAAAATAGTCAAGGAGAGGAGGAGACAGGAAAGAGATTTGATATATCGTGCATAAAAATATTTACGAATTTACCATGTAAAACATAGTTATGCGTTATAGGAATCAGAGTTATTCTTAAAATACCTTTTGCTAATTTCCAGTACTGCCAGTTTTAGAATTAAGCAATATTCAAGAATTTAAGCAACAGTTACCATAGCTTCCCAAGTAACTGTTTGAATGCAATGGTACTGTAAGTTTATATTTATTCATCAGTTTTAATACACAGTGTATCTTTTACCCTCATATTGTTCTCTGTTTGGGCTAAGATTTCCTGATCTGTAGTGACTTTTATTTATGACCATTTCAGCTAGTTAGGTCAGTAGTTCCCAAAAAACTAGGACAGTCTCCCTCAGACTGAAAAGAAATTTTACAAAAGTGTATCAATGTTAGCACTAGCCACTCCTTGGTATGGTTCAGGGTTAGGCTCTTTTGCCATTCTTATAAGGAAATTGCCACAGTTAGCCAAGTTTTGAAATTTTCAGAATCACAGTAAAATATGGAAAGTAAAGTTTTCTGAAGAATCCATCTTAGCAGGGTCCAGCTACTTGCAGCCTCTTTGTGACTGTCAGACTGGGTGTATATATTTATTGATGGACATCCTGAAGTACTGAGAGACTTCTGTTGCAGTTCACTTGAATACAGGTATATCTAGTATCAAATCTGAAGGAGGCTTTTTTCTTCCCTCTCTGTTCCCATCCATGGAGGTATCCAAACCTGACTTTGTTCTTCAGGCACCCTTGCAGAGCAATGGAAGAGAAAGTCATACTGCAATGCAGTATGTAATTAAATATGCAGATTGGAAAATGGACTAAAAATGATGCGGGAGGTGGAATATGTCATAAGATTTGGTAGAAAGGCAAAAGGATAGAGTCAGGCTAGGTAAAGGTCTTCAGCCTACTGGCTTGAGGGTCCACAACCAGCCTATTTTACCAAATGTGGCTCCTGGATGTGGCAAAAATCAGCACACTAGGCCCAGCTTTGCTGGGTACTGCTTTTAAGGCTAGGGATTAGGCCATGTGCTGCATTCACTCTCTGGGAGGCTGGGAAAATACTGAGAATTCTGAGCACAGCTTGGGGAAAATTGCTTGCAGTCTGGATTAAGGCTGAGACTGCATTCGAGGAGCAAAATTATTGCAGGCAGAATTCCTCCAGAGTCTGAACTCAGCTCAGAATGTCTGTATGCCTTTTCTGTCGCCTTCTAGTTGGGAAGGCCACTGAAAAACCCTTACTTTGTTTTAGTGACTTTTCCAAGGAAATGACAGCCTAAGAGTACTACCAGCTGCTCCACATACTCAAATCAAACCTGATGTGGGTCTAACAGATTACTGAATTTAGAGGTTGATGTGATTTTTACACCTTGGTGCTCTAGCTATGGCACACAGAGTTTGCAAGCTACTTTCAGCTGGCAAAATACCCAGCTGGTTGTTGATCCTTCAAGAAGATGGAAAAAACAAACTGTGCATGAGCAATGGACAGGGCAGTTGTTGCCGTGCTTTCATGTGACGGGAGAAGGGGCCTGACACACTTCTTCCTGCGTGTGCAAGGCCCGGCACAGAGCCAGCAGCAACAACTGCTGCTGCCGCTGCCAGCGCCATTGCCATTGCCTTCACGTAGCATAATGTTGCTTCTGTTGCGAACCAAGCGAGCTATGTTTGGATATTGCTGTTGTGGTTTTTTAGGATTTTTAATACAGTTTAGTGGCTCGTGTTTCTGTGTGAAAAGTATGTTAAATTGCAATGCCAAAGCACTCAAAATTTAGGAATTGTTAAAAGTCATGTTGCCTGTGCCATGCTGATTTGACCCTCTAATGCGTTATAACCCAGTATTTGACAACACAATCACATGCTGTACTTTTCCACAAAGCCCCTGCTTCCTTAGATGTGCAAGATGGTTCTGAGAATGCTTTAGGTTTATAGTCCGAAAAAATACACCCTATGTTTCCCTGTATGTTGCAAAGGTTAGAAAGCATGTAGTGAACGGTAGGAAAAAAGGGTTAACATTTTAATGTCCCTAAAAGCAACTTCTGTTCTTGTCTTTGCTGTGGCACCTGTGTGTTTTAAGACCAATCCTCTAACCTAAAAGTTTCTTGACTGATCATGGTTATTATTATCTAAGGCTGAAATTTCAGAAGCTCAGAGCTCTCATAACCATAATTAAACTGTGCTTTCGGTGTACACTCTAATGCTTAAGTACTCTGGAAAAAATAAGCTATTAGATTGGTTTTACAATTTAAGCATTAAAACTCTCTCTCTTTCGGTTCCTTAGTTATAAAATAGTATGAATGGATGATGTTATGAAGATAGATTCAGCAAGGGTTTTGAAGTATTCTTTTGTTATTGGGAGAATACCATGAAAAAGGCAATATAAAACTAACAATGTTATAGTCAGTTTATAGTTTGGATAGCACGTGTTAAAGAGCGAGAGATCCTACTAGATGCAGAGATAAAAAATAATTTGAATGCTAACTCATTCATTGAATAAAGCACTGGAATGGGAAAGCTAATGTGTGGTCATGTAATGTGGGTGCATAATAAACAGAACTGTGTGGGAAAATAAATTTGTTTTGTATGGTGTTCAAGAGTAGGAAATCATTTGCATTTGGAATGAAATCCCCAAATTTTGAAAGTCTACATGATGATAAATGCTGGAAAGAATACTGGTTTGAACCAATCGAGGTTTCATTTTTTGTAACAAAGATTATTTGAAATATTGAAATGAAATATTTAAATGCCGCTTGAACTACATCTTTTCTCTCAGACATATTTTAATCACCTCTAGCCTAAATTCTGATTCTTTTGGAGTTCTTCAGTGTTGATTGTTGGAATTTCATTTGTTAAAAAGAAGTGGCTTCTGTTTTCCTGGTCATATCTAATCATAGAAGTTAAGTACCACAGATGCATTTCTTAACTTTTAAATCCTTGACTTAAGATTCTTTTCAGTAGTTTTTAAAATCAAATATCAATTAAGTAGTTGACATGCTTCTTTAACCTGCAAGGGCTTCAGACAAATGGGTAATTTTATAGTGCCACAGTAAAAATCTGCTAGAACTTAATTACGTACACAAAATATCAGGCAGTTTTAACAACTGGAGTGAAGTGAGTCCATTGATCTTGGGACTATAATGTTACTGAGTTTTTCTGTTATAGTTATTGATCCTGTCTGTTGCTTCAGTTGCCACAAACTGAAACACTCAGAATACATCTTAAGGAATAAAAGGTGACAGTGATGAGCTTAATACATAGCATTTGTTAGTTTTGCAGAAATAAATATTAGCTACAACACTTTCCAGATAGTCCGTGTTTCTCATTTCCCAATAACGAACTGTGGCAGGCTTCTATTTTCAGTTCTTCTCTGATGATACTGCTTCTTCTGAGGACTGGGACACCATCTATTTACCCTTAGAGCAGTATTTTTCTGAAGCACTGAGCCCTGGCATAAGTCTTCTCCCAGTGAAGTCAGTGAGAAGACTTTCATTCATTTCCAGTCCTCCTCGTTTTGAAAACCAAACTTTTTAATGTACTTTTTTTTCTTTTTTTTTTTTGGAGACCACACAATTTTTTAGAAATAAAAACAAAAGGATGGGATGACTGGAGTTAATGACTTTTATGAAAATATTTTTACTTAGTATTTTACTACTATGATCATAACTGCAGGAATGACTCACAGGTGATTGCAGGTAGATGTAAAGGAGTGAAGTCTGTAGGAAAACGTGAAGAAATTTCATTAATGACTTAGGAATGGATCAAAGTCAGAATTGCAAATCCCCATTTTGGGGGATTTTCACTGCTGAGAATAGTTAACAAAACCCCAATTTAACAACCAAAAAATTGTTTAGAAGATAATCGAAGCAATAGTGAACTGCTAAAAGAAAAACACAATTCAGCATACGGATCAAATAGCATTTGAAACATGTTCAGAATATCTTTGCTTATTTCTTTTCTAAGTATATTATGAGTAAGTACTAAAATAACATATGAACAGTTGGCAGTGCTTCCCTTACAAATGTATGTACTCATACTGATTTTTGAGGATACAAAACTATTTGTCTCATTGCATGAGGTTAAAAAAGGGGGAGTTCATCCTGCAGTTCTTATTCAGCTCAAGGTTCTCTAGATTTCACTGTGAGTTTCTTTTGTGTTGAAATTCCAGTTAATCTGTCTTGGAAGGCAAATGCACAGATTCTGGCACTTTGAAAAGTCGTTATGTTAAAAAAAGAAATGTGAAAAATGAACAAAAAGGGCTACAGTCCTTTAGCATAAGAAAAGAAACTGGCAGCTTGTATATGCTCCTATCTTCAAAGCTGTGTTTACTGAAGGGTGAAAGTTCATATTACAGTGAGCTGCTGATCTCCTTCCAAACATAGCTGGAGTGTATTAAGAACAGGCCCAACTAGCAAAGAACAGATTTTTTTTTTTTTAATTTTTTTTTTATTTTCCAGATTGAAAGAAATGAGTAGGATTTATAATTGCAATTGGCTGGAAGTGCCATGGGGAGATGGAGATTTAGGTATTGTATGATACTTTGTAATTTTTTTTTAACTTTGCCTGTTAATATAGTGAATATATTTATTCTTTCTTGTTAGTGTTTACAAAGCAATGTAGGCTGCCCTTCCTGGTAAACTATACACCAGAGAACTTGGAACTAACGTGGCTTCTAAATATAGTTAGAGATACTTTGTATTCAGCATCTGTCAGAGACGACATCAGTAGGGAATTAATGCATTAACAGTTTTGGAATAGACTATGTTTGCTAATACTGCTGTTACAGACAACAATGAATGAAAAAATGTCCTCGTTTATATTCTTGTTAATGCTTTAGTGAGAGACATAGCAAGTTTGTAGATTAGCAGAAAGCAGCAATCTAGACAAAGAATTTATTTTAAGACAACTTTGATGTTTATTTATGATACATATTTATTTTGAACATATTCTTGTCCCTGTGGTATTTAATGATGAATTACTATGTTTATTGATAAATCAGTTGGAATGTGACAGTTTTTTTCCAAACTTGGTTTGCACAAAATATTCCTGCAGCATTTTGCTTATAGATTTTATTTCTACTAGAAATGATACAAGCATTTTATATTTAATGGATTTAGCAGAAACAGCTAGCTGCTGGCTGTCTCTGCATGAAGACAGGTATATAAGGTAAGTCTAGGTGCAAAACAGAGCTCACAATGTGATCTGGCATCATTTGATTCTCAAATGTTACTGGAGTAGTGACATTAACAGACATTCTTCTGAGCAATCCAAGAGGGAAGGGGGTGAAGGAAAGAAAGGTGGAAAAAATGTTGCTTTCAGATCCTACCTGCGTCTTTGTTCTGTTTAGAGTTATACATGGCTACAAAAATGTCCAAAGTGTGAGTGTATTTAATGGACATAAAAACTTCCTGACACTTACTATTTTATTAGATGTTTTTCTGTGTAATAGTTATGTGTCTTTTTTTTTCCCTGTTAATTTAGGAGTAGGATAAACTGTGAAGAGAGAGAAATTCTCATGTGTAGAGACAGGGGGACAAAATTTCAAAAGCAGCCTCCACAGCTTTTAATTATTTTTGAGGAATTCTTTGCAGCTGCCAGCAGGAGAACTTAATGGATCTAATTCATTTGAATTAGAATGACTTGAGTGCTGGTTCAGATGCTACTATGGAAGAAGGAAAACATTGGTCAAAATTCTCATTGTGATTGCACACATCCAATGTACAATAGGATAAATAGATCTGAGCTTATTGGGATGACAGAGAAAATACTGGTGTTTTGTCAAAATCAGGTCACTTTTAAGATTTCTGAGCTCAGTTTTTTTAGTATAATACCCCTTAAAATCCCAAACACTTTGTGTATTGGGTTTTTTAGCTGTTATTCTGACTAGCAATAAGTATTGCAAAATATTACATGTAATAAACCTAAAGTACAAAGTGTAGGGAATGATGTGTGATGTGACACATGCACACACAGATGATCAGAGTTTAGTGCAAATAATTCTGAAAGAGTATTGGAAGCTGGATCTTGCCCAAAGTCCATCTATTCCCACAGATGAAAGAGTACAAGGAGCTTCACAGATACTGGATGCTCTGACATAATAGAAATCTCCATGCATTTTTAAGATCAGGTTTACAAAGCTTTAATCTCCTATATTTTTTAACTTCTGTGATCAGCTTTACATAGTTGTACGATAATTTATATACTCAGCTGTGCTTCTGTTTTGCTAAGTTTTTGATCTCAATAGCATCCAGTAGTGCTGAGTCCCACAGTGCATATGTTCTGTGAGAGGATACAGTCTTACATCTGAGTAAGTTTTAGTTTCATTTACTAACACCTCTAAGAAAATGGAGGTTTTATCTCAATTTCCATATTGTGCACTATTTCATGTTTTTAACTATGCCCTGATTTCTTTTCAGGTTGAACAGTCTTAATCTTTTCAGTCATTCTTCATGTGATTTGAGGGGGTTGTTTATTGTAACCAAAAGTGTACTTTCTGAAACAGGCTAGTGGACAGAAGGGGCCCAATGGGAAGCAGAAACAGGGTCTATTTCTAGTGAGTAGTTACCTTGGAGCTTAGACTGATGATTGCCAGTGATTGAGCAATAGCCTTCTCATTTAAAATCCTTTGCCTTGTCACTAAAATGCAGTAACTGGCTTTGCAGGCAGTCCTAGTCCATTGCAGTGGACAAAGTCAAACATGTTTCTGCATTGGAGGTTCATCTGCCATTGTTGCCAATTCATCGTACTTAGCTAATTCTCTCTACGTTTCTTTGGGGATTTGGGGGGCTTGATATAACTTACATGAGTGATTGTGTTAGCATTTTACAGTTCCAGTCACTTTCTTCTTACAGGAATAAATATTGGTAATTCGTAATATATTTTGAACATGGTTCTTCCTTGCACAATCTCTCAAAACCTGATTTGCAAATTTCATACAATAAATTGGTATCAGCTATGCCTGCAACCCTGTGTGCCTAGAAGGGACCAGTCAGTGGCCAGTCTTCAAGAGGAAAGGGCAGGTTCTTCATCAGGAGCCACAGGGTGACTCTGGGACCTGGGTTGGGAGTTAAGGCGGGGACGTGTGTGAAGGTGAGGTGGTTGTTGGGTTTCTTTTTTTAATTTTTTTTCTCCTTTCTTTTTTGGGGGTGATAAATACTTGAAAATAAATGCCAAACCTTTACATTAGGCATATCTAAGTATTTTTAGCCCTAATAGCCTATTAGAATGAGAACTTAGACTTAATATCATATTTCTACTATAGAAATTTTTTTAGTGTGATTCTCACTGTATTTCTCTCCTTGCACTTGTGTTGTGGCTGCAGATTAATCTCATCATACATAAGGATTTCCATATTGATTTTCATATACATCAGCTTTTTCAGGCGGGTTTATGTCTGGTTTAAGTTCAAATATCAGTTTCTTGAAGTCTATAAATTTCTATATGCCAGCTGCAAAAATAAGTTTGTTTTTTTTTTTTTTTAAAAAAGGGAACAATGCAAAAATAGGAGTGAGAAATATGGCAATTGATGAATTTATTAAAAAATCGGATTATTGAAATCAATATATCAATATTTTGTTCTCTGTACCACATCATCATTTATTAGAGATGTTTACAGTTAATAATAGAGCAGTTTCTATTGTCTAGAAACTGATCATTTGAAGTACAGTCTCTAAAGAGGAAAAATGAATTTCATAGGACAGTTGACTTCATTCTGTGTATTATATTTTCTGCTTTGCTCTATGCATTCCAAAATCCTTCTAATTCATACGGTTTACTCAATAAATGTTGTTATTTTATAGGTTCTTGGGCAGATCGCTCACCTCTACATGAGGCAGCCAGTCAAGGACGTCTTCTTTCTCTAAAGACTTTATTGTCACAGGTGAAGGCTGTGTTCTTAAAATTGCTTTCATTTTTAATGTTACTTAATTTCTCAGCATAGATTATTAATGCAGATTTAGTATGCTTTGCTTTGCTTTTTTCGCTTGAATTTTTCAGAGCAATACACATTTAGGAATTTTTTATATAATAAGATATAAGTTAATATTAAAAGTATTTCCTCTGTATGTTTTAAAACTTCCCTCCCCCAGAAGTTATTACCAAAGCCCTATCTAAATGTACATCAGTATTCCTCTCTTGCATGGTATAAGTTAATGTAGTTCCACTGCTTTAAGCCCTCAGGTAAACAGAGCTAGTCAGGAAGATACTTGTTGAGGGGAATAATCACTGAAAGATTCTGGTTTTGGCATAGTTGTGATTTAAAAAAAAAAATGTTGTTAATAGCAAAGGGAGAGACTGTAAACCACTAAATTTTAATATTACTGTATTGTCATATTAGCTACTACAATACTGAAATATTATACTATAGAATACATTTGATTAAAACCAATAGATGCAATTACTAGTTCTTAAGAATCTAACAACATCTACTGCAGAAAATTTCAAGGGTTTGATGATTTTATCAATCCAAGAAGTGTTTTCCTTGCTAAAATTCATGGCTTTAGATATTTCAGACCTTAAATCAGAGAATCATAGAATCACAGGACAGTTTAGGCTCAGGGCCTTGTTGAGTTTTAGAGATCACCAAGAGTGGAGATGCAACAACCTCTCTGGACCCCTGTTCCAGGGTTTCATTGTCCCCACAGTGAATTTTTTTTCTCTATAATGAATTGGAATTCACCATGTTTCAATTTGTGTCTGTTGCCTTTTGTCCTATCACTGTGCATCTCAACAGTCTGTTTCCATCTTCTTTATACCCTCTATAGCCTATTCCTATTTCTGATTTTTAAAAAAAAAGAGCTGACAACTTACTTTTATTCTGTTATATACATTGATTGATGAAAGATTCTTTTTATGCTCACTGAAGATTTATTTATTGCAAGTAGAATATTAAGCCTATTTAGAGTATTGTAAACTATTCATTTGAACGGTAGCGTGAGGAAATGACTCTTAACAGCTTTTGTATGATCTTTATATGTCATTCATGTCTTGTTTAGGGGTACAATGTAGACACACTAACAATTGACCAAGTAACTCCACTTCATGAAGCCTGCCTGGGAGATCACGTAGGATGTGCAAGAATCCTTCTTGAAGCGGGAGCAAATGTAAGGGGTTTTTGGGGGGTTGTTTTTTTTTTTATTTTATTTGAAGTCCAGTGCTAACCTGGGTTTAACTGAGAAGGATATATTCCTTGATATTTTTATTTTTTTAAGTTGGTATTTCTACTCACCCTATCGATTGCGTTGATCTCATTTAATTACAATAAGCTGCCATCTGAAAGCTAGCAAAGGAAAGTCAAAGAAACATCATTACAGAGATGTTAGGTTAAAAGAAAAAAAAACAATCGAACAAACCACATGATTATATGTGTAAGAGTAGATATCAAACAGAAGAACAGTAACAGGGAAAATAGATGGGAGTTGGGCAGACACTGAGACAGAGTAATGAATTGGAGAGAATCAGCTAGCAGTATGTCACCAGCCTTATTTCTTCTCTGAATTTCATTACATTATTTATCTTCTAAAATACGGAATGCATCTCTCTCCTTTACTGGTTTCCTCTTGCTTTGAGTGGCTTGCAGGAGACTGTTCTTTTAATCTCCAGAATGTCTTTTGTCACACTGTACCTGTGTGCTCTTAAGATTCTTTGGTCTGAGTACAAAAAAGCACTGGCTCTTTTCTTTACTCCTGACACAGGCTGTCTATCTGTTATCCCAAAACAAAAATGGGACTTTACAGACCGCTTTCACTACAATCTCTGCTGACATCAGAGTTCAAAGGCGTAGTTTCCCAAATCTCTGATCTTTGTGATGCAAGTATTTATTGTCCTTACAATTCAGTTTTGAGAACCGTGTAGAATATGTCTATGTTATTACAGAAAAAGAAAAGAATATGTAGATGTTTCCAAAACCAATTCCTCTCCACTTCAGCTAGCACAAGGATTCTAAAGATACAAAACTATAGATACTATAGACAAAACTGTAAGAACAAATTTCATTTTCCTATCTGAATTTTTTTAGTACTTTCAATTGCTTTGGTGCGTTTGGGGAGTGCATGGAAGAAGATAAGCCAGAGTCCTGGAAGGAGCCCTCTCCTGATACCTGTGCTCCTTCCTTTAGTATTATTAGCCCTCACAAATTTGCCTAGTTTCTCTCCTCATTTTCTCACACTGGGAATGTTCAGTTAACTAGTGAGGTGACGAGCTTGGTATTCAAACAGTGAGCCTGTACTATTACCTTTGTCTCCATCCTGTGAAATATCATTCCAACCTGGAGATTAAAACTACAGAAGAAAATGGCAAACAATTCTCACATTTAATACAGAGTTTGCATTCTCGGCAGAGCTGTAGAGAGAAGGTCCCCCTTATCCCATTACTACACAAAATGTAGATTTTTCTGTATCAATGAAAGAAGCTAAGTGCAATGACTTTTGAAAATTGTTTACTGCCCAGATGTTAATGTATGCTCTTTAGTATTCCAGGTGTGTTTTGGTTTATTCAACATAGTTTAACAAGAATAATAGTAAACCGATTTCAACTGAGTGGTGTGGTGAGAGGAAGACAATAGCACAGGGACTGATCAGTTAAACTACATTATTCTCTACAGTATTCTAACCAGTAATTTTTTTAGTATTTTAATGCAATTTCTAACTATATCCTGTTTAAAAATTTACCTTTCTTTCAATTCTGTTCTTAAATAGATTTTATATATTCTAGGTAAACGCTACAACGATTGATGGAGTGACACCTTTATTTAATGCATGTTCAAGAGGCAGTGCGGCATGTGCTGAGCTCCTGTTAGAGTACGGTGCCAAAGCTCAGTGGGAGTCCTGTCTTCCATCACCAACTCATGAAGCAGCCAGCAGAGGTAAGAAATTACCTGCTGAACAAACATGGAACAGTTGACGAACGTCTCAATAATAGTGTTAAGAAATGTATCCGGTTTTGTCTATGAGACAGCTTACTGAAGTTGAGCAAACTCTGTCATGCTTTGTACTGACAGGTCACAGTGAATGTCTGGAGGTCCTGATATCCTGGGGTATAGATGTTGACCAAGATCTTCCTCATTTAGGAACACCTCTGTATGTAGCATGTGTTTCACAGCAGATCCATTGTATTCGAAAGCTTCTTTATGCAGGTATGTCATGATTTAAATAAAAATATTTCTAGTTTGTAAAATAAGCATGCTGTACTCACCTTTGAAGTGAGCTGTGCTCAATCAATGAAACTAGAACCCTTGCAGGGCTCTACTTCTAAGTTTATTCTGTGATGCGTGTTTTCTTGTAAGAACTTACTGTGTCTTTCATTTTTTTGTGGCATAGCAAGCATATGAGGGAGAAAGGAAGCAAGACCAATAAGAATGGATGTTCAAAATTTTTAGCACCTACTACAGCTTTGTAGATACTAATTTTCTGTAGGAAAAACAAAGGTAAAAAATCAGCTTTGAGAAAGGAATTTTATATGGTAATCATTGAGCTTTCAACAGAACTTTTTTAGCAATGTAGTCCCACCCTTTTTCATTCTTCAGCATGTTCTGATTCATCTTTTTACAAGGCACAAAGGCTGAGTTGCAGAGAGAAGAGGTAAGGTAAAAGGCATCCGATCCTAAATTTCACATTATTTATTTAATCAATGGGAAAGAGATGTTGGAGGCTTACTCTGTTTCAGCACAAGTCCAGTTACACAGTCGGCATAGCTAAAGGATCATTTGCTGTGTTTCAGGTAATGACATACAGGGCTTTGTGTCCTGCAGCACAATGAATGAAAATGTATATATGAATAATTACAGACTTGCTATCATTGCACTGGAATTGTTTTTCTAGTTAATTGCAGGTTATTTAGAGCTTAAGCAAGCAGTTGAGTTGTTTCTTGTTAAGTTAGTCTCCTTGTATGATTAACTATCCTATGTCATGATTTTTATGTTTAAGAACTATAGAAGTATAATTAGCATATTTTGGGGTTCAAATGCTACCATACGTTAAAAACAGTAACAGAAGGGCATATTCTACATTTGTTGGTGCCCTGAAGTAGAAAAGGGTATGTAAATTGAGAATATAAGTAACTACGTATGTCAGTCTGAATTTTTTCATATTTTACCAGTTTATGAGAATGTATTAGAAATTTAAAAGCAAATAGACAATGAAAGAGGCAAGCGAATGTTACCGTAGAAGTATTTTCAAATTGTTAATACTGAGAACAGTGAGGTATTCAGACTTCAAATCTAATTGCTGGGCCTGTGATATTATTAAATTATTTTACTCAAATGGAAATTAAAAAGGCAAAAATTGTTGATTCAGGGAGAAAAGTTGGTACAGAAGCCAATTTTTGGTCTCACAATATCAATAAAGCTCTCTTAAAAAGTCTGGGTTTTTATTCTGCTAGAATAGTCTAGAAAACTGTTGGAGCAAATCCAGTTTTGGGGGGACTAACAGCTTGCCTATAAGGGAAATTCTTCCCTACTAGCTAGCTCTGTTTAACTCTTGTATGGATAATTTTTTTCTTGAATATGAATGCATTATTGCAAATTAGGCCATTTAAATTTAAAATAAATTAGCAATTCCTTATTAATACAAAAGTGTAATAATTAGAATTCTGTGGATTGGGAGAATTAATGGTTTGGGTTTTTTCCCCTATTAGTTTTCTTAACTGTGTACCCCACCTTAATTTTAATTAAGTCCTTTATAGAAAAATCCTTGATAAAGGTTGGATGGGATGGGAATCTATTTCAAGCCCTTTGCCAGCTTCAACCCATGAGAAACTATAAAGCAACCAAGTTAGATTCCTTCTTGAGTTGGTTTACTTACAAAAATATAAATACTAAACTTCAGTTTAGTGATACTTTTTAAAGTCTTAAATAAAGGAAAGTATAAGTTTATGTAGTGAAGTTTTCTTAAACATGTACAAAATGTACTTTTTTTATAATTAGGGCAACCGTGATGCTCACATGACCTAATTTGATTTTTCTTTTCCTTCTTTTTATAAAGTATTTTCCTTTAAAATCTCGTTGTGCTTGGGTAATAGAGCCTAGGATAAGTGTATGGGTTCAGAAAAAGACACCGATATGATTAGCTGTAGTGCTATGCAATAAAATTAATAAAGTGGCTAAATTCACTGTGGCATTCTAGGACAGCGGGGGGGTTTTGTTTGTTTTGTAACATCATCTTTACTCAGTGATGATTTTAATTAATCTCTTCTTACGTCTCTTTACGTGCATCTACCCACCAGGTGCCAATGTGCAGAAAGGAAAGCATTTGGAAACTCCACTCCATGCTGCTGCCCAGCATTCTAGTACAGAGATCGTAAACTTACTCCTTGAATTTGGGGCAGACATAAATGCCAAAAATACAGATTTTGAGAGGCCTGTTGATTTAGCTGCTCCAAGCAGTTTAGTGGAGAGACTGCTGCTCCTCCATGAAGGTAAGTTTTACATGTGTGTTTTTGCAACTATAACTTGTATTCTTAAAAAAAACCCCAACAAACAAACAAAACAACCCACCCCACCAAAAAAACCCCAACAGCCCAAACAACCCATGTTATAGAAGCTCACATTGTGCTTTATGAAATTAATATATTAATATTCAGGTAAATTCCTTTCTAACTATAAAAATACGCAGTAATATTTAGTCTCAGGCCAGAGCCTGTTGACCAAGCAGCATCAGAATCTATACAAGCCGAAAATGTATCATCTTATGTTTATCGGGTGTTTACACAATTAGACATTAAAGCTACATTTTTAGTGGCTGTTACAGACCTTGTTAAAAAGAGACAGAATACTTAAATTTCAGATGAAAAATATATTTACTTTTGGCCAGCTGTCCCAATATTTTTAAAAATATATTTTTAAGTGAATATAAAGCTCTTTATTTTGATTGTAGGCAAAAAGTATAATAAGTTTCATTTTCTAAATTTACTTTACTGAATTATAACTACCTGAGAAATAGGAGTCGGCACTTAAGAGTCCCTTAAAACTCTGAAAGGTCTGTTGCCTTAGAGAGAGAGAGAGAGAATATCCCAAAGGGAACTCGTTTTGTGCAGACTGACTTATGTACAGCGTAAAAATAAGCCACAAGACAAAGGTGGGAAATAAGCAGAGAAACCATTGCAATAACCGTGGGCATCTCTTCAGAGGTGAACTGGCCAGTAGCATTGATTAATGTTTTCCTCCAGAAAACATCTCTGAATGCTGTTAAAAAAAAAACCTCTAAAAACCCTCTATCACAAAATTACCAAGGCTAGTAGGATTTTTAAAAGCCACAGCAAAGATGTCAAAAAAAATGAATTGGCATGAAACACGTATGGGTTTATTGCCCAGAGAAATACAGCAATGTGTTCATTTTGAGAGAGTGAGGGGGCATAGCGGAACAAAGGCATTATCGTGAGCTAGTAAGACCACTAAACATGGTCCAGGACCTCGGGATATTTTGCCTGGTTATTCTTCTTGCCGTGATGCATTGGTAGTGCAGCTTATGGTGCTATAGTGTGTATTTCACCTGTTCTATGAATAAAAAAACCCCAAACCTGCAGTTTTTAAAGTTGTTGACGTCAGATATTTTCTGGGAGCACATTTTTAATTTAAAAACACCAATTATTTGCTGACCTGACCTTGCTTTTTTGAGTATTTCCCTGATGATTAATAAGATTTCATCAGCCTTAGTCTTTATCTTTGAGGGCAAAAAAGGCAATGAAGGAAAAGGAAGGAAGCAAAAGGACAAATTTGCAAAATGTGAAATTTTTTTTTTTTTTTAGAAATCCCATTATTGTGCAAGACTGTTGTAAAACAAAGTACTGGCTTTTATAGTTGTATGATTAAACTTCTTTCCTGTTTGTTTGCAGCCACACCATCTTCTCTTTGTCAGCTCTGTCGACTATGTATCCGAAATTACATAGGAAGAGCTAGACTGCATCTTGTCCCACAGCTCCAGTTGCCAACAATACTGAAGAATTTCTTACAGTATAGATAACATCGTAATTAACTTTTAGAAACTTGAGTAACAAGTACTTTTTCTTCTTTCTGTTTATTGTATGTTTTCTCTAAAGAACTGCTGGGCGGAAAAAAAGCCTTTTGCATATTACTTAAAAAAAATATATATATCTTTGACACCTGGTGTTGGTATATAATAATAATTGGGAGCCATTCAGCAACTGGTACCAAGGTGCTAATAAGGCTGAATTGAATAAGTGTGCTGATACTCTGGGAAATGATTGTATAGCTTTAGCTTAACACTTACTAAATAGCTTTAGTGCTGTTAATATTAGTTGTATTTATACTTTTAAAATCTATTTGACACATGTGAACCACAAAGAGTTTCTTCATTATTATTTGTTAAGTTGGTCCATTCGGAGTCACTATTTTATGTGTTTTTAAATTTCTATTGTTTGTGTACCTAAAAATACTTGGTGATAGGTGCACTATGTACATTGATAAAAATAAAACAAATAGATGACAATTTTTCTTCTTTTTCTTTATATAGACAATTCATTAATGACAATGAGAAACTCCCTTTATTCTTCTTCACTGCCCGTGCTGTGAATTGGAATTATGCTGCTGTGAACATAATCACAATTTTTTCAGCCATGCACAGTTTATAGATTCTCTGTTTATTAGTACAATTAGCAACTTTAAAAATTCCAGAGGAATAGTCCTCAAAAGCCTTAATGCTGAGATACTTTTGATCTCCTCTTGTAAAACAGAATTATCTGGGCTTTTTCCTTATCTTTACATAACAACGCTGTATCACAACTCACGGGCACGTTAAATAATTATTTGCCTCAGAGAAAGGCATATATTATTGTATAGTATTTGTGAGGTTTCTAAAGGCATATCATGGAGACGTGGATACTGAATCTTCAACCTCAGGTTCAGGAGGTGGATGCAAGGCTCCAGAAATACATCCGTTCTCTGTATCAGGACAGGGATCACTCTGAAAAGGACATTATTTCTCTTGCTGTCTAGTTTATAAATAATTATCCAGCTCCAAAAAATCATGTTGCAGAATCCCAGAATGCTGTAGCAGGCATTTCTGTGATCTGGTTGAAATGTTATCGTTCAACTCTAGCCAGAAATGGAATGCTGACACCCCCAAGAGACATTAGAAAACCCAAAGGATTTCTGCCTCACTCATGCCCTTGCATGGTGATGATTACCAGTCGTGTCAAAAAAGGTGATCTGTCTACTTCATCGAAATACAGCGCTCCTTCTCTCAGGTCTTTTCATTTGGTCTTCCTCTGAGAACAGATTACTTCCTCAGTGACTGATACTCAATTCCTGTAAGCCAAAGCATGAGACACCTGAAAATGTACCACTTGCCCTTGGTGATTCACCCTCTTCCATTCCTTCTCAGTGACTCCTTTCAGTATTTACGTTCCTACTGGAAAGATGCTCAGTGAGGAACTAACTATAGAGGAAGTTTTCACAAAGAAGAATGCTTACTCAGTTGCTAAATTATATCCACCTAATAAAAATGCAGCTCTCTGACACTTGCCCTTGTTAAAAGTAATCTTAATTTGCTTCTGTTCCCTGCAAAAATTCTAGTGAGGGCCTCTTCTGGAGTCCCTGTTAAAGTCAGTCAGATGCAAGTAAGAGGAACTGCTTAGGAGTCCGTAATGTACATACTGTGTAATGGAGCGAGTTGGGTGGTTTTGGTTTTCATCCAGAAACTTGTAACTTGTGTTTTTATGTACAATACCATTATTGTCTATTACTTCAAGAAACAAGGAAGTGCCAAGTCAACCATGGCACTGTTGAACTTTTCTATGTAGAATGAGATCATTTAGACCCTCACCTTCAGGTGTGCACAGCATTTTTCAAGTTTGAGTTGGGAAAAGTGTCATAAAAAAAAGCGCTCTCATGTTCTATACAATAAGATGAGTTCTCAGCAAGCATGGCTATCCTGCAAAACACCTGTTCGAAACAAAACTAGATGATGTTAGAAGTCTTGCTGAGTCACATCAGAGTCCAAGCCATCTCATCGCAAATAGGCGTGTTCATGCTCTCGTGGCATTTGCGGTGTCAGTTCCCACCATTCCCACTGACCCTTGCTGTCACCCAAAGAGCAAACAAGACCATCTTAGGAGTTTACAGGTATTCGGTACTACTTTCTCTTTATAGAATGGTAGACTAGCCGGAAGAGTAATCCAGAACTAGTTTACAGTAATATTATGACCTCAATCTCAGGCAATATGCAGCTCTCAACATAATCTTTAATCTTTTGCTACCAGATAATTATGTGAAAATAGAGCCACTTTGGCTAGCTGAGCCAAGTTGGATGGGCATCGCTTCTGTTACTATGTAACAGGAACAAACAAAATAGGGAATGGATGTTGTTGCCCTGGCAGGACTCTGCACTGGAACAGGTCTCTGGCAGGTCAGACCACGCTAATGCCACGTACCAAAAATACACAGTAATGAAATACCTGACGTGAGTGTTTGGTAAAATTCTTTCCAAAAAATGATCCTTTATTTAGCCAGAAATGAAAAAGGCTTGTTATTGTTCTCATTGTGTGGGGACTCCACTACAATGGGGCTCTGGTGGGCTGAATTCGTAGTATGCAATAAATGTTAAGTAATGTATTCAAATATTAGGAACCAGGATCCGAAACAGACATTGAACCATGTCAGAGCACTGTTAAAGACTACTACTCCCCACCCGAGTTGAGAAGGAGCCTTCTTTGCGGGCTGAAGTATCTCTTATTATATGAATTATTACACCAGCACAAACGTATCGTAAGACATTTTCAGAGAGAAAATTGTAGTGCAGTATCTCAATTCTGCAAAGAAATCCAGCTGTGAAATCCTGCAGCCTTGCTGACACGGCAGGCGGCACCGCACGGGCGTTTCGCACAACGTACGGCATACGAGGCTTTCCGTGCCTTTACCGCCGGGGCCGGCCCCGCCGCTGCCCGCCGCCAGGCTGCCCGGGCCGCGGGGAGGGCGGGCACCTCCGCCCGCCCCCGGGGGCCGCTCGGCAGCGGCTCCGCCGGGCCCGGCGCCGCCCGCAGCCCTGCCCGCCCTGCCGGCCCGCGGAGCGGGGCCGGGGCCAGCGCCAGCGCCGCCCGTTGCCTCGCCAGGGCCGCGGCCGGCAGGCGGCGAGGGCTCTGGGCGGGCGCGGCTCTGCGCCGGCACGGCTTCCCCGCGGCCGGGGCTGCCCCGCGGCCGGGGCTGCCCCGCACCGTGCTGCGCTGCCTGCAGAGCCTCGACCTCTCCCTCTGCCCCAGGCACGACGGCAGGTGCGCCGCGCCGCGCCCGGGGACCGGGTACCGGGGGGCCGGAGCCGGTGCCAGCGCCAGCGCCAGCGCCCTCTTGTGCTGCCTCGGCAGGGACTTCGCCAAGGGGTGCGCGGTGGCGGAGGGCCTGTGCCGCTGCTGCCCCGCGGACATCCAGAGCCGCATGGAACCGCTGGCACCAACATGGAACCTAACACTCCCATAGAAGTCTCTTCGATGCCACAGGCCAAAAAATCTCCTCTCCTATTTTTTTTTAATGTACCATGTGTTGCACGTACTGGGACAGTACAAGTTCTTCCAGCTTCTTGATATCAGTGGTAGCTGCAGGAGTAAATGAAGCATATGCAAACAGAATTTAGACATTAAACTTCAGGTCAGTCAGTCTTTTAGCTGCATCCTTAAAATTTCTGAAGAGAATAAAGAATACTGATTGACAGACATCAAATGAAAAATTTGTTCTGGAGCATCAGAAGGACGTATATGATCACAGTTTGTCAGAAGTTGGGGTTTTTTTTCCTTTTCTTCAATATTGGATCTACTTTGCCAAGTAAGACCTTCAACTGATTTTACTCCTCAAATAGTTGAAGTTGTTCAAATTCAGCATGTGCCGTTTCAAGACATACTGTGTAATCTCTCAACATTCTACTTCATGCTTATTTATGATGATGTCATGTATGTTACGCCACCAAAATGCTGAGCCATCTAATTTTAGGTTTTTTCTACATATGCAAAACGTTCAATTTAAAAAGAAGATACAATGCACTTTTACCATACAACCTGTTTAATGTTTCCCCTTCTCTTTAGAGGGTTTGTTTCGGTTTTTTTGGTGTACTATTCATTTTGGAGAGCTGCCAGGATCATCTGGGTGTCTAAGTAAGTCAAGTAGCGGGGAAGGGTAGTAACTGCAACTAAACTAGAAAACTGAACAACTGACTGATCAAATGCTTAACATACTGCTGAAATGAACAGCTTGTGATTTTTGCTTTAAAGGGTGGTTTAACATTAAACCAAGATTGGGACAACGTGCAGTTCACCATGTTTGTTGCTCCACATCCTCTGAGAACATAGCCTATATCCCAAAGGAAAAACTGTTTGCCACATCATGTAAGTTTGTTTCTCACATCACGTAAGTCTTCATTTTAATCTTTTCGGATTATAATGTTGTGTGGTTTTGGTTTACTTTTGCTATAAAGGCAACAAAGAGATTTTGTGTTTAAAAGTTGAAGACACCAGATACAGTTTCTTAGAAAAAAGGAAGTTTGGAGGGGGTTGCCAGTATTTTTAACATAAAATTGCTTTGAGCTCTTCCCTGGCATGGCATCTGTAGAAATTATTCTAATGTTCAAAAGTGCTTCTGTTACCTTCCTCAGAGCTTTGATTTATTCTGGATACTTTTACCATACTGAAATCAGTATTCCTCCCTCCAGTTACGTAATGGAGATCTTCATTTTGTTGATGAATGTGTGATTGGGCAGGTGCTCCAGTCCTTACTTAAGCAGTAATTGCCACAGCACTGGCAGACATCTTGACTGTCAGGAACTGTAGGATATGGTGCAGGAAAAGTGGGACATGAATAGTCAGCTCTGCAGCAAGCGCAAGTCCTGTTCGTAGGCATGCTGAACCATACGATGGCCCTACCCACATAGATGGCACCGTGTTTGGCCGGTTTGGATGCTGGTAGCAATAGTCCCAAAGTGATCAGCGACATCCATTTTCAGGTTCTTTGTAGATATTCTTCCCTTTTCCCACCAACAATAGTCTACATTGGTTCAAATAATCATACCCTCAGAAGATGGTAATGCTTTGGCTTTATGTATATATAGGGCTAAAATGCTGCTTTCATACGGAAAGATGAGGCCTTCTTTCACTGTTTAACTATAGCATTGTACACTAAATTTAAACTAAAAGGTGATTAAAACAGCATTGTCACTTTTAAATTACGGAGTTTTAATACTTTGAATCTTCAAAGCCACTGCTTCTTTTAATACAGTTTTCCAATTTTTCCCCTCCCACATACATCTAGATTCCTCAGAAACAAGAGGCAAAACAGGTGTTCATTTTAAAGAAAACCAGGTGAAACAAGCTGACAGGTCCTGTTACAATGGATGCTTGGTACCTTCCAGGAGACCACTGAAAGGATTACCCAGAGAGTGCAACTTTGAAACACAAACCCCATTCTGATTACAGTAGCATTGACCACATAATCGACAAAAATAAATTTAAGTTTACTGTCTGTTAGGGAAGAATTCTCTTTTAAGCAAATAAATTGAAAACCCCTTTGAAATCATCATATTCTAAAATACAGCTTTTATTATTATTAATTTCTGCAATACTGTAATTTACTTGTTTTTATAACATTGCCTTGCTTCCTTTTCAGCTTCATTTGGTCCTAGAGCTGGTTTACTATTTTATCAGTGAATTTTTCTGAAACAGATGTTACTGATACAACACTAGAAGCCACAAGGTATAATTGTTCTGTGTGAAATTTTCACTAAATCTGAAAGTCTACTTCATGTCTTCATATCTTGACCTATTGTGCAAATGCATACTGGTCTTCACAACTGCTTTTCTAAATCTATTCCCCGGTCCGTGTTTTTAGTTATTTTTATCTAGAGCAAAGATGATCCTGGAGTTTATTTCCTTCCTACATAAATGTGTAAGCTTCAAGTTTAAAAAAAAAACCTAACGCCTATTCTGAAAAAGGTATCTAGACTCAGCCGTTTAGTTTTGTTTTCTGTGTAAAGAATGGAGTTTCTTGCATTCATGTCATCTTAAATTGTTGTAATTCTGGATTTAAATGATTTTACCTAATGAAGAAATTCAACAACATGGATTTAAAGTGTCATATCTCATGTTAAAGGCAGTCTTTGCAATGGGAAGAGTTTATAGCATGATAGAGTTTTTTGTATTGTTTTGGAACCCACCTAGGAAAGTCTCACATGTGACTGCAGTCTGTGAAGCTTATAAACGTGTCAGTAATATTGGTCAGATTCTTTCAATAGAACAATGAATTTGATTTTGTAGGGATAAAGTGATATTTAACTTAACTGAGATTTAATAGTAATTGGAAAGCACTAGCTATACAGCTTGATAAATTTCTTCATTTGAATAGAAATATGACTTTTAAAGAAGAGTCAAGCAATCATTTGAAGACAAAGGATTCTTTAATATTAAGGGGAAATATCAGTATTTGACCAGCTCTGCCAGACAATGAAGTCACACATTAGCAAACAATCTGAAATTATTTTTGAAAATGATGACTCTACAGTTTGACAGTTGCAACCACAGTTGTAGCAGTAGACACAATTAGAACCTTTTCTGCACGTCCCCCTCACTCACCACATGGGGTACAACCACCTTAAGGAAAATGCAACCTCATTTTATTCACAATGACTGTTACCTGATGGATTCCTGAAATAAAAAGTGCCCTTTGACTTAGTTTTTGTATTTTAGCAATGAAAGAGTTCTTAACCCTCACTCTCTAATTTAAAGAGGAAGTAGATTTGTCTAAGATTCCATGTTAAGGCACAATTTATGTGCAACAAATTGATGCAGTTATACTACATATTGTAAGATATTTAAACTGTGAAGTAACAGTAAAAATCCTTAGGACACAGCAAAATATTTTAAATATAGTAGAGTGGCAGTTGAGTCAATCCTTCAGATCCCAATCATCAGTCATGGGGTTGCATGTTCCGTTCTTACCTTTGCTCTCCAACTCTGTATTAACAAATTTTACATACAAGGTTGTGCAATTTATGTGCTAAAAGATAGCTAGTCTTTCATTTGACAAAAGCAACACATCAGATACTGACTGCTGGAAAATTCTTTCAAAAAACTATGAATTTTTATTTCTGAAATCCAGCTCTCATTCCCCAAGCTCCACAGGGTTAAACAAAGGAAAACATTTTCCAAACAATACCTGCAAAAAGTAGAACATTCTGTTCCAGCATCCAAGTAGGTAATAAAATGTTTTTGTATAGGTTACAAAACAGCTAAGCTTCCCCCCCCAATAATTCTTACACCAGAAACCCTGTAATAATACTCTAGAACATTGACAGAATGAAATTTTAACTTTTTTTTTTGGGGGGGGGGGGGACAGGGGGACGGGACGGGACGGGAATTTTTTCTAACCTCCATCCCACCTTTCCAGCATGTTGGAATTGTTATTTCTAGTTAAATGAGGGCATTCCGTACCTATATATTGAGGATTTTGTTTGATAGGGTATGCTAAAAAGAGACCTTGTTATTTCCAGTTTTACAGCAGTTTCTCTAGAAATAGTTCTGCCAATTTTTAATTGCAACTTCTTTACATTTTATGTAACTATCAGAATTTTAAAATTTATTTTAAAGCAGCAGCAAAAAATGTAACAACAGATAAAGTAGATTTCTGCTTGTGTGCCATCAATTAAGCTAATAAAGAATATTATAACCAAGGCATCTTTTCTACAGGTGAGTAATTCTGATTATAAGAATAATTATTAATAAGAATAAGAATTGCCTTATGATTAAATTCCATACTATACACAGCTTTAAAATTTAAATATTCTTAGTATTCTATTGCCATAATTTTCTTTCCATGTGAGCACAGCTTTAGTAAATAAAAATATATGCACATGTATTTACTTCTGGTCTGTCATACTATATGTATATTTATAACTAATATAAAACATAAAAAGGAAACAAGTATTTTAAATGTACATAACATATTTAAATAATTTCAATACATTTGCTGTTTGTTCCTTACAAACCCTTTGTTTTGGTTTTTTTTAAAAAAAGTTTTATAAATACATTTTAGCTTCCAGTGAAAGTATAAGGGGGACAGTTGCCAAAGATGAACTTATTAGAAAATAGAATTTTATAATCTAGATATTTAAACCTATCTAAACAAAACATTAGTAAAACTCTTTGTACTGCTATTAAAGCACAATAACTAATGGATGAAAAAAATAACTTTTTAAATTTTACTTTTGCTATAGAATCCTGTGTCTAAAAATTAGTTAAAATTAAAAAGGGCGACACAATGTGTGAAACAGCCGCAGGATTCCAGTCATTCTAAAAACAGGTTCCAGTGGCTATCAATAAAGTCATACTATTATTATGTATTTGAAAGTGTGTTTATGGATTTCACAGTTTGTTATCAATATTTTGATAATGTGCAGATAGTTGCTTACTTCCTTTACAAGGCATCTGTTTACACAGAGTTGACTGAAATATGTCTGTATTGTCTGACAACACTATTCTTATTTAAAAAAAGACATGACTGTCTATGAAGTTAGGACTTTTTTTTTTTTCTTTGGATTCTCAAATAACTTTTCTTTGGATTATCAACAAACATTTGTATAGAAATCCTTTTCTTGTTCTCATTTTACAATTTTCAAAGTCCAAGTAATTGCCCTTCAGGAGGAGTCAACTGCCGTCTTTCTGTCCTTTGACAATCAAGGTTAAATCAGTATTAACCCCCAGAGTGTTATTTTAAGCACTACGAAGTACAGAGGAAAACACCTCATCAAAATGGGTTAAGTCGTATTCCTGTTCCTAGTGGTGAAAACGGATTCACTTTGGCCCACATCAAAGCATCATTCAGTGAAACAGCAGATTTTCCATCTTCAAGGAAGAACACTGGACCCTGTACAACAAAGATGTTTGGGGAGGGAAAGGAAAAGAAAGTACACGTGTATTGTGTAAAGGCTACCACAGCAGAAAGCACATTTTGTTTTATCAAAGAACAATATGAAAACCTGATTTACAACGATCATCTATGTTTGTGCAAAAATTGTACCCCACGAACTTAAAGCTTTGATAATAGTTACACATTATAAATTGAGTGAACTTGTTATGTTCCAAAATCTGGACACCCAACATTTCATAATTCTTAAATTTTTAGTTTGATTTTTAATAATTGTGGTATTTTATGTATGTTTGTCAATTATTCCAGAGTTAAATTTAGCCTGAATTAGAAACTGAGGTAACAAGGTTTTTTTCCTTCAGAATACTGTACATATTTCATTGTGTCTGTCATTATCTGTGCTGATCTTTGTGTTTCCCTGTCTACAAAAAACCCCAATATAATGCCTCCATGAATTGTTTGAAAGCATGGAGTCTACATGCAGTCTACAGAATAATTTCAAGTGTTCACTATGAAAAGGACAAAATACTAATTTACCTAATGGAAGAAGAGCTACTTGCAAATTTCTTCATTTGACAAAATATGGTCTCAAAGCTGCAATTCAGTTTAAGTGCCTTCTTAAAGTGTTATGCTCTCCAAACTTTCTACTTAAAACTTGTAAACCCATGCAATTAGGCTACTATACCTTAGTATTAACTAAGTGGTTTGTGAGCTGATCTGCATGCCTAAAGCAATGACTCCTAATGTTCACTAATCCAGAAATAAGGATATCGTAGATGACAAGCTGGTGACACCATATTTGCTATTCTTGTTGAATGGATTCTAACAATGGCAGCTTTACGTGGCTGTTAGCAAATGTTGTATAACCATAGGCAGAGACTAATAGGCAGGTCTAATGTGGAAGTGTTGTCAGAGAGGTTTTTTAGACTTGATGGTGTGCAGTTGTGAATTTTGTTTACCTCAAAAATCCCGCTAGCATTTTGCAATCTCCAATTTCTGATGCAAAACTATCCCTCTTAATCCCTGAACAACCCTGTTACTCTTTCAGCTGGCATCTTGCACTGGACAGAGGAAACAGACTCAGCCTCATATAAGAGAGTAAATTCACACTGAGACACTGTCTGGAGGCAGGAGCCTGAGAGTAGTGTTTTCAGGCTCTGTCAATTTTCCCTTTATGGAAATAACAACATATACCAAAGAGCTGTTATAAGGACTAGTATGTTTTGATCATAAAGCTCTATCAGAGTGATGAATACATACATTTGAATACTTAGTCTTCTAATATCTGGCTTTAATTAATCATGAATTACAAGTTTTATAGTATGCATTTCCATAATGATAAATATTAACAACAGAATATTGTTAGTATGTGGTTGAAGATAAATAATTTCCTGGTTTTTATTCAAGCTGTGGTGAAGTAGTAGGCAATAAGTTACATGGACTTTAGACAGAACATCTGGCAAAGGAAATCTGTCTTTCCCATGGAAATTAAAAAGTTTTGGATTGGGAAACTGGGCAATTATTTGATTGGACAATTCTTTATAGAGCTTTTCTTATATAGCAGATGTCAGCACTTGTCCTCTTTAACTTCTGCTACTGTGACAACAGGGAAGACATTTTTTCTCCCAAATGATGGGAGCGACCTTAGGTTTATGGCAACCTCACAACTAGTCAATGCTGTCCCTGAGAAAGAACACCTCATCTCTCTGAAACCGTACCTGTATCCTTAGCCCTGTCAAGCAAGAGATGTGAACATCTGAATGACTAGGAAGATTTGATCCAGTGACATAGTCTGGCCCAACCATTCCTTTCAGAGGCTCCTCTTGTATTCGTGATACGAGTACTGAATACACCATTCTCTGCGATTCAGATGGCGGGGTGCATGGCAATTCATCGGTAGGCCTATGAACAAAAGACACTTGTTTTTCAACTATACATCTTAATTTGTGTTAGAAATTTATAGCTGCAAAAAGTACTCATTTTTTTACATTCATATTCAGATTTTACAAAGGAAATAAATACTGTATTTACAACTAAACACTTGAATACTAATAGTCTCATTCATGGTAATTGTATATTTTTCCACCTACTTGTTTAATTGAGTACAAGCTCTCCATGCATCTAGTTCCTCAGAAAGCTGTTCAATTTTCAAAGGTACAGATACTTCCCGTCTTTTTAAAAGCTGACTGAAAAGGAATGCAAATAATTAAAATCCAAATTAATTCTAACAATGAATATTTTCTTAAAAGAAGAACAAGACAGACAGTAGTAATATAAAACTATTTTTGATTGGATATGGAAATAACTTTATGGAAATAAATTGATCCTTCCTGATAATCACTATATTGAACCTTAGAAATATTAAATTACTAGATATAAAAGTACATCTTTTCATTTAAATTTTGTTTTAATGATCCCTATTTACACCTTATTTAATCTTTCTTGTCTTTAATTAGCTCTTTTTTTTTCATTTGAAGCTATTCTATATTTTAAGTCTATATGCGTTCTTATTTCTTAATGACAACTTTACTAAAATTAAGGGCCCATTTTGCCTATATATAGTTGATATAATAAAAATACAGTTAGAGTAACATGGTTCAATACATGCTCTGGGACAGCCTTGTTTCACCTGATTACTTGTGGAAAACAGTTTCAAAACCCTTGCAGTGGATGCATTTTTAATTTATCAAAATATAATACAAGGGACAGTTATTACCTGACGTAATTCAGCAGACTTCCATTTGTGTTGAGATGCCTTAAAAATGTCCATCTTAAGCATTTAAGTGCCCAGTTTAAGATGGGCTGGAATCTAAAAATCTATGAATCCTGAAAATATTGGGCAATCTGAGAAAAAATTTAGAACAGTATTGTTCTGTGGTTCTTCAAATCCCAGGAAAACTTAAAACCTGACAGCCAAAGTATCACAAACTGAGTCAGCTTGTTACCAGTCTATTAATTTCCATATCAGAATAGCCCTTCTGTAAAAGCTTATATTTAATCTTATTGTTTTCCATACATACGTCTGGTGGCTCAGAAAAGAAAAAAAACCGAAACAGTCCTTTTTTCCCTTTTCCCTATCTTCTTACCAAGTTTCAGACACGAGGATGGCTAAGAGGAAAGGAGTGCTGTCAAGACATCTAGCGGAGAGGAGTCGAAGAAAAGGGACAAACACACAAATCTAAGACATGTTAAATTTATGTTTGATTATCCTTGGTAGGCAATTCTGATAAAATATCAGGAGGTGTAGGAAAGCTCACAATTCCAGTAAGGTGTGAAGGGAGTGGACAACATTTATGCAACATTTATTCTCGATGAAGAGATAAATGAGCTGAACTTGTTAGCAAAGCTACAGTGGTCAGTTACAGCAGCTAGTGGAGCAATAACAGCTAGAACAATGCCAACGCAGGTTGCACTATGAAGTTATTGACATCTTGGAGCTGGCCTTGCTACCCAGCAAGTCAGGTAACAAAACCAAAAGGATTTGACAGTCCCAAATCGTGAGGGAGAAATGGAAATTAGTCTGCTGGACAGTAGTATCGTTACCAAACCAGACAGGAAGACTAAACAATTATGGTAATACTCTGAGGAAGGAATACTACTGTATGTAAGCTTATTTTATTTACCAGATAAGGTAGAGATCTTATTGATCTTTAAGATCTTATTGATCTTAAAGATCTTATTGATCTCAATCTTTCTCCTTTCAAGTCCAAGTTGGTCAGTTCAAGTCCAAGTGGGGTCAGGTCAAGTGTACCAAGTGAAATCAAGCGGGTCAGGTTGAGTAGGGTCAAGTGCGTTGGGCCAAGCTGGACTGGGCTGGGTCAAGCCCAGTCTGGTCAAGTCAAGTGGGTCATGTCAAGTCAAGCCAAGTCCAGTCATGTCACATGGGCCAAGTCGGGTCATGTGAAGCAAGTGAGGTCAGGTCAATTGGGTCAGGCTGAGCTGGTTCAAGTCAGTCAAGTCTAGTCAGGTGGGCCCAGTCAGGTCAGGTCAAGTCAGGCAACTGGTTGGGGTTGAGCTAGGCCAAGTTGGCAGGATCAGGCCAGGTCAGATCAAGTAGGCCAGGTCAAGCGTATTAAAGCCTGGGAATATTAGCTCACTGAGTAACAGAAGATCAAGCCAGGTTTCTTGGTGGGAATAAAGCTAGTGCCCAGTTATGAACTGTAAATTCAAAGCTTGTCCTTGTTGCTACTGAGCAAGTCTTGGCAAAATGGTCTACACATAGATACAAAATTAGAACTGTTACTGTCAACATATAAGCATGCATGGAGGTAATGCTGAATACTCATCTACTTCTAAAAATTGTTTTTCTTACAGAACTAAGAGTTTGACTGATATCCTGGATTCACAACTTGTTGCATTATAGAAACTTATACTCTGTTGCACTCAAACTTATATGTGTGTAACACAAAGAAGGTTCTATATGCAGGCATGGGTATACCCTTATAAATTTATAACAGAACAGGGAACTCAGATTATTATTTTTTTTTTTGGGGGGGGGGGGCAGAAGTGGAGACAATGTGTGGCATACATCATAATAAGGACTGACATTTCTTAGTGTTACTGAAAACATAATATTACCTTGTATACTCATAAAGTGCAGGTACAATGCTATTGTACTGTCTTCTGATAGCAAGTAAAGCACCAATGTAACCACACAAAATCAGCAACTCATTCCGAAATCTATAAATGGACAAGTATTAATCATTAACAATAACAAGCATTTGCAAAAGAATTAAGCAAACTAATATTCAAATTATAATTTAAAAACCTAATTTATCCATCCATCTTTTGTGGAGAATATATGTTTGCTGATTATGCTTACTATCCGTGTGATGTAATTGTTGAAACAGACTCCATCTGCCTTATATTGATCTCAATTACTAAATTTTAAATAGCATGTACAACACAGTTATTAAGCACAACCATGTAAAATTACAAAAACAATTTCACTCGGACCTCTTAATGTGAAAAAATCTGTAAATGTAAATAAAATTGCCCCACATATTAGCGTGGACTTCAGTTTTGCCAAGTTTCCCCACAGGCCATAGATAAGAGTTAGGCTTTTTGCTCCTTTTAGTTCTTCACATGTACACCTGTGCAGGCACCTAGGCCTGGCTTCAACCATCTGTCATAAAGGTGAATCACAGCTATCCAACTATTTTAGAGTTAATTCTGAGAGTGACAGCTCAAATTTCCTTAACACTTTGACATAAAAACCCATATTATGTGTGGTATTACTGTTCTTTTTCTTCAGGAAACTGAAACCAGAGTTGATCAAAGTGACACTCTTCAAATAAGACCAACATCGATTCATACATTGTAAATGCCCCACAGAGAAAGAAGCAGTAAAGTATCCTTTTTCTTCTTGCTAAACCTTGAAAATTTAGGAAAATTCCACATTCTATTCTCTAGATTAGGAACTAGCCTGCTTGTTGCAATTTTTCTGTACCCCTCTTCCGGTAAACATAAAATGATACTAACAGTGTGCACCCATATTTTTTTAATTACAAAAGTTTCCTTTAATGAAACTTCCACTTTTATAAGTAAGGAAAATATACTCACTCACTACATTTATGCAACACTAATCGTTCAGTGCGTATGTAACTTAGAAGATCAAGATACGGACAAACTGAATCTAAAGTCCAATCTGAGCCACAAAGTTGTTCTGTTGAAAAATAGAAACAAAAATATCTCAAGAGGCAAGCTATACAAATGACTTGTGCTTTAAAAGGTTTCTTCATCCAAGTACCTACCTTTCACATACTGAATGCCAATAGGGAGAGCCTTTTCAGGTTCTGTGCTTAACAGATAGTACTTTATAGTCTCGAATATATCCCCATCTGCCTGAATTGTCTCTGCCAGTCGCATACATTCTTCTACATCAGGAAGATTACACTGTAAAACAAAGATTTTGCCAAAGAATTCTTGTAATGTTCAAACAATTCTCTAAGATGCAGAGAAATACTGAAGTTTGCACATAACAAGATCAAACTCTCTCTGACAGAAGAGTCATTGTTTGAAGGACATACCTGCATATAATGCACATTAAGAAAGCCATCTAGACCAAAGAACAACACAGGAGGAGAAGGTTCTGTAACTTTAATTTAAGCAGTATCAGTTTCCATTGTTAATGTTTTTGTGAACTTTTTACTACTGCTTAATAGATGTACAGTCTGAGTTGAACATTAAGGGAGTTAGTGGAGCAGACCCTTCTGCCGCTGAAGAGGAAAGAGGGGATTTCAGCAGATTACAGACATAAGATGCAAAACAATTCAGGATAGTACAGAAAGCTGATCTGCCAAGACATTATTAGGCTGCGCTTCAGCAATGAGGAGGTTATATATCATACTGACAGGTAATCCTGAAGATCATAAGCTACTTCAGGAAGTAACCTGTGTCATGGAAAGACTACACACAGAGTAGAATTAAAGAACTAAAGTTCTTCTTGTGCAATACTGAAAATAGTCAAATGAAGACTAAAAGAGCAAAAAAGGATATGTAACATAAGACTATTAGTCACAAATTCATCCTACAGATTTATTTGGCCTTACGTTTTCTGAAATTAGTAAATGAATCAATACATAACTTCTTGTTATCATTCAGATAAATTCTTTGTCATTGTACCTTTTCATGCAGGTCATTTATTTCTGCTACGCATCCAGGATAAAAAGCACATAGTTTTACTAACTGCAGTTTATTATCAGGAATCATCATAAGAAGATCAGCTGCTAAATCCCTGCACAAACAAAAGATGACATGTAGTTACTCTTGATGGTTTGTAACAGGAGGAAACTCTGTTTTCTCTTTTACATTCCTTTTATAAAGAAGAGTTTACTGAAAAAAAAAAAAAGATTTCCAGAGAAGAACAGAAGCAACCTCAGTCTCTAAGACTATTTTGGTGCAATAAATGAGGCTTAATCTATTCATCTGTTTTGGGAAGTCATGCGTTAATTTTCTGTTGCTTTAGTTGGTTGCATTAAACAGCTGTGCAATCCTCAAGCACCAGAACCACCTCAAAGTCACATGGAAGAATATGTGGGCGGGGATGGGAAGGGAGAGTAGGACCTATCCAATTTGAAAGAAGGAGAGATGTTAATGTGGCTCTGTGTCATGAAACCATCCTCAAACTTCCAGGCTTCTAGAGCTCCATGACATCAGCATAAAGCACCTCTCCGTCATCCAGAATGGCTAGTGCTTCTGTGACATTACAAAAGAGAGATTACACAAGGAAAGAACGTGATACCTATTTTCATCCTTCTGAAAGGAAAATTGTGTTTTAGCAAACTGACATTTCTGAAATATTCCTAACTTTTTACCTTTTCTTACCCCCTCCTTAACACAACAAGCAGCTGGAGGGAATACATGTAAATATTAATAAATTATTTTGAAACAATTATTCTATTGAGCTTTTAATAACTGATTATTCTGGTTGCTCTGTGACTGTTCATGCAGACATCATTTCTCCTGTGACCCACAAGACTGACTTGCCCCTGTGTAAGGCAAAAACTCCTACTGAGTTCCCCTGGATTTTCAGAATGCGGTCCTTGGCTTAAAAATGTTCGAGTAAGCTACTGTCCAATATTTGCAACTGCTTTCTATCCCACTTACAAGTATTGATCACAATTAAAAAATTAGAAACCTTAGTTTAAGCTTATTTTTAGCATTAGTAAAGTCACACGCTTTTCAAATATCTCTTTCTATAAACAAGCA
Organism: Ciconia boyciana; assembly: GCF_034638445.1. Taxonomy (NCBI): domain Eukaryota; kingdom Metazoa; phylum Chordata; class Aves; order Ciconiiformes; family Ciconiidae; genus Ciconia; species Ciconia boyciana. Next base: position 40,628,263 of record NC_132938.1, read on the forward strand.
AAATACCTGTATCCAAGTGATGGAAAGCTAAAAGGAAGATATTGAAACAGTAATGAACAAAACTTTGTTTTGTATTCTTATTTTACAGAGGAAAAATCTAATGGAAAATAATTAAACTATGACAGCAAAGCTAAGGGTCAGGTTAACTGACTGTTTAACAACAAAAAAATATCTTTCCAATGCCTTTTGACAACCTAAAGAAGCTAATGCCAAAAGGCCTTTGGAAAATCTGTATACAACTACCATGCAATAGCCACTTTTCCTAGATACAGAAAGGCTCTTTCAGAATATAGTATATTTCACAAGTTCTTAAACTATTTTCAAGATCAGTTACTCACATGTACTCATCTTCATAGCCAATTTAAAGATTTATTTAAAGTGATTAGAAATTGCTCAGCCAAAAAAATGAAATCAAATGTTTATTTAAAAAAAATCCAAAGAAGCCCTCATGTAATGGCCTACAAATCACATTACCAGGAACGTTTTTTTAAGAATCAAGCTGAAAACACTGTCAGTATAAAGAACAAAATCAGGTGGCTGAGTCTGCATATGCAGAATTCAGTATCTCAAGTAAAATACCACTGGCCTTCTGAATAGCAGAAGGTTGCTTTTAACAGTATTTAGGTGCTAAACACAAATAAAGTGGAAATGGTGTTCACACATTTTCCCAAGGCTGTAGATTTGGAAAGATGGGGAAGGACATGAATGTTTAGTTTTGATTTTTTTGTTTAGATTTTATATTTTAGAGCACTTCTAAAAAAACCCCCCAAAAAAACCAAAAAACCCAAAAAAACCAAAACCTAAAAAACATTCCACCAATAACTGATTTCATTACTAACCCATCAAGGTCCTTTCAGTATTCCTTGAGGTGTCTGCAATTACTTGTGTCTCTACAACGAAATGTTTCCAATTGATGGATATCCCTAAGCATAACAACCAGTAAAAACAAAAAGGGAGCCCTTCAAATATCAGAGGCCCTTGAACTCCAGCTTCCCCATACATGATTTGATACATGCAGTGGACCAAGGGGTACTGTGTTGTGCCAGTATCTCTTTATTACAAAATATGAAGAGATTTAGGTATCTCTGATATTTTCCTACAAAATAGAAAAATATGCTGTAATGGCTGCAAATCAGAATCCAGGATTGCAGAGTGTAGCTGTAATAGGTTTTCAGTATAGCATATGAAACCCACTGACAAATTCAGACGTATACTTGGGCAATATGCAGTACACCAATTTAAAATTTTATCACGTATACCCATGAAGACTTCAGTGTACACATGCCATAAGTTTGCAGAAGTTTTATGTACATACATGTAAATGCCATACTATTATAAGTACTGGTTACAGCACTGAGATCAGAACAAGTTTTTGTTATGGAACTGGAAAAGATATACAGTTTTTCTTAACTCCACGTCCAATGCTTCTTATTAGAGGCTACATAAAATTCAGTCTTCACAATGAAGGCAGGGAGATCAGAGAAAGAGCTTCAGAGACTTTAAAAGCTGCAGATGGAGCTGCCAAAACAACCCTGTTAGAACTGGTGCAATGCAGACATGCTAAATCATTGCAAAAGCAAAGCAGCAAGTCATCCATTTCTTATTTTATCTTTTTCTACAATGCTTCATTGCCTAAGGCAGGCTAAATGCTCTATAGAGAGGAGTTCCACTGTGTTTCTCTCAGGCTACCTCTAGATGCTTAAGCAAATACCAACTGTAGCAGGAAAACTGATACTTAATTGCAATACCCATTTAAGCACACTTTTCTATGAAACGTTGATTCCGAAATACCTGTACAGCTGCCAAATATACCTTAGGAAGATTTTCTGCTTTTCATTGGTAGACAAAAACAGACCAAAACTGTATCCTTCAAAGTAAAACCATTACAAGGAGGAAAAAATTTAGCAGAGATAAAGTTTCCCCTATATGCAACAGAGAAATGATTAGTCCTGCAGAATTAAATAGTAATCCTGTTTCATCCTTAAATATTGTCAGCTGTCCTGTATTCCCAATACCAATATAAAATAATTCCTCAGCCTCTTAGATTTTTATATTTTTCAAGCAAGTGCTTAAAAATCATTTCACAGATCCTACTTAAGCTTCTGTTCCTTTTGACTTTATAATTCAATTCTAGCCTTACTTTGTCTGAAGCAGTCATTTTTACTCAGTACAGACTAGGACTTACTGTGCTACCTATTGCCCAAGTATCTAGATTTTTTTCAGCGGGTTTCATACTCTGTTTGACAATGACTCTCATTTACAATGCACACAATGTATTTTGAGATTAAAGCAGAACATTTGCATGCCCTGTGCTTCAAAGGTCTAATACAGCAATTCTTATTCTACCTACCCATGGTGGTTTGGTGTCTATAAAAGTTTCAGAATGAAACACCTTTATAATTTTGTCGGGGGGTGGGGGGAGGGCGGGGAATAAAATCTTCTGTGGATTAAAAAATTCTTACCATGTTGTTACTGTCATACATTTTCTTGCTAGTAATTCTAGGGCATAATGTGTTGCTTGTGCTGCACTTTCTCCTAAGACAGTACCCACACTGATTGCCAACTCCAGTTCATTTCCACGAATCAGGTTTGCCATCGCAAGCTTGCTCAATGAAAAAATTATATCATTAAGGGACACAAGCATTTTTGGGGATTCACCATGTTGAGCATATGACATTCATTTATGAGACTGTTTTTTACAGAAGGACAAAATATGCATTAATTAAAGCAACTTTATATATAAATTTGGGTCTCTTGAATGAGTAAATAATTGTGCACCACGTGTTAATCAGTTTTTAAATAACCAAATAGATTTCCTTTAGCAGAATCTTCCTTTATTCAACAACACAGATTACACATCATACATAAAAAGCATGATAGCAATTCCTGCTAGTCTTAAGTAAGGACACTAGCTTTCAGAGTACATATTTCCCCTCTCTTTTGATGAAAGGAGACTCAAAAAAAAAACCAAACACCCCCCCAAAAAAAAACCAAAAAACCAAAACACAAACCCCCAAAAACAAACCAGGAAGGACTCTCCTGTTCTTACCCTGTCTTGGCAACTGGAGATGCTGATTGGTATAGCAGAATATTAAACAGTAAGAGACTACACAACAACTTGTAATATGTCTATTTTGAAATACAGGCATTAACTGATTATTGCTTTCTCTCTGAACAGCTCATTAAAATGGACTTTTACTCATTTTGGGGGATAGAGGAAGACCAACATGTTGGGACAGCAACAACAAAATCCAGAGAAAATGAAGAAAAGAAACAAAATTTTGTTTGTAAAACTATGAACAAAATGAAAATCAAATAAAATGTTTCCTACATGTCAGCCCTATTTTTGTACTGAGGGCTAGAGGTGTTTTTTTCTATTTCCTCCCCATTTAGACTGCAAATTCTTCAAGGTAGAGATTGCATCTTTTGTAGCACAATGAAGTTCCAGTGCTGAATGGGTCTTTTGAGTCACCAAAACCAGTAAACAGTAATACTTATGTGTATATGTACGGTACTTAGGTACCTTATATTTTCTAATATAACAAGATACTGTATATATGAAAATACAATTAAATAACAACATACTACTTTCTGTGCATGAGGGAAATCTTGAATTTAACAGAATCAGGGGAGTTTTTCGACTAACTTCAATATTGTAAGGATCAAACTCTCTCTATAAATATATACAAAACAAATACCAAGTAAAAGTAATACATTTTAGAATGTGGTACATACATTTTAAAAAACAGTTAACGTGGAGATGTAAAAAGGAAGTCAATGTTGGCCTTTCCATAGTTAAAGAGAAAAAAAAAATTACCTCTATATTTTCAACAGCTAGATGGCAACATGCTGCAAGTACTGCATGGCCATCCTGGAAATACCATTCCGCCAGTTCTTTACTGACCTTGTGCAGGAGCCTGCAAGAACAAAACATGAATTCTGCAAGGTCACTTAAAGGTTGGAGTTCTTTGGCTCTTAATTTATGTACAAGTCACCACATTTGCTTCTGTACCCTAAAATTTCTATATTTGACTTACAGATAATGACACCACTAGCTTTCAAGATGCAATCAGTTTGAGCTTCATCCACTACTTATGTTGGTGCATATTCAGGTGGGTCAGTTTCCCAAAATCTCCATCAGTATGGAAATGTCTCTTCAGATTGACAGAAGAAAAAATCAAATATTTGGATATTCATTCTGTGAACTCTGCATAAATATCTCTCTAATTGCTCAAAAACTGCACATGTAAACAAGTAAGTACTCAGCCTCCAAGCTGCTTTTGTTACTACACGTATAACTTGATAACATAATTTAGGTTTTTGAGCACTGTTCTAAACAAGGAGAGATGCACGGTTTCTTTTATGGGCACACACGATGAAAATATGGCCATTAGTGTACATTGTCAGAAACTTCACTGATGATAAACAGTGAAGCTTCAGGAGGAGAAGATGCATAAAACACAGGGTCTCACAGATACTTGTTAATGCTAAATCTTACTCTACTTACCGCAAGTTCTAAGTTAATATGCTACATATTGACACATATTTAAATGCATAGGAATGCACCTTAAATATCATAGAATCATGGAATGCTTTGCATTGGAAGGGACCTTTACAGGTCATCTAGTCCAACCCCCCTGCAAGAGCAGGGACATCTTTAACTAGATCAGGTTGCTCAAAACCCCATCCAGCCTGACCTGGAATGTTGCCAGGGATGGGGCCTCCACTACCTCTCTGGGCAACTTGTTCCAGTGCCTCACCACCCTCATTGTAAAAAATTTCTTTCTTAAATCCAGTCTAAATCTGCCCTCCCGTAGTTTAAAACCATTGCTCCTTGTCCTGTCACAACAGGCCTTGCTAAAAAGTCTGTCCCCATCTTTCCTATAGGCCCCCTTTAAGTACTGGAAGGCTGCTATAAGGTCTCCCTGCAGCCTTCTCTTCTCCAGGCTGAACAACCCCAACTCTCTCAGCCTGCCCTCATAGGAGAGGTGCTCCAGCCCTCAGATCATTTTTGTGGCCCTCCTCTGGACTTGCTCCAACAGCTCCATGTCTTTCCTGTGCTGAGGGCTCCAGAGCTGGACGCAGTACTGCAGGTGGGGTCTCACCAGAGTAGAGTAGAGGGGCAGAATCACCTCCCTCAACCTGCTGGCCACGCTTCTTCTGATGCAGCCCAGGATATGGTTGGCCTTCTGGGCTGTGAGTGCACATTGTTGGCTCATGTCCAGCTTTTAATCCACCAGTACCCCCAAGTCCTTTTCTGCAGGGCTGCTCTCGATCACATCATCCCCCAGCCTGTATTGGAATCAAAGATTACCCCGACCCAGGTGTACGACCCTGCACTTGGCCTTGTTGAACCTCATGAGGTTCACACAGGCCCCACTTCTCCAGCTCGTCCAGATCCCTCTGGATGACATCCCGTCCTTACATATCAAGCAAATGAAAAGTATAATTATAATACATACATATGAAAAATCCATTTGGTTCCAGAAGGAGGCACAACAGGGGAATTATTCAGTGTAGCATCAGTTAGTTAGTAACTCTATCAACTGAGTACTACAAGATGTAATATTTTGTTGTCGAATTCTACATTGCTGATGCCAAATGAAGCCACTAAGGTTTATCTCCCTTGATGACTTTACAGTCTGCACTAAAATGAGGCTGTAGATATAAACTAGAACAACTTACTCGTTATAATCATCCGTATTGTTTCCACCAGAATTTGAAGATCCACTTGTCGAGAGTGGTGACATCTGTATATTTCCCTCACAAGCTGCCTAGAAGTGAATTAAAAAAATGGATTAATTAATGCACCAATCAAACTGAATATGAAATGTGATTTTTCAACAACAACAAAAAAATCTAAGATCTAGAAAAATCCTTCTAAAGCCCAGTTATAACAAAGGAAATGTTTAAACCAATGAACTTATTCATAGCTACATCTTAGCCTAGTTTTATCCAGCCGTACAAGAAATTCTACAGAAGCAAGAGACCTCTTCCTTCCTATGTATTTGTACAGGATTTTTCTAGCATTTGAATACGCTTAAAATGGACAGTGAGGGCTACAACCTTGATTTTTCCACCCCAGGGAGCAAGTGGCTGTGAGTGAAGGATGAAGTCCATAGATAATTCCTGGTAGGCCTACCAGCAAATCTGGAAATGTTTATATAGTGGCATAAGCTGAACCTTTTTCGTGCCTGGCAATAAATTATTTCTAACACTAAATGAGAAGAGATCAGTGTGGGTTAAAAGGAAATTCTTTCATGTGCTTTAAGGTGTAGCTGGCATAACAACATTAATACTCAGGGCTCAGTTAAAAGGGAAAGAAAGTCCTGGTATTTTATTGCTTGATATTATCTGATTAAACCTTTGAGACAAAGACTATTCTATGAATTGTAATAAAAGCAACACCTGCAATGTCTCTCTTACAAGAAAAATAAAGATCTTTCTAAAGCTTTAAGGTTCAAACATTATAGCTTGTTAAATTTAAGTATACCTCAAAGTTCCATTCTGTGCTCTAGTCAGCTACTATTAGAACAACAACAGCATACAGATAGACAATTTCTAAAGGACAAATTCACATGCATTATTAAAGTTCTTATCTCTGAGGCAATTGAATATTCAAGGACAGGTAGGCATGACAGAACGTACCAGCGACAAATCTTGTAGTTTATTTAACAAACTATATTAAGTATGCAGAAATTACTCAAAAAGAATAAAGGAATGGTGAGAAAGAGTGAAACAAAGTATCAGTCTTGCATGTTTTGTGCACCCTTTAACTTGTGTTTACATTAGGAAGGAAAAGGGACACATGTGCTTTTGGTAATCTCTTGTACTGTTTTTTGCATTAATTTAAAAGTTTGATTTCCTATATTGATTACTACTGCAACTGAGCAATTTCACCCAAAGATTCTATAGGAAGTAGTATAACCAAGACCTCAGTAGAAATGCAAGAGAAATCCTACATGTCTTAGATGTTAAGGGCAATACTGACTGCTGAAAATCATGTTAATTTTCTACTTCAACCAAAAATTAGTACATCAGTTTTCATTATGGGCATTTGATTGCAATTTAGAAGAATCAGGCCTAAAATCTGTAAGCATGAGATACCTTTTCATGATTTCAGCATAAAAACTGGTCAATACAATATGAAAGTAAAGAGTAGGGTATCATTATTTAGCCGATTTGCAAAAGTGAACAGAGCTAGCCTTTTAAATATGCTTGTCATCTTCAGAGTTAGAAACAAATAGCTAAATACATCTCCCACACTGTTCTATGTAATAATACCTGTGCAACAAGCAGAGCCTCTTTAAGCTGGCCTCTTGAAGTAAAGAAAGAAACTAGTTTCTTCACGTCTCCAACAGCTATACAGTATGGGATGACATCATCATTTTCTTCCTGAATTAACTGATCAGCTCTCCTAATTAAACAAATGAATAAACAAACACGAAAGACCTACATATATAATTGATCACTAAACTTATGGTATAGGTATTATATGGTATAGGTATTAGATTATATGGTATAGGTATTAGATGAAGCCATATAAAGTTCACTGAAACACATCTGCCTTTCCAGACCTCAGAAGACTTGCAAACTGCAGATACTGCACTAAAGAGTTTCCAGTTAAACTTGCAATTTATGCTCAACCCTTTAAATTGATTCCTGTACACAAAATTGTTATTGAAATCCTCCACAGTTCCATCCCAAAGCTTACTGAACAAAAAGTAACATCACTAGAATGCTGTAACAAAACCCAAGTACAAATGATATTAGCATCCATCCTTCCTACTCATCTGTGTCTTTTTATGGGTCGAAGCTACAATTCAGCATCATATTTTTATTACCTTACCTTTGCATTAACTTCCTCCAATATTTCATTGATACACCAGGTGCAACTGAGAGCGCTTTGTCCCACTAGAAGAAAGCAGCAATACATTTAACCTGATCATTTTGTTTTGAGAAACAGCTGTATTTTTATCTAGTTTCATGTTTCTTCCATTCCAAAAATAAATTTGTCAAGAGGTTAAATAAGGAATGAGCTATGCATTACACTGCATATGTTAAAAATAATATAATTGGAGCAAGATTACTCTTTTCTGGTTTGTTGCTACCCCATCTTTTCTAGGGCAGCTGGTTTTCAGAAACCTTCATATTTTATTGTTCTTCAATAATGTTCTGGTATTTTACCTCTCCAAGTTCTACCATTAGTTCACAATATCGCTGAATTTGTCCTAATCTTAAATGTATTTCTGCAGCTTCTTTAAGCCTCTCCTCTTTGCTTGGTGCACCAATACCACCTCCAAATTTGGACATTTTTACTGTTGTCAGTTCTTGTGCCTTGGACTGAGAGGAAAAAAAAAGTTAAAAAAAGTTAAAAAAAAGTACAGCTTTCTGTGATGAAAACATGTATTCTTAAGAATGAACTAGTGTCAAACATTACAATGGAATATAAAGGCTATCATTTAAGAAAAAAATCCTTTGGAGAAAAGGCTAATTGGAAAGGATTACGATGAGATTACAGTGAACTAATTAGAAGAGCTTACAATGAGAGAACAGTAAACTATTTATATTGTTAAAGTAACAGTGTTAGTGTTTTGTTGCACACATACATTTTCCTCGAATATCTTCCTTTAATCTCTTTTATATATTTTTTTTATTCTCAATCATCTTCTCATATGTAATAGTAATTCACCCAGATGTCCATCGTAAAAATCTTGAAATTTTTGAAATTTCAAAAAAATATTTGTGAACATAAACCATACAGAGCTGGAAATTGTACTTATTACCATTATAATGATGTCCAAATAAAGAAAGAATAAAGACAGTAGGCTCAACCTGTGTCCTGATTTGTCATACCCTATTAACCTTATGACCAATAAATGATTTATATTCCCAATCACTGCAATCTTTATATTAGTTGAAGAGATAGGACTATATTTTTCATCTGGCAGAGTTTGAGAAACAAGCTGCAACAGGATCACATTTAACATTAAAAAAAAAAAAAGGCAAAAGGAGCTTCACTTCACATTTCAAGAATTCTCAGTCTAACTCTCTATCATCAATGCACATGAGATGGCGTTTGGCTATTCATGGCTTTACAGTACCACATGTGGAAGATGGAGAATTAACTTTGAAATTCTTCACAAAAGTAAACTACAATGTAGAGGCCAATGGCAGCTGCTGAGTCAAGAATTAATTTCTTCTTCTCAGGCTAACTGGCTGAGAAAACTAGTTTTTGGACACATGGACACACACACACAGAGCTTCACAGTATTAGCAAAGCAGCTGCTATTATTACAGTTAACATCACCAATAAAAAACTTCCATCACTTAAGAGTCATAAGGTATATAGGACACTCTCTTTAAGAGAGTCTGTGATTTTGCAAAAAAGACAGCCTGCAACAGGAAAAAACAGGTGACACCTGGCAGGTATTTAGCCCTGGGGGTGGCAAGTGGGGAGTTATGCATTTCCTGATCCATACCAATAGATACATTTCCTCTACTTCCAATCCAGTCATTAGAGTATGGGATACTTTAGTATCCCTAAGAAGTCCCTGACAGAACCGTGTATCCCCGTATTCTGCACAAATTGTACGTCTGGTTGCATATTCATATATGCAGCTACTAATAAATTTGTGGCCTAATACTTGAATTTCGCATTCACGTCTGAGTCACTCTTCAGATGCGTATCTGTATTAATGACAGGTTCTTGTTTTTCCACTCCTTCTTCCAGACAGCTACAGAGCATATTTCTGCTGACTGTCCTCCATTTTCAGACATGAATTCCCCTGTCCCTGCATCTGAACAAAACTACAAACTTTATGTTTATACAACCAAATAATTTAACTTTACTGCATATAAAAGTACAGTATATGTAATAGGGAAGACAAACTCGCTTCATAGCTCAAGCTGTAGTGATGCCTGCTTTGCAATTTCTTTTCATTATTTTGAAAACTTTTCTAGTTAATAACTGTAACCTAGCTTTTTAACACTGAGTATGCATGAAGTCATGCAGACTTAGCTAGATGCTATTGTTCTAACACACTAGTATTGCACAGAGAACTGATTGCACAAATATCTTTGGACGTGAAATAAATTGTGACCCTTTTGTAAAGCACTAAATGTTATTTTTAAAGAGTGAAATACTATAATGGATTAACAACTATTTTCACATATCGTTTATGCTTCACTTACCATTCTAAATCTAATGAGATGTTTCATATGCATAATTCCTTTGCAGTAATTTTGTGGAAGCAAACTGTCATCCTGTCCTTTTATTACAGCAACTAAATCCCATAAATTTTTGCTGCCTCCTGGAGGCTAAAATTATTAGGGAAGAAAAGAGTTGTATTACAGTAATGGTCAAGAGAGAAATTAAACTTATAAAGACATTGAAAAGCATTTGTCAGTCAATTCCAAGAAATACGATTTCAGACCATTTCCATATTAGAAGCTTTAGTATGAAGACATGAATTAGTTCAAGATCCTACAATTCCTTCAGTCTTCTAGAAGGCTGTGAAGATACAGCAAGATCCATGAATGTAAGTATTTGGTTATGTGTGGACATAGTTGGGGGCTTGCCATTAGAGTTTTCCCTTTTGCTCCCAAAGGAATACAAGCTATCTGGTGGTTACTGCTGGCATAAAACAACATTCAGCTGCTGGGATGCAGGAGCTGCCCCAGTACTTGTTTACCGTTTTCTGTAAAGCAAAGGTGTGGGCCAGGTAAAAAACAACTTCAAGACACGACTGCCACAATCTGGTTTACTATGTTAATATTAAATCTTAAAATAGACACATATGGTATAACTGTATATGCACAAAATCTTGCAGGCATCAAGGCTATTTTTTTTTTTAATAAATTTTAAGCATTTTTACTGGTCTAACATTTGAATCAATCCTTCTGTAGAACTAGGACAATGGTTTAACATTCAGTGAGGTCTAGAAGAGAGTGAGTAATTAAAAGCTTAAAAAAATAATCATTAAACCTTTGAGCTGAAGGAGCTTTTCTAAGAATAACAGGATTACAAGTTTAGAAGTCCAATTATTTCTGAGCTGGTAAAAAGCAGAAGATCCTACTAGAAAAAAAAAAAAGAGACTATTCCTCTTTTTTCAGTCCCTTAAAGCTCTTACTTGACTCCCCATAGTTAAAGCACAACACTTTATTTTCTGGATGCAAAAAGCACTGAACACAGCTGATCAAAAAAAGTTTTTGTTCTTAGAAGATTCTAATATTCTTATAACAGTTTTACTCTCTAATCAACATGGGACATCAAAATGTATAACTTCTGTACAACAAGGAATTCCATAAAAATATATTTTTAATAAAACAGGAAATTTCAAGATTTGTAATTGAGGAAGATTGTTTCAAGCATTTCTAAATCATACACTTCAATTTAGCTAGAAATCAAAACAAATATTTTGGTTGAACTAGGTCATTGTAGATCAGCGTATAGACTTAAATTACAGCAGTGGTTGACGCAAGCTGTAGTTCCAGGTCATTTTTGTCCTTGTTCTACCTCAAGTTCAGCTCCTATGCAGGTAAGCACTCAATTGCACAGAGAGGTTGCAGCGATTTATAGGAAATATTACTGTACAGTGGAGCAAAGGCAAGAGATGGATACTGGGGCATGGGTCATCCAGGTCTACAGCTCCTAGAAGGTAATATAGCAGTTTCTGCGCAGACACTTGGGCAGTTCAAACCTTATTTGTAATGAGGGTGTCCCTTTGATGGACTAAAATTAAAAACTCCAATGTAGTTTTCTAACGCACATCTTTTCATTTTCTTAGATGGAAAATTCTTGTCAAATCAAACTTTTCCTATGGAAAATTAAATTATACCACCTATTTCACTTTGTGAAAAATTGGTGTTCACAACTGACAAACAATTCAGTCATGGACATTTTTACACGCAGAACGGTTAAGAGACAGAATTGATTTCTGCATATTTTCTGAGCTCCCTTTAAGAAAGAGAGAAAAAAAATGGTAGAGAAAAAAAGAAAATTCGGTTTTGGAGATTGACTTCAGAAGAGAAAGTCACGGACACTGGTAACATCCTTAAGTTTGCAGAATACTTACTGAAAAACATTCTGAAAACCACCTTAGTTTTTTTCCTCGAGGATTTCCTGTCATTTTTTCTACTTCTTGTTTAATATCCCTGGAAACTTTACCACACAGCAAAGGAGGAGCACCAGATTCCACAGCACGATCTAACACACACAAAGATTTATACATGAAAATTAAAAAAAAAAACAAGAAAAAAGAAAAAAAAAGTATAGTAACATACAGAAAATTAAAACAACAGTATATACAATTTACTTACCTGTATTACCGATAATCTCATCCCAACATCTATCTGCTAAGATATTTATTTGTAGAGGGTTTATAAGAGGTGTCAATGACCAGAGTCTCACAGTGGAGTCACGAGAGCAAGATGCCATAGTAAACGGACGACTAGGATGGCATGTTAATCCTAGTAGAGAGGACATTTTAAAATGTAGTCAAATAATTAAGTTTATCTAATAACCAGTTTGATTAAATTATTTTATAAATTTTAAAATCTTTTAAAATGCATTTCAATACAGAAATAAAACAAAATTTTAAAATATTACCATATACATCTGCACCATGATCGTAAACTGTGTCCAAACACGTTCCATCTCTTGTGTCCCAGACTCGAATTGTATAGTCCCAACTGCCAGATATCAGAAGGTAAGGAATTTCAGGATTCCACATCAGTCCCCGTACTGGAGCTGTATGTCCACTAAGAACATTTATACAAGCATCCTGTGTATAATCCCATATTCGAACAGTACTGAAACAGGATAAAAAAGACCAATGTCCATCAAATCACCTACTGAAATATTATTCTCTCTCTTCTTCAGCAATATTCTAAGCTTCAAACTTATCAGAATATTTATTTGCAATATGTTTATAGAAGTTGTAATAGGAGAGGTTGGAGTCAATGCCCTTCATGTTTACGATGGGGTACAAAATACACCAAAGACAGCTAATCAGAGTAAAAAACTATTCCATCCACCGCATAGCCTTTCAAAATCTCACATGCAACATTATCTTACATGTCAGTGACAAAAAATAAGTTTGCCCAGATTCCTGCATGTGTAATAAATTTGTCTGTTAGGACTCTCAAGGGGAAAAAAATGAAAGAAAAACAAAGCAAAACTGAAAGATTTCTCTTTCCTATGGCTTTAACAGGCCTCTAACAGACCCAGAAAACTACGGATCTGTTAGTCTAACCTCAGTTCCTGGAAAAATTATGGAGAAGATCATATTATTGAAAGTAATTTAAAGAGTAATGCAATCATCAGGCACAGTCAACATGGGTTCACAAAGGGACCCTGTTTAACTAATTTGATACCCTTCTATGCTAAGGTCACCTGCTTAGTGGATGAAGGGAAGACAGTAGATGTAGTTTTTCTGGATTTTAGTAAGGCTTTTGATACTGTCCCTCACAGCATCCTTCTGGACAAGTTCTCCAGCTGTGAGACAAGCAAGTTCATGGTGCACTGGGTGAAGAACTGGCTGAACAGCAGGGCTCAAAGGGTTGTAGTGAATGGGGCTACATCTAGCTGGCAACCTGTCACCAGTGGTGTTCAATTCTAGGGCCAGTTCTGTTCAATATATTTATCAATGATCTAGATGCAGGAGTTGAATGAGTTACTAGCAATTTGGTGATGATACCAAACTGAGAGGTGCTGTTGACTCTCTCAAGGGACAAGAGGCCTTGTAGAGGAATCTAGATAGATTGGAGCATTGGGCAATGGTTAATGGGATGAAATCTAACAAGTCCAAATGCCAGATTCTGCACCTGGGACAGAGTAACACCAGCTACAAGTATAAACTGGGAGAAGAGTGGCTGGAGAGCAGCCCTGCAGAAAGGGATCTGGGGGTGCTGGTTCACAGCAGGCTCAGTGTGAATCAGCAGTGTGCCCTGGCAGCCAAGAAGGCAAACTGCATCCTGGGGTGCATCACAGTGTAACCAGCCGGTCAAATGAGATTATTATCCCCCTGTATTCAGCATTGATGCCTCCTCACCTTGAGTACTGTGTGCAGTTCTGGGCCCCACAATTCAAGAAGGATGTTAAGGTCCTTGAATGCACCCAGAGGAGGGCAACAAAGCTGGCAAAAGGGCTGGAAGGCATGTTCTATGAGGAGCAGGTTTGGGTTTGTCTAGCTTGGAGAAAAGGAGGCTGAGGGGCAACCTCATTGCTTTCTACAGCTTCCTGAGGAGGGGACGTGGAGAGGAAGGTGCTGATCTCTTCTCCCTGGTATCCAGTGATACAATGGGTGGGAATGGTTCAAAGCTCTGCCAGAGGAGGTTTAGACTGGACATTAGGAGGCATTTCTTTACCGAGAAGGTGGCCAAACACTGGAACAGGCTTCCTAGAGAGGTGGTCGATGCCCCAAGACTGTTAGTGTTTAAGAGGCATTTGGACAATGCCCTTAATAACATGCTTTAACTTTTGATCAGCCCTGAAGTGCTCAGGCAGTTGGACTAGATGATCGTTGCAGGTCCCTTCCAACTGAAATAGTCTATTCTATTCTATCACCTTCTCTCCTTTGAAGGTGGCATGTGTCACATGGTGGAAGTGGACACCGCACTATCTTAAATTGTGAAACTCCCACCACAATTAGACAAGTAATGAGGAAGAATTCGTACCAGCTTTCTCACTATTTTTTTCTTCCCTTTTAACCAAGCAAGTTTCCAACATTTCCTTTTATTTTCAGTAGTTGCTATCGCTGTGTACAGCTAATTGAGCAGACTACAGAATTAGGAAGTTAAAAGTTCAGTTTCTTGAAGAGATCATTGTAATTCTGGCTAAATTTTATTACACTATCAAATACATTACCAAAGCTCACTCATGGCAGCAAAGGCACCTATTATAGTTTCTCCAGTGCTGCAAAGGGGCCATTTGATGGGCCTTGCGTCACAAAGTAGAATCCACAAGTTGGAAGGCCATTTTATATATCTACATAAATATTGTCCTACAGCACTATGTGCTCATGTGTGACCCTTGCATACTGTTCCTATGTACTGTATAAGCCGAGGTGCTAAACAGGTCATCTGAAATAGTTCTGAGTTTGACTATGAACAGGAGTGTTACCAAGTACAATAAACTCAAAAGACTGCTTACTTTCTGTGTTACCTGGGACTAAGTTATTCAACGATCCCCTTCCCTCTTTCCCCAAAGTGAAAGTGTGACTGTATTCTGGAAATCCTTCTGTCATCAAGACTTATTACATAGCCATGACTGGTAATAAAATCAGAATATCTCATAACGACACTATGATAGAATTTTGGATTCACTACTTCTTGCTCATGTGAAATAGAGAGGATTTACATGTAAAAAGTTTGTTGTCAAGTTGGTTTCTTTCAATAATCATTACACTATGAACTAATAGATTTTGCTGCAAGTATAGACATCTAATGAATGATATTGGGGAAAGCAATAGAAGCCAATACTCCCAACTTGTGATCCTTTACAGAAATGTTTTGTGTACTCTGCAGGGAAGTGGCTTAGAATCATAGAAAAATCCTTCCTCCTGCTTACCATAGACTGATGTGCTCTCCCTCAAAAAATGTCATCAAAACCAACAAAAGAGAAGTACCTAGCACCCATTAAAAATCTCCACAGATTCTACTTAATTATACTTTTGAAAGACATCAAATAAGAGCAGGTCTTGCACCCATATCTTTACACATAGAGTAAGCATGTGGTATCCTCCTTGTATCATTCCTGGGAGTAACAGGTATCAGTCACTGACTCTACTCTTGGGAAAGCATTTGGAAAGTTGCATTGCTACAGCAGTTGTGACAATTTTAGATAATTATAGTGCTGTCCAAATACTATATTAAGCTAACAGCAAAGCTACAGCCTGAATCTGAACAAGGCAGAGATTTAGATTATAATACTCACAGTTTTTGAAGGTGCCAGCACCAGTACAACTAAAGATCTTAAGTTTGTCTAACAGTCCTGCTTGAGGTTTTAAGTTTTCTAATAGTTCAGAAATACACACCCATCATCAGAGCCACTGCAGAGGATTCCTTCTCTCAGAGGAGACCACCGTACATGAAACACCTTTGCAGTATGCCCCGTAAAAACTTTCAGTGGCTGATCAGAGCTGGTTGCCAAGTAGTAAACACGAACATTTTTATCCTCACAACCAGTAGCTATCATATCTCTGCAAAATAAAAATAGTAAAATCCTCTGGTCACTGGGATCATTAAAAGCACTTTTTTTTAGCTTAAAAATAAATATGATGTGTATTTTGCAATTTACTTTAAAAAATAGCTTATTTTTGCTTCTCCTTTGTCTCTTTATGATGTAATTACTGATAACCCAATTAAATATACTAAATCAGAAAAAAACTTGATAAAGATCCATTAGTTGCAACAGGGAATAGTATTTGCACTACCATCTGACCAAGCACCCAATACACAACTATTAATAGACTGAATTACTGTATAATTGTTTTTGACAAAACTTTCTCATGTTGTTATTAGGAAATATCTGCAAAATTAACATATATCACAGTGTATTTAGTTGCCTGCTATACCTTCAGCTTAGCAGTCATTAAAAGAAAGCCAATCTAAACCCCTTTTTCTGGTATTGAATGTCTGCTTTTTTTTTCCCCCTGTTACATATTCAGCCAGAGAAATTTTTTTCTCCCATCAATATAAAAAGATCCTCTTTTGAAAGTTAAGTAGTCCTTGTCCTACTCAACACATTAACATGCTGGGCAATGAACTACACTACTGGGAATATAGAGCTGCTACAGACATATCCTACTGTGGAACAGAAACAATTTCAGTGCTCTAATATCACAGTAAACATCACATTCTAAATAACTGTGTTATTTTATTAGTAATCAATTTAAATAGTAAATATTATCAATTCTTTGGGTTAACTTCTACTTACTTGTTGTTTTGACTCCAATCACAGCCAAACACTGCAGCTGGATGTTTGTACTTGTGAAGAACCTTGCCATCAATGGTTCGAATAATACTGAAACCAATTACAATGTAATATTATGAGGAAAAAAGCATTCTGAATAGGCTACCCAAAAGTAAAGTTTGATTCTGTGCAAATAAGCCAGATAGATAGCAAAAAAAAGTATACAGAAAGAATATGAGAAATCTTTATTCCTACAGCCCCTCAACTACAAGGCTAACTGTATATTTCCCAACAAAACATTTAATTGGACTTCAGAGTCCATGTTCCTTCAGAGAGGCTGTGGTACCTCCCTCCCTGAAAGGATCCTCACAGCCCAAAATCTAAGTTGTACCTATGGCTTTAAGGTACAAATAGATGTTTAGGGGTTAAAAAAAAAAAAAAGAAGAGAAAAAGTTGATTGATTGTTTTATAAAATTCATGCTCTTGTTATGTTTGAGCTGCAATAACACAAGCAGCAAAGGAAAAGAATGAACAAGGATTTAAAAATGTACTGAAGCACAATACATGCAAAATTGTTCTCAAAGGGCATTTACAAGTTTTTACAAATAAACTATTATACTCCTGTAATAATACAACTGCAATTACTTCTTTCTAAAATAGTGATTCCTAGTCCTTGAAATAACAACCTTAAAAAAAATTTTAAAAATGAAGATGAGTAAAGTGGGATAGCTTTTGAAAAGTGTCTTCTGTATCTACAGATAGGAAACCTAGAATAATATTCTTGGCTAAATAAAAATCAATATTCAGTTTCACTAAAAGAGTATCTTAGATACTATTCATTTTGCAAAATTTCCTTTATTTTTTTCTTAAAATCATGAAAACGATATTCTAACAAGTACAGGAGATTAATATAATCCAAGTTTGGGCCAGTAAGAAAAGTTTTAAAATTAATCACTGATAGTACTGTCAAAGTTTACTGACTTGAGAAGTGCATTTAGCAATTTTTTTTCTTCCAATTAACACTCACCAAAATCCATCACCGCTGCAGGTTGCTATTCTTTTGGAATCTTTATGACTCCAGGCAATGCAGAAGATTCCATTCTTTCCATGCTTCAAAAAATGCAAAATACCTATCAATAAGAAATAATTCACCCCTTTTTCTCTCATCTATTGACTCATCTTTTTTATTTTATTCTCCTGTGGGCTTCAGCCCTTTTCTCCCAGTAAAGTATATTGTACAAAACCACACTATAATGAGTCCCCAATATAGCTGGGATATTTGAGAATCCAAGTCCAAAAAACTGGGACTGAGGAGAGAGACAGTAAAACTGCCATACTCTCCAGGATCCAGGAGACAAACCTGGG
Source organism: Ciconia boyciana (assembly GCF_034638445.1). Taxonomy (NCBI): domain Eukaryota; kingdom Metazoa; phylum Chordata; class Aves; order Ciconiiformes; family Ciconiidae; genus Ciconia; species Ciconia boyciana. Next base: position 40,646,543 of record NC_132938.1, read on the forward strand.
TCAAGTTGAAGAATGAGCAACCCATAACTACATGGACCTGAAGCTTGAATAAAGGTTGTCTACTTGTTGGAATAATGTAGTTAGTGGGCATGAATAATTGTGGTATGTGAAAACTTAAGTGGGACATGTATCAGGACAAGTGTTTTGGAAAAGATGTTTAGTAGCATGGGTGCAAATCTTCTGAGTGTTAAGACTCAGGAACTCCTGAATGTATGTATGTATATTTGTTTTTTGCCTGGTCCCCAGCTCTGTCTTCTTAAAGAACATTCTTTGTCGTCTGATGCAGATGCCACAGTTAACTATGTCTGTATAATCTGAAGATTACAGCTATATACTAAGAATACACAAAATATTATAGAATACTACAACACAGTATTAAATAGCTCCTTCTGCCAATAACAATTATGCTACTGTTTCAGGGCTTGCAAATGCCTGCATAGATTTCAGGTAATACAAGGCAAGATTCTAAATAAGGCATACTGTTTGGCGTGTTGTGAAATGGAGCTTTACTGGTCTAGACTTCAGGGACTGAAAATTTTCTCTGGGCCTTATGTCTGAAAATACAGAACATCATTTTACATTTTGATACCCAGTTTAAAGTCTATATGTCCATATACATTTACAGGTTTAAGAAAGAATCAGCTATGCTTTTGCTGTGTATCACTACAGGACTGATTTTAAGATAATGGAGACCATGCGGTGCTTCATCATTCTCATGTCACAGTCCCAGTCTGAGGAAGTAAAAATACTTCTGCCTCTGAGATAAAGTGGCACCCACATAATTCTTTCTATAGTTTTTTGTATTATAGCGCCTTTTAAAAAACATATGAAGTTTGACCCATCTTTATTTATTGACAGGAGAGGGAACAACTAACTTACATTTCATATAGACAAAAAAAGATGCAATCTCATCTTACCTCACTGAATCTGGTTATCATTTTGCCTTTTGGGACATCCCAGATGAAGCCACCATTTCTGGATGTTGCACCTGCTATGCAGTTCAGATCTCCTTTAGAGAAAGACATTTGTAAGATCTCACAATAAATATAAGATCACAATATTATTTGACTAATATGTTTCTACTTTAAATTCAAGAAATATAATATAAACAGAAGACGGCAATGGAACATAAACAAGAGTTTTTCATAGTTTAAGACCAACATTTGATAACAAGTCACAAATACCAATTTCAACAAAAGCCTGACCTGCTTTTCTACATTCCCATTTTGAGGAAAGGGCAAAATAAAAGTTGTATTGTTGCAAAAAGTATTCTTAATGCCTGCTGAAAGTCTTGCAGTTAAGGCGACAAGAAAATAATGTCCATGATGCATATGACTCAAACTGTATCTCTTTTTCAATCTCAAGCTTAAAGTTGTAGCAACTAGGGAACTTTTAAAAGAAAATGCTCTAAGTACTACGACAAATCAGGAAGAATGTGACAGAACATATAACAGTACTTTGTTTTCTTAATCTTGCATCACCGCAGCATATAAGCCCATCAAGAATGTACTTGAATCTGTAACCACACTCTACAGGGCAGAAAATATGAATATATGACTCCGTTGTGAGAACCTGAAAACTGAATTCAGGCCTAATCCAAAAGCCACCAAATTCTCCTCACCACAGTGACCCTCTATCCCAATATAGCTATACTTCTCCGAAATAGCCATATGGCACATTTATATAAAAGTTTTGACTGTTATTTTATACCACACTTGAGAGGTGGAAAAGGGAATCTGTGCAGGAGGAGCCTAGAAAGGTATATATATAAGACCAAAAGAGATTCAGGTAGGAGAATGATAGGAAAAAGAAAAAAAAAAGAAAAAAAAAAAGAGTAATCACTATGTTCAAAGCTCTTTTGAGACCAAATACAAATGGTGGCATGCATTGGATTATATATTAGGAATGAAGATAAATGATAGTATGAAGTGCAGAGGAACTCTCTAGGAGCAAGGGATGTGAAAGAAGCAGCAAAAGTTCTGCCTGGTATGGTCAGGAACTTTTGGACAGGATGGTAAGGAACTGAAGTTGAAGCCCATGCTTCCAATTAGTTTAGATTTACTTAAAAAAAAAAAATCAGAATACAAGACTTGAAAAGCACCCCCTCTCAGTGAACAAACTGTTCTCTCAGCATGAGATACTACTACAAATTGAATTTAAATTTCAAAACAAAATAACACAAAATGAAACACTGTACTTCATATTGCCATAATTTCCACATAGCAAGACAAATTATCTGTGAAGAGGAACAAGGTGCAAGAGACTCTCTGAAATGAAAAAAGTGCAAATTCATTTCACATATGCAAACTACATTAAGCTTCCCATCACAATCTTTTTTTCCTGTCAGCTATTGTTTCTTAGAGTTTAAAAGCATAGGAGAGAAAGGCAGTGAGCTGAATTATTTGGGCTTTTTAAAAAAAGCATCTGCTGTCCAAAGAATTAAAACACAACAAGAAAGCCTACTATTAATCAACTATTAACATTAGTAACTATCAGAAATGTACTCCCAGGTTCACCTAAGTGGGCTGCAGAACAGTTTTAAGAAGGAAATTTCCCACTGACTTCAGTGACTTGACTAAGAAAAAGTAGATGCTTTGCAGAAAAGGTACTCTCTATTCCAATAAAGTAAAAGCAGAGCTCTTCAGTGATTAGAATCCTACACAAAGAAGGAAGAGAAAGAACTAAACACATATGATCCACTTTTTCAGCACAAAATAGAATCTGAATTCCTTTAATCAGCTGCTTCCCATGCAAAGAAAGACTTTTCATCGTCTGCATAATGTAATGCTAGAAAGGCTCCATTCTGACTCAGTATGAAATACTGAGATCATTCCTCATAAGGGTAAGCCTCAACAAGGTCTGAAGCATTGAATTCTCCAGGTTTCACAGATAATAGTTCAGTTATGTTTAAACCTTATAAGATACCCTTCTATCTAAAACTAATACTTTTATAACACAAATTGCCACTAGTCAATGCTAATTCAAAGAACATTTAGACCTAAAGCAAAATATTCTTACCTGGAGCCCAAGAAAGGGAATAAATAACCCCCTCATTACCAGGAGATGTGTAAACTGCTGTTAAAGTATTTATGTCCCAAACTTTTATTGTGCCATCAAACGAAGCTGTAGCAAGAAGATCAGGGTTATCAGGTTTGAATTTGCAATCAAAGATGGTCTCAACATGTCCCTTAAATGAAACAAATATTTAATCCATTTTCATTACATTTGATTTTTTTCAGAAGTCCAACTCTAGATCAAACTATAAAATACATTGTATTATAACCTGTCAGATCAATTATGAGTTCCAAAAAACCTGGCTCATCAGTCAAAATTAAAAGGTATAAAATAGCTTGGACTATAACACTCATCCCTTTCATAGATCAATATTAAAGACAGAAAAATTCTGCCCTGAAACAATAGGGTGATACAATGCCAAGGACTTGTTAGCATTTTCCATTGGAACTGAGTTGCTAAAAACCAGAATTTAAAAAAGTTAAGCTAAAAACAAAACCCAAGAAAAATTAATTTTTTAAAACTGAAATAATTTTGCCCTTTAGGTAAAAAGTATCTGACAAAAAAAAAAAAAGCTTTGTATGTTGATCATGTTCTACAAGTTTTCTAGTATTCCACTGAGTTTTCTATGTTCTAAATATAGTCTATGTTCTATTGCAGTTTAAACTTCAATCCATTAGAAATTTCACATGTCAATTGCTTGTTTCTTAAGACATGCTTTTGTAGAATTTAACTTGACACATACATGAGAAACAGATAATATGTAAGAATTTTTTTAAGCCTCAGTTGCTTTACAGGACCAAAACCATTACAAATGGAAAAAGAACACCAACCAGCAGCCTCTATTCAAACACGTGTGGGAGTACACCTGAAAATTATTCAAGTTTTTCCAATGAAAAGGGAACAGGGAAAGAGGAAAAAAGAAAAATCCTCAAGAATAACCAAATGCCCAGTGAAGAAGAGGCTCACCTAATATGTGATAAACCCAGTTTAGAATTTCTGCTTCAAAGAAGATTTAATAATTCGGTCTTTGTCATTTTGAACTGAGTGACCTCACCATCTCAGCTGCATGTATCTTCTCTCTGATTTGACTAGAACTTTTATTCTGGATTATAGAAAACCCTCCAGATAATATTTCTGAGAAGGCCATCAAATTAAAATTTCAGTTAAAAATCCCCAAGCCCTTAACTCTTTATTTCTGGATGAAAACTGCCAGAATACTTCCAACAGGATTCAGTCTTTTGCAATAAAGAATTACTTTCAACCTCAGAACTCTAATTTTGTTTCCTAGAAATTTAGACTCTTTTTAATAATAGAAACTGTTTTAAACTGCGAAGACTTCATTCTCTGCTTTTTCCTGTTAGAAGAAAGTGTATAAGCCAAATAAACTCTCATTCCAAAGACAGAGATGAAACGTACCAAATCTCTAAGGAAATCCCACTTTTTGGCTCCCATGTCATAAAGCCCCACTCCACCATCCATGAAGCAACAGACAGCATGACCAGGAGGAAGAGAAAATGCTTGGGTTTGGGTTAAAGTTGGAGGAGGAACAGCCTCACTTGTTGAAGATGTGTGGTGATTTTTAGTAGGATACTGTGATGAACATGCTTAACAAAATAAAGCAAAAGATATAAACAGATAAGATTATTTTTTTATCTAATAATTAACAATTATAAAGATTGAAATGCTTTGTATTCCAATGAGATTAAAAACAAAAGAAATGGAGAATTTCTGTATGAAGCCTGGCCTACTAAAGAAGGACCTTATAAAGTGCTTGATCCTTTACACATTTGTCTAGTCCACTGGCACCAGAGGGTACTTTGTTTAATTAAGAACTACAGAGCCAACGCAAACTTACAGAGATCGACTCGGATATAACAAGATTTACAAACAAGTTTTTCTTAACTTGCAGCCATTGCAATGAATAACAATAAAAATTACACTTACACTTTTTCTTTGGAGGAGAACTTAGCACATGCAAACCATGGAAACCAGTTTTCTTCAATTTAAAATTATCTATAGGTGTTGTACGTGAAACATTCCAAATACGTAACACACCAACCTGAGAATCTGAGGTTTAAAAAAAAAAAACATATAAAAACATTTATTTATTTGATTTATTATTCTCTTTTTGCTGTACAAAGAGGTATGCAGTCTAAGGACTGATTTAAGCAAAAATACAACAATTAATTAAACTTAGAATCCTAAGAAGAATTTTATAAGCAGGCACTGTCATCTCCATGGTAATATCACTGTTAACAACAATAATTATTAGCATTAGTTATTTAAACTTCAGTAAATAAACTCTATGGAACCTCTCTCATTATAAAATATTCTCACAGTCTCTCACTTTCCTTATTGATCAGTTCTTCAACCTGAGCACTAATGTCTATGGTGTAGAAAAGAGGCAAGAAATAGATTCATTTTTTAAAAAATCCTTCTAAAAATAGAGAAAGAAAAGCAGAGGAGCAAGAAGTGACATCCACTAGTACAATGCATTTTAATTCCTATTCCCAAAGTAACTCTCACATTTGTTGCTAAAGTGTGCATGAGGAAAATATTATTTAGTGTAAAAAAATAGTTTGAAGTCACTTGTTTATGTACCCAACAAATACAAAATAAGTAAAAACTGCTCAGTGTAGCTTTCTGTTCTTTTCTACAGTTTTATGTATTTTTTTGTACAATTCATGTATGCTTTTATTTGCAGAAATGTTAAGAAACAAAAAGATCAAACTTGAAGTATCAATTTTGAAGACTCAGTCATATATTTATTACCTTTGAATAAATCAGCAAATAAAAGGCTTACCTCCAGTTATAAACATTCCAGGTGCACTAGAAACCCAGGCTAAACACTGAACAGATGCTGCTGCACTGGGAAAATTAAAAGTTGTGATACAGGACAGAGACTCAGAATCAACTAGTCGAATACCATTATGTAAATTAGCAACAAGAAGGTAGTCAGTTGACAAAGGGTCCCACTCCAGTGCTGTAACTGGATCCTCTTCATCTGTTCCTTCAAGAGACTCTGGTCTTAAGACATGTTTCTGATTTTTAGAACCTTTAAGAGCACAAGAAAACATCATTTCAAAATGAAATCAAGTATACCCTTTCAATAGTTACAAGGTTTGAAAACACAATTTTTGTGTCTCCCTGAAATTTTTAGTAGCCTGCTCTACTGACTGCACCAGTGAAATGAATGAAGCTGGCTTTGCAATATTTGACTTAAGATCCAGCTTTCTTTTTAATACAGCAGAAATAGGAACAGCTTTCAGGTTTATTAACATAATTTTATATTAAAGAAAAGTTTGTTAAATCACATACATTGTCCTAACAATTTCCATGAGTAAAGGCCTGCAGCACAGCCTAAAATACAAGTTATTTGAGTATAAGTAAATCTGCATACCACTGCAAATACAGGCAAAATAAAAGCAGTATGAACTAGGAAAAAAATTGCAGCAGTCAAAAAAGAGTTTATGAACAATTGCCTTCAGATTTTTTTCTTCCTCAAAAATATGTGTGCAATTATGAAGTGTTCATAGATTTTGAAGCCAGAACAGGCCATTAAATATATAATTTGACACCTGCATAACAGCAGACGTATTTCACTTGATGATCCATATTATTGAGAACCACAATTTTTAACATCATGTTTATTTCCCACTTTTTGTTTTTACGGAGAGCTGGCTCTTAGTTTTATAAGCATACAGTCCAAATGAATAACTAACAACATAGATCTGTATTTCTGAAGTTGTGATCCTGTATTAAAAAAACCCCTAATTTTGTACCCCTTTTCTAGAAATAATGAATTGACAACTTCCATTATTCAGTTTTTAATCTAATTTTCAATTTTGATAATGAAGAATACAATTAATTTGTCATATGATAAACGCCAAGACCTATCTATATTCCTTAATGATTGATGTAGAACAAAGCCTATTCTGATAAATACTAAAAAAATGAGGAAAAGTGTTTGTTCACTGGAGAACATTCTGAATATTAAAATAACTCTCATTATGATTTTCTAGGGAAAATGTTATTAGTGCACATTATATCTAGGGTAACTTTATAAATCAATTACTAGAAATGAGGGAAATAATTTAAGACTGCACAACAATTAATAGCATAAACTGATTTCTCCATTCCATTTATGTTTGTATATAAGACAACTGCAAAGGCACAGTTGTCTCTTTTGAAGCATCAGGAATAACATCAGATAACTGCTTTAAATTTTCCAAAAACTTTGTGATTCCCACGTTCTTTAACAATGTCTCCTGCTTACATTTCAGTTTGGATTTTTTGCTGAATGAAAATCAACATTCAAATGAAAACCAAGAACTGACAACAAAGCACAATTGTCATTTTTCAGTTACCTTTACAAGAACTAAAGGCAAAAAGTCCTCGAGGGATCAAAGCCAGTCATGTTCAAACACTTCAGTCCCAAGAAAGCACAGTCATCTGGCGGGGGAGTATGGATAACTAGGAGCTATTCAGTTTTACCTGTGCTTCACAAAAGAGTCCCGAAGCAAAGCTCATGGAAACTCTAACTGTTAAATTTTATTTTCTGTTAAAAGAAGACATCAGCGCTGTGAATCATGCAGCTGAGTCACAGGTCATTTAAGTAAGCTGTGCTTATTTTGAGAACAAATGAAAGGTAAACTACTACAGAACATTTGGCTCTACATACTGCACTATATTTCTTTAAAAATAGGGTACTAATCTTAAATCCTTGCATATTTTTTCTTCACACTAATTGTTCTGCTACATTAATGGATAGTCTGGAGTTAATTAAAAGAAAGTACAGCCACAAGAGAAAAACCTAAGTGGATAACAATGAAAAAAAGTTGTGTAGTCTGCTAATTTTGCAGCAGTGACTCACTTAAATAGAAAGACTTCAACGAGTCAATCACACTGAACTTTCAAGCAATTAACAGGAACTTGTGGATGTTCAGGTTCTCTCAAGATAGTGTTTTGTAGGATATCCTACAAAAGGACTAAAACTTTCAAAAATAAGGAATAAGATTTTTTTTTTCCCAATTGATTTCACTTGGTGACAAACTAAGTTCTGGTTCAATAACAAGTCATTTTACACATTCTGACATTAGGTAGATGAGGGCTGAACTTTGATCTCAAACAAAAAATTAGCTTTCTATTCCTTATTGAAAAGTACCAATTCTTTGTGTCCCTTCCCCCCCCCTTTTTTTTTTAAATAGAGGGCCTATATTCATCCTACTGATACCACTTTCTTTTACATATTGTTATTTTTTAAAAGCTACCAATTACAAAAGTCAGATGAATTTTGACTATAAATTGCAAAATAGAAACATGCAGTTGATGAAATAGGTAACTTGGATAAGCCTACATTTTCAATTATGTCTGAATGTTAAGACGCGTATTAAAGTCATTTATGAAAGTGTAACCACATTAATGGTACTTATATTTTATTATAGTGATACAATATATTTTTCAATATTACCTGATTTTGAAACATATTTTAATGAATTTATCTGTTCACCAAAATTTTTGTGATCTATTCTTAAACACATCTATGTTTTTATCTAAACAAATTCTTCGTCTTTTTCTAATAGTGTAAAGAAAGCAAGTTAAAAAAACCCTAATACTGGTCTGCGTTATTTCAAAGTCATTATGATTGCTCCAACATCATTGTCTTAATTACAAGAATATAATCCTTTGAATTAAAATATTCAAATTTCTTATTGCATGCAAGTCTGGGCTTTGAATGGCAGCTCTATGGTATTTCAATTAGTGGTTGTTCTTCTTGAATGCATCTGAATTTGCTGTACTAATTTATCCCACATAGTAAAATTTGCTACTCAGTTCTGACAATTAATTTGCAAGTAGATCTCTGCAAATCAGTGATTTTTTTTTTGTTACGTAAAATCAAATAAAAATCCTATTTGACTAAAAAGTTTTTTACATCCATTTCATTAAAGTAAGTGGGTTCGGGATTAAAAAACACTTAATATGATCCAACAGAAAGTTGGATCATACTTTTTACAGAATCACAGAATGACAGAATTGTAAAGGTTGGAAAGGACCTTTAAGATCATCAAGTCCAACCATAAACCTAACAGTACCAAGACCACCACTACACCATGTCCCTAAGCACCTCATCCAAATGTCTTTTAAATACTTCCAGGGATGGCGACTCAACCACTTCCCTGGGCAGCCTGTTCCAATGCTTGATAACCCTTTCAGTGAAATAAAATTTCCTAATATCCAGTCTAAACCTCCCCTGGCACAACTTGAGGCCATTTCCTCTTGTCCTATCACTTGTTACCTGGGAGAAGAGACCAACACCCACCTCGCTACAACCTCCTTTCAGGTAGTTGTAGAGAACAATAAGGTCTCCCCTCAGCCTCCGCTTCTCCAGGCTAAACAACCCCAGTTCCCTCAGCCGCTCCTCATCAGACTTGTGCTCTAGACCCTTCACCAGCTTCATTGCCCTTCTTTGGACATGCAATTTTCTTGAATAATTTTGAGAAAATGAAATTCTAAACAGTTTAGAAACAAAAAACTGAAAAGTTCCTTTTTAAAAGCCAAAGGGCAGCATTTTTGTTTATATTCTAAATAATTTATTAAGGAGAAGTAAACTGCACTACTTAAGTCCGGTATTTTCAGTGAAAGGAGTTCTGACAAAAATTTTCACCCAACTGTGTATAAACTTTCAACTTCTTATTTCTCTATGGGAAGCCAAGAACCGTATATATGTTAAGAACAATTTTTATGGTTAATTTATTTTTATTTTTAAATTATCTTGATGAATACGTATAATACTACAATAATAATGAAAACTATCCTAAATACAGAGACAGGCAAAATTTCTGTGATAATCTAAACTCAATTTCAAGCTGATGCAAGTAGGTTTTTCCCCAGCAGTAATGGATAATTTTCAATAAACAAATTTTTATAGCAACTTGAATTGTGGTACAGACAAAACTGCCACTGCTGCTAGCTTTTTTAGCCAGTATTATATTTGCATTTGCAGAACATAATTTTGACATTTTAAATCCTTTTCCTATTATTTCTATTTTCATATTAAAATCATTCTAGACAAACTTAATGAAAAGTCTCAGTTCAATACATATTTACAGGTTATCATATTAAAACAGATTTTCTTTTCCCCATACCAATACTAATTCAGTCAGCACTACTGAAGCAAGGGAATCTATTCTCTGTGACACCCTGAGTGACAACTTAGTAGAGTGAACTGAAGGAGAATAAATTTTGCATGGCTGTGGGACCATACTACTATGTAAAATCAACGCATTATTTAAAGAACAATTTTTGTCACAAAGCTGAAAATCAGTTTTTACTGGAGGAAAAAGAAATAGCCAGAAAAAACAAATGAAGTAGTCCACCTACTACAGATATCTGGTTTTGTAGAAAACTATTTATGAGAGAGAGCTAAATTTTAGCTTCAAAGGAGCTTATCAACAAGACACCTTCATCAGCAGAGTACTGGACTATTTATAAAGTATGCACAAATGTGCTCAGTGGTTTTCAGACATAAAGAGATAAATATTTTCCCTTTGTCTTTGATATAACAGAATCACAAAGATAATACAAAGTGTGACATGAGATTCTACCTACAAAAATGTAGAGGACTCTAGAATATGAAGCAGAGGACTCTAGAACAAATGTAAGTAAGAGACAAGCGAAAAGTAAGAGCTAAGTGAAAGATTCAAGTCAGTCCATTCAAAACAAAAAACTGGTTGGGAAAGTTCAGAAGAAGATCATGGCTGTTATCATTCCCTAAAAAAACAGTTTATTGTATGCCAAAAATTTGAAAGTTATCTTGGTCACAAAAGGGAGAAGAAACAAAGAAAATGCTCTGAGCTCTTTATCTAAGAAAACATATTTTTGTGATATGGAAGAAGTAGGAATACTATGAACTAAGAACAAGTTTTTATGTATGTACATACATTATAAAACCTAAATGAAAAAAGTGCAGAGTTACACATGTATACAGAAACAAAAATAAGAGATACACATAAATAAATAAATATTTTACCATATCAGTTTTTACCTGGCTGAAAAATAGATAGGCTTCCATCAGTATGTCCAAATACTACTTTTCCTTTTTTCTTTGGATGCCATCTAAACAGACTGATATCTGACAAGAAACTATGTGCTTCTCTATGTACAGTTACCCCGCTGTCAGGTCCTGAGATGGTCCAAATGTACAACGGACCTCTGTGGGACACAAATGCAACTGCATCACCTGCATTCCAGCACCAGCTAAGTGACGCAGGAATTCCTGAAACATACAGGTAAACCTTATAAGAACCAGGATATGAAATTCAGTGTATTACTGCTTGACCCAGCATCAGCAATTGTCTTGAAAAGCTGTAGAAATAATTATTCTACATAAAAATTATTAGACCAAAATTTAGACAACTGTGTGAGCATCTTACTGTGTAAAAGTAAACTACACATATCCATAGGCAGGAAGTAGAATTATTTCCCGAATTATATTAACACTACTTTGATGGGCTGTATTTTATGATACCTATACTTCATTAGTGCCAAAGACAATCAGGTATATGAAAGAGGATAAGCCTGATTCTATGAACGATACTTTCACTCATTCACAATTCCATTCACCATTATGTTTTACTGTAAGCTATTTGCTACTAAGCTGGTAAAATACTGAAAAATTTAAAATGTCTATTTTTGCAAAACACAATGAAATTTTATTGAGAGATAAATATAACAGAGGCAGATATTTGTGACAAAATTGGAAAGCTAGCTCTGTAATCAAAGGGAACTCTTCATAGCTTCCTTCTGGATATATGACAGTTTTAATTCAGTTGTCTAACACCTAACTGCAGGCATTCCAGTTTAAGGATTTTGACCTTAACATCTCCAACCCTCATTATCCTCATAGTTTAATAATGTGTGTCTGAAGGAATAAATGATGGTAAGACAAAATCCTCAAGCTGAAAATGCAAAACTGTTTGTATTTAGACACTTTAATATGGCAGTGTCAAAGACAGTAAAAGCAGCATTAATAGGAGGTTTAAACATATTATCCTAAAAGCAAATTAGGTTTTAAAAAGTTTAAAATAACAACAACACTTCTTCACATGTAGTCATTGGCTGGAATACTTTTTTAAACAAGTAATGTATTGAAAAATAAGTATCAATTTTTATACTAATGTGTAATCTGATACAATATTGCTTTTAGAATAGATCAAATCAGTGTGTTTTTTTCCTACTCATTCCTTTTACAGGATATGCAAGATGTACAAGATTTTCAGAGGTATCCTAAGTGCTCTGGAAAGAACAGAGTAGGGGGTCCCAAAATGTCTTCGGAGATCCTGAGATACTGACTGTTCTTGGGTTGCACCTATTTTCCAAGAATGCAAATGTAGGAGTTAAGAACACCTGACAGAGACTGACTGTACGAACAGAAATAGAGGTACTGATTCTGACTGAAGGGAATGAATCAGAACTGGGCAGGAAAATACAGATACAGACTTTTAACCCCCTAGACTTCTATTACAATCTCCAAATTAGCAGTTTCAAGTCCTGAGAGAAGATGCAGGTAGACAAGCATTAGGGTATTTAAACAAAATCTGTTTTTCAAATTCACTGACAATTTATACTTGAATCTGTTGAAGGCTACATTTTATTTGCTTTCACTTCCATAAAGTTATCATGAAAACACACAAGGTTTAAAACTTAATTATTTATCCTTTTATACAGCAATGGAAAAAACTTGTTTTTTTCCCTGCTCAACAAGAAATCAATGAGAAAGTAAATTCCTGAATTGGTCAAGTACTTTAGAAAAAAGAATAACCTCTTTCTTTACCAATTACTAGATGGTTCAGAGCAATTTAACACACTATCATTATTTTCTAAAATGAACTGCAACAACTCTGACAAGAATATTGTGTTATGCATTTGTTAAACCTCTGGCCTACCAACTGCTTAGAATTTACTCTATATCATGTATTCTGATACCTGTGGATGAAAAAGCTGTATGGATCAAATAGATCTCCATGTCTGAAATACCTTTTGTATTGTCCAGCTTGGCCACAACTTTCTGTTCAGTCACATTCCAAATAATCACTAAACTATCTGCACTGGCACTTGCAAACATGTCAGGATTGTGGGGACACCAAGATATGGCTGTGATTGTCTTCTTATGCTCAGACATAATTGCCCGGAGCTTGAATTCATTGTATCGGTGATCCAGCTAAACAAAAAGTAAAATTCATTTTAGAAATACGTTTTGTAAACTCACTTTAAGTACTGTTGGGCTGAAGAATAGTTCGTATAACAGTATTAGACTTACACATTAATTTATAGTGGATTTAACAATTATCAGTACCTGACATCTCAATAAATTAAATTCTCATACATTTGACTTGGACAGAAAAGTTGTCAAATATTCAATTAGCCCAACCAGTATTAACACAGTCTATCCTCTTTCCACTTATAAACTATTATATTCCATTAATAACTGCACTCAAACACATCCTAAAATGCTTTACTTATAGGCATGGTAACAATAATTTAGTAATCTGCAAGGGGTTAAACTGGATAGAATATGAAAATGAGTTTGAAATCATGCTCATTTCTTAAATCACTTAGGACAATTAAAAAAAAAAAAAAATCAAATGCCCAAACCTGACACAGTAAATTTTGTTTATTTTAATCCTACTAGTGGTATAACTCATGAAGTTAAAATAAGTGTATCCTTTATTTCCTGACATATTTCTCAGTCTGAAAATTCCACGTCATAGCATTTCTATTTTTTGGTTACATGTTGATGTATAGTAGCTGTGAACTTCAGAAGACCACAGTGCTGAGCACTTCAGAAATGAAGAAAGTAATAACTTGTTCCAAACCAAAGAAAGGTGGACCACTGAATCCACAACTTTGCACAGTGGATTAAACTACTTCAAAAGACTACTGTTACACTACAGCTCCAAATGAAACAATGGAATTGCTTCATTTCTCTCTCAGAACCCGGTCTTCTATCATTGCACTTCACTCATCTCAAGTGTTTACTGGATCAAGAGCCTGTCTTTTAAGAATGATTCTTGACCCATACAGCTTCAAATATAAAGTTTACATCAATCTTTTGCACTAACTGTAACAAGAAGAAAAAAAATAATTTGGAAGGGGTATCTTGAATGGAAGACTGAACTTTACAAAGACATTTTCTCAGCAGCAGTCATACATCCAAAAGCATTGTAGAAACATTTATTGAAAGGGTTCAAAGTGAGATAGACAACAATGTAAAAATGTAACTACTCTGTTAAATAAAAATAATCTTACCTGATAAATATAAATAGCAAGGGTAGCACAGTAGGCAAATCTGTCTCCACTAGCAGCACATACATCCTTGTTCCATGGCTGACATCCAGCAGCTAAAAGTCCCACTTGTTTAACCTGTGACATTTTTGCCTTTAAAACAGAAATTAATTAGACTACAACAAGACGACTGACAGAATGTTAAAGAACAGAATAGTACATTTTTGCTCCCATAAATAATGTATACATATGTACCTTAAAAATATAGCTAGCCTTTATGTTTTAACAGCAACATGTTGTGTTTATGAGGTACAAAGGAATGTATCTGAAATAAAGCCCAGCAGATGTTCACAGGCTTCAGTGCTACACAAGAAATGAGACTTTAATACCGTTCACAGGAATCCAGTTGGGAGAAAAGAAGTGGGAGACAGCACATGAAAACTTGAGTAGTTCTTGATTTGTACTAGCTGAAGCTGTTGTTCATCACTTTCATTTTCTTCTGCAGTCTGGTTCAACACTTTATATGTTACAGTGTAATACCCTCTCTGCTCTCTTCTTTCCTTCATCCCCCACAAAGACAGCTGGACAAAATAAACCATATGCTAATACTTTTAAGCAAGTTAAGCAACGTGTCTAAAAAGGTCTTCAAACCACTTGCATAGAACAACTATGCATTACTTATTATCATAATCCTTTTTGGAGCTTTCTAAATTTTCTAAATAATTACTGTTTAATAAAAACTTGAAGTAAACTGTGGAAAATAAAAATCTCCTATTTTTCTTATCTGCTTGGGATATCTACTTGGAAGATAAATATTAATTAATAAATATATGAAGCAACCTCCATGAGATTATAAGTCTCTCTCTCTCTCTTCGGAAAGTGTGAAAGAAAAATAAAAATTAAGAAAGACTTATTTTGGGTGCTTCTTTAGCAGAAGATCAGGAACAGATTGAACGTTTGGGACTGACCATCTCAAAGATATCACTGACTGTAGTTATAGTGCTTAAAGGTTCTGACTGAGTTCTAACTGCTTAAAGAAAATGAAACACTCATGTTTAACCTCTGAAAATTTTGGTAAAGGAGACTGTACAACAACAGAACAGAAATAGTCAGAAAAAGGTTACAAGATACAGCTCTGCTGCAGACCAGTGCTTTGGCTATTAGACTTCCTTTCTGTCTCTGCCAACTATTCTTCTGACTTCTGCAGCAAATAAATTATAGATTCTAGAGAGAACAGTTATATAAATTGCATCACCTTGCAGTTCATTTGCAATCCATCTCATGTTACAAATTACATGAGTCCCATAGAAAGAAATTTATCTTATTATCTAAAGAATCATCATCATCACCACCACAAAGTGACAAAAAATAGACTCCAAATTTCTGACTTTGCCATTTAGTGTTCTTTTACTGTTTAGTAAAATTACAAATTCCAAAGGTCCCTTCTGTGCAATTAAAGTATCAATCACATATTCAGAAATATTTGCATTTGGGGCATTCAGAACTGCAACACAGACTTTTTCCAGTCACAATGAAAAAATAACTGGCACCATTAACAACCGCTTTTCCTGAAATTAAAGGTATCCAGTTGATTACATAATTTACTAAAATGCAGAATAATTTCCAGTTCTGGAAACAGAACTCTTTGTTTCTGCTCTTGATTCCAGGGAAAATGATGGTTAAAACACTAGGTATGTCAGCAAACAGATTAGGAACATTAAGAAAGGCATGGTGAAGTAGAAGAGAATGAGATGTACAATATTGGATTACCATAGGTTTAGTTTGCAGGTTTACTGTTTCTAAGATTGATTAAAAGTTAACTCTTGAGACAATAAGAGTGCACAAATATTTATTTCATAGTAATAGCAGATTTGTCTCATTTTGTACAGATCCTCATTTTTACCTTCTCATATGGGAGCTAAGAGGTTCCTGATTTGATGAAGTTTAACCTGTAAGAAAATATTATCTTAAATGTTGCTTAATTTGTGGTTTTATTACAGGTAAAATTGATTGTAAAGTTAAGATCTCTTACAGATGCTAAAACAGAATTCCACAAATGTTTCTTTCAGAGTAACAACAGATTTGTCTTGTAGGATTCTGCAGTAATCTGTATAAAAAAAATTTCCTGTTAATCTATTCAGTAGATCTTCCTTTTTGCCTTGATATGAGAGGGAAGTTATTCCTGACTACATGAAATCTGGTCTATAGGAAAAATACTATTCTCAGTGGCTGAGAATAAGGAGGATTCCAAGTCTAAGTGCTGAAATCTAGAACAAAGAGAGAAAGATCCTCTACACTGGATTTACAACTACCATGATCACAGAAAACAGACTAGCACTTTGGGTTTGGAGATAGTTCCACTACTAGCGCTATTTCCATGTTTTCCATCAGCTGATTAACAATGAAGAGGCTTTTACGCATTTTTTTCATGTCGTCAGGACACCTGCATAGTTTAGGGTGTTTTAATGGTTTCCAAATGCATACATCACTTGATTAGAATTCAGGCTAGATTAATCATGACCAAAAATAATTGTCATCAAATGGTTATAAAGTTATTTCAGCCTAGTTCTAAATGTATGTCTGTAAGCATTACTGGATATGTCATATTAAGTACTGTATTTGAAATGGAAGAACACATCTTTGTTCTCTTTGTTCTACATTTACATTAAAGACTAAAGGTAACTTTGATATGTTTTTTGAAGAAATTCACCAATAGAAGCCTCATTCACAAGTTTAATTTAAAACAACCATTTTTTTGATAACATACTATTTTTCTTGAAGTCTGATATTCAAATGAAAATGTCTCCTACATAAGAATGCATGAAAAATGCTTCTTTGTGACATATCATTATTTCACTGAGTTAATAATACATGCTTAAGAAGCATTATTAAACTTTGATTCCTCATATAGATTTTTCCTATTTAAGTATATGTAAAAAAATTACATATGTAAAATATTCTGATGCGCAATATAGAAAGGATTTTGCACTTTATTTACTAATATTTGCTGTTTTAAACTTGTTAGTATTTCCTGCTCCTTGTAAAGAGTTATATACTGTTTTACAAAAACCATTGTAATTAAGAAGCAGCATTTGCTTTGAAATTCAGTACAATAGTATCTAGAAGAAGAAATTACAATTGTGTGGCATAGTGACTGTTATTCTCTTGTAAATATCATGCATCAAAAGCAGTTTCCTGCAGATCTTTTCAGACATTATAGATTTCTGTTGAATATACTTATAGTACAACAGAGAAAGCAGCATTCTTCAGAACAGCCTGAGTAAAATGACAGAAAACTAGAAATGCAGTATAACTGAATAAAGATATATATGTATGATTTCACACATGTTGCATTTTTATACAATGGAGATTTTTTCATACTTTGTTAAAAAAGCATTTTATTTCAAACTAAGGGATGTACAAATAATTATATTGGACTCTTAAGTATACACTGAAAAAAATTGTGCCTGTAAAAAACGTATACCACACTGGGAAAGCTATCAAAGGATGCCCACAGTTTCCAAGGAGATGAGGGGAAGAGGGAGGACAACAAAAACCTTTCTTTTCAATTGGAATGAACGGCTACATTCTAAGTCATTCCTTGCTGCTAAATATAGAAAAAACACCATTAAACTGAAATTCTGTATACCATAGAGTTAATATTATTTAAAAATAACAACTCAATGGACTAGATACGTAGACATGGCTATATATCAACAACTTAAAGACAAATGCCTAATAATCCCTACCTTAGCAAAGGTATCATTTTTTGTAAACCACTTAAGAATTTCCATGTTCATTCCAATACCTTGCTGCTCCCAAAAATGCAAAATCTTGCTCTGGTTGTAGAATGAAATCACTTTACTTGACAGATGAAGGAACTAAACCTTGATGTTCACAGAATAATGCAGTTACTAAAGGATGCAGGAGAAAAAAACAGCATTGTGTCGCACCACACACACAAAACGGCAGTGTCAGTAGCCTGGCAACTGCAGCTCTTTAACAGGCACCATTTTAATTTTAACCTAACTCCTTTTTCTCTGCTTCAGCTACTCAGTGTATTTCATTGCTTGCTTTATTTCCCGATTGTACTAAGAAATTTATAGAATAGCTCTTTAAATCCATTACTTTGCACCCTTTAATTATGAAGAGATGTGCTTGCATGTTATAAGTATTCATAAATTTATAACCATCAAGCACAACCAATAACATATGCTTATATTGTTAGCGATTGTAGTCCATATGGTGTATGACCTGTCCAAATGAGTACATATGCAATATGGCATGCACACAAAAGTGAATATACAGTATCCTTATATTAATCAATATGCTTCTGTATATATAAAACCCTAGTTTCAGAACAGCTATGTGTAGTAAAGTGTTAGTGTCCTCTGCTTCTGTTCATTCTATTGTCACTGTCTTCCAAGTTTGTGTGTTTTCTTATGTGGAAAGCTTGCTGTCGCTCCTGTATGTTTGACATATAAAACTGTTACATCTCATCCAGACCATTGTCCCCAGGCACCAGTATTTTTGTCAATGTGTCAATGATAATGTAATAATTAAAGATCTTCTTTAGTGATATAAAAGTGATGTCTCCTTAAAAGACATTGGGCATATTTACCCATCTTTGTGGGAAAATCCATTGGAGATGAAAATGTGACCTGTGAACCATAGAGTTTCAAATTCATTACCCTATCCAATGGGACCAGTTTGAAACACCAGATAATGGACAAAGAATTTATCTTGTTAAAAACATGAAGGTCTTCAAACCTACCAAGAAAACTCTGCATGTCTGCAAGACATAGCGGAAACTAACTTCTTCCTGAGTGTGCCTGCCTCAATAGCACGGAGTCTCATGTAAGAACATAAGCATAATTAGTATTAGCCCTCTTCTAATGGGGCTGGAAAACACCAAGCACATTATAGCCACACTAAGAAATTAAATTCTGATTATGTCCAGACCCATCAATAAAGGATAATTGGAAATATTCTGGTACATATGCAACTTAAAAGCCAACAGACAAATTAAATTTACTAAGACTAAACAGAGCAATGAAATTTCCAAAAACTGTAATGTTTCTGGAAGGAGCATTTAAGAAGTTAGTACATTTTCTAAATTCTATTCTATGCTATCTACCCATTATATTTCAATGTATTTATATCTATTACTTTATGAATCTGGGGAATCTCAAAAGTGAAAGCAAGCACATTAGAGGATAAGAAGAAAATTTATACTATGAAAACTTTGACAATATGTATATTGTCAAAGATCAGCTGTCATGGATTTTAATAGATCCATAGGAAAAAAAGGTTAGAAACAAAGAAATAGATGGCAGTGTCATATTTCAGTTATAATTTCTTAAGAACCAGATATCTCAGTATCATCTGAGCTACTCCCTTTAAACAAAAATTCTTCCTACTTTGCATGGAGTACCACAAAATGCTAAAGAATTTTCAGTTCTTGATATGGACAATCAAACTGCAGTTACTAATGTAGGTCTCTAAATAGTCTTACTGAGATTGTACACACACTACTTAAAGCAACTGCTTCTGGGCAAAAGATGAGCAAAGACTGAGTACATTAATCATGACAGTCACAATGTAGAATAATGTAGAACAATTATGTAGATTTATGCATGTACTGCTCTAAACAAAAGCTAAGCCCTCCATACTTCCCAGCAGGATTTAACCTAGGTAGTCTACTGCTTGTAGTAGTGTCAGGTTGGTTGCTAGTTTACCGCTGAGCTGTATAGACAGAGAGTTTGCATGCTTCTCTGCAAAAATTAGAAAAGTTTTTTCTACTTTTGTATACAATTCATGGCACACACCATCTCTGGCTCCTGGAGAGACAGAAGATTAAGCAGAGGCAAGAAGAGAGTGCCTTGGACAAGGCTTTGAATTTCAGCAATATTCTTCAAAAAAAACCAGAAGCCTCGGCTAGACTCTTGCAACCAGCATTTGCACATGATATTTCCTAACTTAGGATAACCTAGCAAGTGTTCAAAATGCATGCATTCAGTTATCCAGATGCTGACTAGGAAAAGAACACTATTATTTAAAAGATCATTTTAAACAAACAAGTGTTCTACTAGTATTCACAGATACTTTAAACCTCTACAATAAACCCAGAGCCAAATTACTACTACAATTCATTTAACCACAGTATCTCTGGCTTCACAAGGGAAGAAGTCCTAAAAATGTTGTGGACCTCTGGCTGAAGTTTGGAAAAATTTTGGATTTGAAATCACAGCCTGAGATTGTATTTTACAGAAACAAACAATTATTTGAAATTAAAAACAAATATATTAATCCAAGATAGATAAACTGCTCTAGAAAACCTAAGGCCAACAATTTAACATCAAAAAATCATAACGTGGGGTAAGTCTTACAAAGGAGTGGTTTTGACTGTCTTGACTACACTGCTTGTACAGTTTAACTAGAATATCCTTTATTGCGCAACTTTAACAAGATAATCTAAAGAGCAATACTAGGGTTAGAAACAGGGCATGGAGAAATGCTGGTAGTTCTAATAATACATCACAAGGAATGTTGAACTACCTACCTAATCAACCTGAGACATCATACATAGCAGTGGTAACAAAACCACAATCTATAGAGTATTGGTTAGTCATACAGTTCCAGAAATCTAGTTTTCCAATACTGTACGTAATAGAAAGAAATACATACAACCATGTCTGATCTCAGTATAAAGCATCTAAGACCCTCCGCAGGAATTTTGTTCTCATCTTCCAACCCAGAGCCACCACAATCACCAGAAGATTGCTTTTCTGCTGGCAAATTGCCAAGACAACACTTCTGATTTCAGAAAAAGTTACCTCTTGACACATCTCACGCCTGAATCCCTGATGAGCAGCTATTAAAAGATAACTCCACATCTGAAACATTCATATCATGAGTGACATGTAAAATGAGAACAGTGGAAAAGTATTAAAATCTGCTAGGTTTTAATACTTATGTGCATATATCTGGCATTACCAAGTAATACACAATAATACAATTAAAGCAACTGCCGGCCCTTGTGTTTCAGTAGCATCTCATGCATTCTGATTCAATAGCTGAGAATATACTATCAAAATGAGAAACAGACATTACAGAAATATATGGTTACATAAAGGAGCTTGATACAGTGAAAAAAATGTGACATATTCACTTTCTAACATAAATCTATGAAAGCAGCAGTAGATCAAGCTTGCCTAAGGCATGCAGTTACTAAACATTAAAAAAATCCAAGATATCCTGCAAGTGTTGCTATAGTAATGATGATGATTCCTTGGAAAAATGTTGATAAAAATATACAGGTATCCACGGTACAAACTGGAAATTAGCCTAGGTTAATTTAATATCTTCCAAATATTTTTTACTCAATTACTGCTTATAGTTATTTTAGTTTACTGCATGCACAGTATATTAATTCCTTCTAATACAATACAATTAAATGCTTGATTTCTATCTCATTACATATTAAAGAATTACTACTCATTAAATTATGCAACCTAAAAAATGCAAGTAGGTAGCCACCAAACTTCCAGTATCTTTTATCCAGCTACCAACGTTAATTTTCAAAAAACTCATTTTAGATGTGCTTATCTATGATTCAAGTTCTCATTAAAACTACTAAAAATCCCTTCTTAGTACCACTATGGGAATATTACTTTTGGTATTAGTGATATAATAAACAGCAGCTTAAAGAAGAAAACTATAAAGGAAGTAAAAGAGAAAATATTAATTTAAACAATTCTTACTCGTTGTTGTCCTTCATACCAATCATCTTCATCAAACCAGTGGGAAATATAAGTCATCCAAGCCATGACAGAAGGCACAGTTGAAATAAAAAATACAGAACCTGAACATATGTAAGTACAATGAGTCCTGTGCTAAAATTTACTCAAAACTACAACAAGCTACCCAAAGATCAGATCCAAACTCTGTGATATGATTCTACATTAATAAGCTTTACATTCATAAATATATAATCTGAAATATTTTTAGCAGCAATTTAAATTGTATATGTATTGGATTCTGAACTGGAAAACAGAAATCAACACTAAAACAATTACTAGATTATATATTCCAGTATTTTAAATTAAAGCAGATGAGTACTTCAAGCTTGATTTTACAGTTCTTCTGAGCTCTGAAAATGAGGTGCTGTTTGAGTCATTCTCATTTGTCCCCTAAAAAATTATTTTCGCTCTTTTCAAATGTACTGTCTGTAAGAAACGTGGTCCAGTGCACAAAAGCTTGTATTCAAATGTAAAATACCTTCAGAATCATGGGGAGTGATATGTTTTGGTTATGTAGGGAGTGGTTTCAACTGGCACAGTAGGAGGGGCCACGATTATCACAAGTGCCAAACATCTTATGTTTAACAACATCTTTTTAAAAAGGGAAAAAAAGAAAGAAAAAAAGATCTGCATCTCCATTGTTCACAGCCAGCAGAGCCTGAAGGGCTCAGCTACAGGCACCAGCACTGGCTGAGAAATTTAAAAAGCCTAATTTTCACTAATTCATCGGAATGCATCTGCTTCTTTTCTCTCCCTCGGGAGAGTTTCATGTATCTGACTGTATTTATTCCTGCTGCAGCTAATTATCCTTTTTTTGGTATGCTCCCAAGTTTCACATCAGATTTCATGGTGCATTATACCAATGAAAACAAGAGATAAAAAGAGGAATAAAAGCTGTATTGCTCACACCACAATTCAGTGCTGCAGGAGCACACTTCATCAGCCGTGCTATTCAGGAGACATTATCTCACAAATCTTCCTGACTGCATGGTTGCAGCAACTATCAAATCCTCAACAGAGATTATGGAGAACTAAAAAACCCCAGTTTCTTAAGAAATCTAGAACCCAGACAACCTCTGTCTTTCTGTACTGGATTAACAAACTGTTTCCCAAAATTCATGGTATAATAAATGCAAAAGCTAGACTGTGAAGTCAATTGTTCAATCAAGAAATAATCAAAGCAAAGCAGGAGAACAGCTGCAAGTACCAGATATTAACCTGGAGTCAGCTGTCAACATGACTTACCATTTCCAAAGAGCAATTCAGTGTCCTTACCAGTCCTACTCTAGCACACGGTTTCCATTAAGGCTACTGTATAAGCAAGCTATGTTCTCAGATACACAGCAGGGAAATAAAGAAAAGCAGCAATACTTTTGCTTTCCAATCTCATGCTCAGAAATTATGACACCTAAGGGAAAAAAAAAAACAAACAACCAAACCACACACACAAAATAATAAAAATTTAAATCAAGACACCCACTATATTTATGGAAAGTAGCATTCCCAGATTAGCAGATTTTTTTGTGGTTATACAGTCCTCCAGATACATGTATACATACACAAGAATATACAGAAGAACTTCCCACCATACTGCTGAATTTTTTCAGATTACTTGCCCTTTGAGACTTCGGCTCAAACATAAACAATGCAAAGTGCACAGAATTGCATGGTCTCATAAACTATATGGGAAGCAAAAGATTAATTCAGATACCTCTGTTCATATGGCTGAAGAAATGCCTGACCATATCCATGGTCTATGACTAAATGATAAAAATGTCACTGATTGTCATGGTGTCAGCATAGAGTTAATTTTCTTCCTAGTAGCTGCTATAGTGCTATGTTTTGGATTTAGGATGAGAATAATGTTGATATCACACTGACGTTTTAGTTGTTGCTCAGTAGTGCTTACTCTAGTCAAGGACTTTTCAGCTTCCCATGCTCTGCCAGGTGCACAAGAAGCTGGGAGGGGGCACAGCCAGGACAGCTGACCCCAACTGGCCAGAGGGCTATTCCACCCCATATGCCGTCATGCTCAGTATAGAAACTGGGGGGAGTTGGCCAGGGGGTGGCAACCGCTGCTCGGGAACTGGCTGGGCATCAGTTGGCAAGGTGGTGAGCAATTGCATTGTGCATCACTTATTTTGTATATTCTTTTATCATTATTATTATTTTCCCTTCCTTTTATGTCCTATTAAACTGTCTGTATCTCAACTCATTAATTTTACTTTTTTTTTTTTTTTTTTAACCGATTCTTTCCCCCATCCCACTGTGGAGGGAGTGAGCGAACGGCTGTGTGGTGTTTAGTTGCCTGCCAGGTTAAACCACAACATTGATGTACCACTCCTATGAACAAAAATTTTACAATTTGCTAAACAAATCATATCCACATTATTACTGCTTATTACACCCCAAAATCATGGTTTCAAGTAAATCAATACTAGCGCATTTAGGAAAGCCTTTGCTTTCACGCTGCTCTGTCTCTTTATAAGGGCACATCGCATCATTCAGAATCTTGAGCAAAGTATTCATGTAGTTCAACAGTAACAAATTTATTTCCCTTTTACACCTATAGCTGTTCCACAAAGTATGTGAACTGAATTTTCTAGTCTCAATACCAACCTGTTAGAACAATAAGTCTCTCGAGAGACTGATACCGTGGTTCACATTTAGTTTGAGGATCATCAGGGAAGCATGGGCTAAATGAATATGGATACTGTGTTATCCTTTCAATAAACTGGTGATATCTTCAGCTCAAAGGTACAGACACAATTAAAATCTTCACGGGATAGCAGATGGGAACTTAAGCTGCTAAAAATGATCCGTTACAATTACTCGTAAATAAAGTAAAAAGCTTTGTGCTAAACTATACTTGAAAACAAAGACAAGAAAGACTAGTAGCTGCAAATGCATAATGGGTCCATTATATTTGTTTGCTTATTCCATCATTCATCTCCAACTGCTGGAAAAACTAGTATACTATAGGTACAATAATGCTCCAGTAGAGGATGAATGAAACTCCACGTACTAAATATTACAATAAAAAGATGAAAAATCTCAAAGTATTCCATCCCTTATTTTTTTTTAATTAAGGTTAATCTTATTAAATGTTTATTAATAAAGTCCAGTTGGTACATCTAGTTAAGTGTTCTTTGTTCTCACGTTTAAGGACAACAAAATGTACTGTGATGTCAAAGTAAAAAAAAAATAATTTTTGTTCTAGCATTGAACATTAGTAAGAAATTTTAACAGATCAGACTAAAAGAGACATCTTTAAGGTGTATACAGCCTTACAATAGATTGCCCAATAAATGTATTTGCAATATTCCAGAGGGAACAAAAAGGTAAAACAGATCCTATTCATTTCATGGAGAAACAATCGTTTAATTCTTGAGCTGACATGGGGAAATGGAATGAAGTTGCATCAGGGGAAGTTCACGTTGGACATTAGGAAAAGGTTCTTCACCGAGAGGGTAGTCAGTCACTGGAACAAGCTCCCGAGGGAAACAATCACGGCACCAAGCCTGCCAGAGTTCAAGAAGCGTCTGGACAACACTCAGTCATATGATTTACTTTTAGGTAGCCCTGTGAGGCGTAGGGAGTTGGACTCGATGAGCCTTATGGCTCCCTTCCAACTTGAGATGTTCTATGATTCTGTGATCAAGCCTATGCTGCAGACATTTCACAATCCTCCCTTTGGAACTAGCTACTCTCATTTCAGCAAGTGATAGAGTTGTTTACACTTTTCAGGGTCAGGACTTAAGTCCTAAAGGGAACAATTCTGGTAAAGTAACTACATTTTAGAAACTAAAGTTGTTATGAATATGTAATAACTAATATGTAAATATATGATACAACGAGAATAATATTATCAATGTATGTTACAAGACAAAAAGGTCTGTTAATATTTAGCACTCACAAACATTAACTTATCATTTGAGGTGGAAATTGCAATAGCTATCATTGCTGTAATATAAGACTTCTAGAGAAATACATATAATTATAAGAACACACTTTAGAGAAACCCAAGATATCTTGCCGGGCTCAGCACTTCAGCTTTTTTACATCACCATGTGCATTTTGAAAGGCAATGAGATACACAAAATAAGCCAACTAAAAGCATACAAGAATAGCATTCTAGATTTAATGCTGTTCTGGGTCATTTTACAATGCTTAGCACCTCCTGCATCCACAGTCATATTAGCACATATTCAAGTGCGCTGTCCAGACTGTCCACAGCCCTCACCAAGTCCCACTGTCACACTGAGGTTGTGTCTCAGGGTTATGAATGAGCCAGCATGCTCAGGAGAAGGTCAACTTCTACAACTCCATAGAGGCAGCTGGACAATACAAGACCATGGACTCTGTTCTCTCCCCTTCATGTAAGTGTGCAGTCTTTATTCCTTATCTCTCAGTCTGGACTCTGAGGGAGACTTTCCATTAGGAGTAGAGCTCTTATCTGCCTGCAATAAGACCAACAGGGAGCAGCACGAGTAGGCTTCTTTGCAAAGTAAGGAAACCAGGAGCCAAAGGTGACCGCAAAGCAGGTGTGTGTGTGTGTGTGTGTGTGGGGGGTGACCTTGCTGATGAGTGGCTGTCGTGGTTTAACTCCAGCCAGCAACTAAGCACCACAAAGCTCACTCACTCACCCCTGGTGGGATGTGGGAGAGAATCGGAAGGGTAAAAGTAATAAAACTCATGGGCTGAGATAAAGACAGCTTAATAGGTAAAGCAAAAGCCATGCACACAAGCAAAGCAAAGCAAGGAATTCATTCACTCCTTCCCATTGGCAGGCAGGTGTTCAGCCATCTCCAGGAAAGCAGGGCTCCATCACGCATAATGGTTACTTGGGAAGACAAAACACCATCACTCTGAACATCCCCCCCTTCCTTCTTCTTCCCCCAGCTTTCTATGCTGAGCATGACCTCATGTGGTATGGAATAGCCCTTTGGTCAGTTGGGGTCAGCTGTCCCAGCTCTGTCCCCTCCCAGCTTCTTGTGCACCCCCAGCCTACTCGCTGGTGGGGTGAGGTGAGAAGCAGAAAAGGCCTTGACTCTGTGTAAGCACTGCTCAGCAATAACAAAAAACATCCCTGCATTATCAACACTTTCCAGCACAAATCCAGAACATAGCCCCATACTAGCTACTGTGAAGAAAATTAATTCTATCCCAGCCAAAAATCAGCACAATGGCACAGTACCTCAGTACTCAAGAGCAGCAGAACAGGTCCAGTGATAGTAACCAGGTCCAGCTGATAGTCCAGTAATCACCAGACAAGTTCACAGTGCTAAAGAAAATCCAAGATCAAGGCAGGAATTCAGTAAGGCAATGTCAGGAGCAGCAAGGTGTTAAGGCCAGGCACGGTGTGGCCGTGGCATAGTTCAGGCAAAGACCAAGGCAAGGGCCTGAGCTCCAATGCAGCTCTAAAGCCAGGGGGTGGAAGATGCACGGATGGAGGTCCCAGACAAGGTTTCTCATAGCTCTTTCTCCCAACTTCACTGTTTCACACAGTCTGACCCAAGGTTACACAGCTGCACCATAGCAGAGCTTGCCTTGAACACAGACAGTTAAGCTCCTGGCATGGAGAGGAAAGAGGGTAAAGATGGAGATTGCAGAGCAAGAGTTATGGGCTGGTCAGGCCAATTAGAGCACGTGCATTGGTGGAACAGAAGGAGGAGCAACGCTCTTGATGCCATATCATCATCAGGTCAGAGAGTCTTGTAAGCTCACAAGAGGTCACTACACTGGCATTCTGATCTAGAAAGAGCCTCAGTTTGAACACCTATGGCCAATTTTATCTTCTTACAGTATAACACTCAGTAGTGGGAAGCAGCTGCTGCTGGCAGTATTACCTTTGAGAATCTAACAACATTCAACTAGCCATGGGTTCTGAAAACTTCCTCTGCTCACTGAGTCTCTGGTGACCTCCATCCCAACAGTGTAATGAAAACTTGTCAGGAGAAGAGAGAAAACATTATTCTAGAAGACCATTTCTCAACTTCATAACCCCAAATGAGTTTGAGTGGGGAGGACAGACAGAAGTGGAACAAAAGATGGTTCATAAGGTGAAAGCTACACTGTGGAGATGGGGAGTGACTGGGACTAGGGAGCTCGAGAGTATACCAACAGCTGCCTGGATGCTCAGTGAGCCAAACGTGCCAGCAGAGGGATGTATAGACGGCAGAGACACTGGATCCCACAGCCGTGAGCTCTGAAACCATGAGTTACAGGCATTCAAAGCAGCTTGCTGAGTCAGGAGGAAGAGTACAAACTAGGCAGATGAAGGAGAGGGATGGAGTACAGGAGGTAAAGTTGTTCATATAAGGCATTTCCACTTATACATACAAGCAACTCCTATGAGGTTTGTAATGCATGTAGCTAGCACAATTCTAGGATCCACTATCACAAGCAGCTATGTGCCACTGTAGAAGACAGTGACTGAACAAATAACTTTTGGAATCCTTCACCTAAGGCGTTGATACTGGGAAAAAAGTTCTATACTTTATGCTAAACATTTAAAAAAATTTTTTCCAGCTTTACCAGTTGGTAACGTGTATAGTCTCAGAGATATTGAGACTGTAGAAGAAATTTCTTCTCAAGTTTATGAATATCATCTGGCAAGGATAACAGAAATTGTACATATTCACAGAACTACTGTCTGAAGAACACTGTCTGAAGTGAGAATGGATCAATCCAGCCACAAATACAAGGTTCTTTAATCCTTATTTACATTCCTAAATGAAATTATTCTCAAAGAAGTTGAATATTGCACAGTTCAATGTGATTTCAGAATCAGAAATGTCTACTAGCTTCAAGTAGGAGAGGATTTAATTCCAAGTGAAGACTTACTTCATTGACAATGACAACCTTCAATTACCTTAAGTGTGGACATTAGGCAGGAAAGAAAGCCCATACACTATGAAATTTCCTCTAAGATATGATCCAGCAGGAGTAAGGTAGTAATTGGTTTTGCCAACTGCTTTTAATGATTC
This sequence comes from Ciconia boyciana, assembly GCF_034638445.1. NCBI lineage: Eukaryota > Metazoa > Chordata > Aves > Ciconiiformes > Ciconiidae > Ciconia > Ciconia boyciana. Next base: position 40,675,632 of record NC_132938.1, read on the forward strand.
TGCCTTATATGATAATAAGGAAGGATGTGCAATCTGAGAACAGCGACAGTTAGTGGAGGTTACTATCTCCAGTACCACAGATAAAACAGCTGAATACTTGGCCCCAAAATTTGATTGGCTAGGCATAAATACAAAACCCCTAAAACAGTGAGAAGGATAAAATGGGAGTGATGTAGTAAATTGTGATGCTTTAAGATAAGAACATTACAATGTGTGGTTAAAGATCAGCGCCACAAAGGTCAAGAATTACAAAAAAACCCAAACAAACATAATCAGTGTTTATCTTCTATTTGTATTTGATATGAAAGTTGATCTTACTTCCAGACACTTCAGTGCAGATTTTTTTTTATTATGAGAGTAAGCTACTACCTTGCTCTCTACAAAGACATGACCTTAAAAGAGTCTGAAAGGAGATGTGGAAGAGTATAGTGGCCTCAATCTCTACACACTAAAACATATTCCTAAATATAACATACATATATAGTTTACCTAGAAAACAAAGGATAAAATATTACATCTGAAAATAATGATCTAAATGCCATTGGAATGAACAAGCTGATTCTATTCTCCCATGTTATCTGGCAATATCTGAATTCAGCAATACATTTCAGTGATGAAGAAGTATCTTCAAGAATGGAAGACAAGTAAGAAAGCTCTATCTCCATCTTCCACTTTTGCCACCAAATTTGCTATTATTTAATAATCCGTAGTTGATATACTGTGCCAAATCAACCATGCACTTATTTTTTCCAAATACATTTCTAACCACTGTTTATGTTTCTGCTTAAATCTTAGATAGAGAAATATTTAGACATTTGCCTGTATAATTTCTTTAAAAAGTCAGATTTGGTGTATCCTTGCCATAAATCAGTAGCATGTTTTAAAGTTAAGTATGATTTTCAATTAATTGACTACATTTACTTCTCATAGAAATTGGTATTTTAGTAAGCTTGTCTCCAGATTCACTGTACCCAATTCTATGACAAAATTAATTCTCTGGCAATCCATGTAGTCATTATTTCATAATATGTCCCATCATAGTACTAAAAATTATCTACTGAATGGCTGTATACTAAAGATTAACATTGTACAACTGCATTTTCTCTTTTGACACATTTTGAAGCCACAAAATTCATTACAGGAATTAATGTCTTCGTAACAAAAAACACGCAACAAAAACCCCCAAGTACAAAATACTTTAAAAAGTCTTTAAATTACAAGACTATAAAAATTCATTATTTTCATAATTTCCGTAGCATTATGTAAATTCATTACATCAGTATCTACAATAAAGAAATCAGTTAAAAAGCCTCAGGTTTTATTTATTAATTAGTGCTTTAAGAACCTTTACATTGAGAATATGAAGCATGTAATGATCCTAAATACCCTAAAATAAATCCTAAAATACAATGTTTACAGTGAGGCCATGCAATAAGCAATCGTACAATAATGACACAGCGAACCTATGTCTCAGTGATCCTATATCATATTAGGTCAGTTAAGAATTACATTTCCCCTACTCCTCCCAAGCTACTAATGGTACAAACATAAGCAGGCCTTGTCCCTTTATTTTTCCCTAAAAATAAATAAACCATTCCCTAAATGGTTGTCCTTTTTATTTTTCCCCTCATTTGCTCTTTCCCAACAAGCTGTGTGGATTTAGCAGGACAAGATGACATACAGGATAGCCAGGCCCCCTCACAGGGGTTAAAGTACGCTGTTAGTAACAGACGTGCAACACCATCATCATCACCAGATCTGCACCGGGATGAGACTTTAGAACAACCTTCCCACAAGCGTTCAAGGACAAAAACATAGCTACTTTTAAGATTGAGCTTTATCAGTTTATGGAGCAGATTAGGCTCTAGCTGCCAACAATAGCAGTGGATTGGACTTGATCACATATCTTCCTAAGGATGTTCCATAATTGGATCTTGAAAAATAAATACAATGAAATGTTTATAGTCTTTTTTTTTTTTCTTTTTAAGAAAGTAACTTTAACATCTCTTAAGAAAAAGATATAAATGAGTATGTTTATACATACAGTACCACTGTTAATACGGCTTAGCAGATGCTTCCATTCAAATTCTGTGAAGAGTACATGTAACACTTAAGAAAAGGGAAAGTTAACTATCTCTTTGATTTTCAAATTCCTTGGTCAAAAAAGACAATAAGGGCACACTACATATGCATGGAGAAAAATTATAACCTTATTCATAAAACTATATCTATACTGAAATGCTTGTCTCAGTTTCATAATCACTACACATACAAAATTTGGATGTACTCAAACCTGAAGTACCCCAGTTTCTGTCAAAAAAGAAAAAAGATTGTTCAGTCTGTTAGCAAACAGTTAATAGAGCAAGAAAGATGTTGCATGTATTTTTTTTTGTATCATGCTCATAGGATTTATCTATGTCTAACTAGATTGTAAGTCATTCCATTCTAATGTTCTTCAGAAACATGTTAGATTATAATAAATTTAGATTATAATAGTGCAAATCCCTGTCTGGAACGATAATGAACACATTTTGAAATAAACATTTTCATAACAATAATTTTTTAAACTATATTTTGCTGATTTGGATGTTAAGAAAATAGTACTTGTTATTTAATTTATATTTAAGTACATTTCTATGGCAGATATAAGAAATAACAAGAACACTTCCTCAGTATATTTAACTCAATGTACCAAGAACTTTCCTCAGCAGAAAAGAATTTCAGCATCTGAAGCACAAACAAGCCCACAGAGAACATAACTTGAAAGCAGGCAAAAAAAAAATAATGAAAAAAGAAGAAAATTCTCTCTAGCTGTGAAGCACGAGGTAATATTTAAAATCCCTCGGATATCGGTCATGTCCCTGTGCTATTCATCATCCGTATGTATTTGTTAATGCATTTGGTGAGCTAAGAGACATTGAATAGCCAAGTGTGGATGACATCCAGCTGTATATCATCTTGTACAAACTGTACCCTCTCACACATCTGCTAATACTAATTTTCCAAATTTGGAAAACTAGCTAAAGCTGGACACAGGCAAGATTGAGTTGATTTTATCGGCAAAACAGATCAACTCTTGAAAAGTTTGTCTGCAAGATAATGTTCTAAAACATGGAGATTTTCTGCCCTAAGAATTTTTACAGAGCAGTCAATTTAACAGTTCTGTTCAGACACTTCAGGGGCCACTTGTGCTCCTATAACCACGAAAGCAAAAAGAACCTGCAAAAAGCATACACTACAACCACCTCCAAAAAAAGAAACCTCTTTAACTGCAACAAGATTGCACTCCATTCTCTGGAAATCTGAATGGGATGTGACCACATACACATTCATAGCCAGGAGGTTAAGTATAAAAAATGTGCTGTAGGTTAGTAACAAATTATTACAGAGCTCTTCTCAACACTAACCTCACACTTGAAAATTTTTTATTTTTATTTATTATTATATTTTCTTTTTCTTTTTCCTGACATTTAAACTTATGTATGAAATTGATCTCTGGGTCTGACATATCCTCTTTCATTCCATCATTATCAGTCTTCCATTACAGGTATTTTCAGACAATAGGTAACTTCCTTTTCAAGTTGTTAAGACAATGAAAATAGTAGCATTAATTAGTGCTCTTAAACCTTGATTTGCCTGGGGGGGCAGAAATAAACTCTAGCATAAAAACTCTAAATGATTCTTTAATCAGACTGAAAAAGAGAATACAGAAGATCAAAACCAAAGAGATTAGGGTTCAGACTATCAATAAACTAGGCAATTTACATCTCATTGAGAAAGAACCTACTGAGTAAGAGGCAAAAGCAGGTTGTCTAATGGTGCAAGTAAATGCAATCAATTATATCTAGGACCGAAACAAAACAGGAGATCTCAAAACATATAAATTGAAGGGATGGGATAAACCCTACCCCCCAAAAAAACCTGCTAGTAGAGATGACTGGTTTCAAGAGACCATGAAATTGAGTAAAAACTACACAACTATAGTACAACGAAAGGTGAGAGAGAAAAAAAACCCTTACAAAATCAGTCAAACACTGGATGTAATAAACCATGAGAAAAGTATGAACCATCAACAGGATGTGGCCATGAGAAGAAGAGATATACAATGTGTTAGGAAAGCTATTTTCAACACAGAAGGAAGCTTAACACCATTATACCAGGCACTCATGCGCTACATTTGGTTAGCATATTCAAGAGAGATGGACTTAAAACATTTTGGATACAGTATTTTAAAAAATGATGGAAGGAGGTGGTAATTACCAGAGATATTAGAAGTGTTATTTAAATCAAGATACCATACAGGCTAAGCAACTGGGTTCAAATTGGCCACATAGGCTGGAAAGTAGATGTAGGTTCCTGTACCTGAACGGAATTTCTAGTCAGTAGAAGCATTAAGAAAATAAATTCATTAAGTAGGGAAAAGGCAGTATTAACTTCACCAATATAAGACCTATAATATACAGCCCAAGAAAAAAAGATTACATTAATACTTTTCCACTCCAACAACTGCTTCTGAGAGCTGGGGATCCTGCATCATTAAATAGGAAATTAGACACTGGGCACTGAATAGAAAGATTCATCACTGATGAAGATTTTAGAAATTACTAATTATCACCTTGTCTGCTTACATACAGCTTCCCACATAAAACTGAACAAAGTAGCCCAAGAGAAAAATCTGAGGAGGAGCCTTAGCAGAGACAACAGTGCAGTCAAGGTCATCACCGCAAATGAAAACACCACCAAAGGACAGAAAGACCTGGAAGAGACAAGTTCCTACACTTCATGACAAGACTGCCTTGAGAGCTAGTATATGATATTGTTAACAACATTAAAAAAAGTCAGCAAAACTGTACAAGCCTTTACTGCTAATCTAGTGAATCCCACACATAGCAGCAAAACCACATTCTCCAGCCTGTGCTAGAACAGGGTAAGGAATAAATGGCCCCAATGGATTCAGCCAAGGTGTACTTATTATAGGACTTAAATGGGGAAGACAATAGCGTACAAAGCTTCCATCCTTCTCCAGTGCTCAAAGCACAGCTCAGCTGCTACCATAAATAACTGCTAGCCTGAATGACACTATGTCACCAAATTGCTTATACCCTGCAGGTGACTTCTCAGTTCTCATAGCCAGTTGCTACAATTCAAATGTTACATTGATATTTACTTCTCTTCTTGTAGCACGTGTCTTTTGCCTTATATAACAAAATATGCAAGTTACACATTATCTTCACCAGAATTCACTGAAGTAACTCTTATTGTCCACATCAACTCTGACTCACAGACTACAGGAAGAGGAAATATTGCTTTCCCTAAGTTATCATCTCCCATTACCACTGTAAGAAATAAAATACTGGCCCATCGAGTCAAACGGACCATTAGTCAAACTCAACAAGGACTTTCTTCGGTTGTTCTTGTTATGTGGAAATTTTCCTCATAGCAGATGACCAAATTACAAGTTTATCATTGTATTATGGGTCCTTTAAATAGCAAGAGCTACTCAGTGAGTCCAAGATTTGGTGTAATAGCATGCACAGAATGACGCTTCTGTTGAAACAGAGAGATGGAATAAGAGAATAGATATCTTGTCAGGGAGAATAATTAATATGTTACCAAAAAATCAGTAGGTAAAACAACACTCCCGAGATATTTTAAAATTTTTGCATTACCTGTATTACTCCATACATACTCCATATTACCTTTGCAAGTTCTTTAGATCGCCATGTCTCCGTATGGGTTACAACAATTAGCTAAAGATGACTACAGTCTTAACTGAAGCTTTTGAACAGTTCTGATATGTAAAACAAGTAACAGTAACACAAAGTTAGCTTGACTGATTTGTGCAAGGCACTTGTTCTCTAACAGAAACCTTAAAATATATCAGTAACCTATACAGTTGTGCCTTTAATCAGGAAAGAATTTATTTGCAAATGGCACAACTTAAGTGAATTTCCCCTATTTCAGGACTACAAAAAATTAGGAAGGGCAAAGGTTAGCAACTTGAACTTAATTTAAAACAATGGGAAATATGCCTTACCATGAATAACTTAAGCAAAATAATACTTTGCTAAAGTTTGAAGAACATCTGATTGCTTACTAGATGTGTTTATTCCCCCTGAATTCTTCCCCCTAAGTGCTCTTATGAATAGCAGGAAACTGCATAATGTCACAACAAAATTTTTAAATGATGCATAAAACCAGAAAGCTCTACAGTCCTAACATAGAAGGGACTTAAAGTCTAGAATCAGTTAGAAAGAGACACAGCGGATTCCCTAGCCCATGATGTTTTTGAAAGACTGAGTACATGACCATCAGAAAGATATTCTTGAAACAACCAGTTTTGGGGCTTGAAATGGAAATTTCCAATATTTATATTCTGTATCATGCAGTGGTTAAGCCAATTAAGAACACTACGGTCTTCATTGATTTTAAAATCCAGGACCGTGATATTTACTACAGCATTCCAAATAATTAAAGATCTCACTCAGACTTTGACTTCATGCCTGCCATTTTCAAACCTTCCAAAATAGTTTCTCAAATTGTTGTGTGACCATTTCTATGTAAAGCAACATCTCTTAAGAGATCAGTGGAATTTATTTAACAATAAAAACCTTTAAATACTTATTTCTTCATTTGCAGAGCCTGCTGTCTTAAATTTATTTTCATAAGCTTTGTTTGCTTAACCTGTAGTTTGCTTTTGTACTCGAATAATTTTTTTAGTTCTCTAAGCTTGGTTTTGTTTCCCCCTCCCGCACTTGTCCCAGCTGGGAAAAGCAGTTGAAGTATAAACAAGCCCAGAGCTCTCCCTCCCTACGGAGGGCAAGCGTTTTGCACACAGTTTTCTGCTTCTAAAGATTGCTGCCTCCGCTTTTACTCGATTTTAAGTTTATGTTTCCACACAACCACGTTTGTAGAGAGATACGCGTACGGTAGAAAAGTCCCAAAACCAATGCAAAAACCCAACAATACCGTCAGCCCGCTCCTGGAGACTTCAGACAACCGCCCAAAGCCCCGAAAGCACCCCAGGGCCGCTACGTCCCCAGGCCGCAGGTGGGCGAAGGGCGGCGCGGCCCGGCCGAGCCGCACAGAACCGCCGCCCGCGGGACAACCGGGCCCGCACCGGGCTCAACCGCCCGAGCCGAGCCGAGCCGAGCCGGGCCGGGCCGCCCCCCGCCACACGGCGGGGCGAGAAGCACCGTGCCGCACACCTCCTGCCCGCTGCCCGGCGGCGGCCGCCAGCCCTCACCTGCCCGCCCTCACCTGTCCGCCCTCACCTGTCCGCCCGCAGCGCGTCCGTCACCGCCGCCGCGCAGGGGGAAACCAACCCGTCTCCCGGGCAACCCGGCGGGCCCGCCCCCGCCGCGCGCCCATTGGAAGCAGGCGCCGGCAGCCGGCGGGCGGAAGCGGGGATCGCGTTACTTAGCAACGAGGCGGCCGGCGCGGGCCCCGGCGGACAGCCCCCGGGCGGGCGCGGGTTGCTGCGGCCCGGGGAGACCCCAGCGGCGGCTCGCGCCTCAGCCGTTAACGGCCGCGTCAGCGTGACCTGGGAGACACTGAGGGGGCGAACCCCGACTCCAGCTCCGCTCTTTCCTGCGGGTTTCGACCGGGTCAGTAGTTGGGAGAGGGGAAGTTTTCCAGAGCTAGCAGGCCGCCTTCCCCGTTACCGTGACGGGATCAGAAACCAGTGTCAGGAGGGAAGGGCCGATTTTACGCGCTCCGAGGATCTCCGGGGAGTGCTGGCCTCATACCCCCGGACGACGCTGTTGTTAAGCTAAGCGTTTTAAGATGACATGAATTTTGAGCCATTTAGCTATAGCTGCGCCTCGTTTGTAGAGACCATTGCTCCATGCTGAGGGACTGAAAAGAACTGCAGACTATCGTGTTACACACTGACTAATCCTGTCAAATACGAGTCACAAAACGCATTCCGCTGGATCCAACTCCACCAACCTGGAGTCGTCAGGTACATCATGTGGGCTTTTAATCCACAGACATTTATTGGACAACATCTGCTTGTTTTTCTCTTCTAGTTTTTCACTCCTCCATTTGTTTGTGCAGCTGGATGGTGGCTTGCAGCATGGAACGAACTTGTTTACTGAACAACAATTTTTCCCTGAATTATTTTTCAGACAGAACAGTTTCCTGATTCAACTCACTACATCACCATTACCGTGTTTGTGTCAATGCAATGCAAATAGTGGGGAGGTAGCCCATGAGTTGTGGAACTACAACTCCAAAGATCATTCTTGATTTCTTTCATTAAAGCTAACTCAACCCTCTGTAGCTGGGATCTATGCATGCTCAAATAAGAAAAAGTGTCTTCTTACTCTGTTCTCTGGACAAAAAGAATCTATTGCTTGAGGAGATCTGTCCTACAATGTAATTCCTGACCTTGCCAATAGATTCTTCTTTAGCGGAAGGAGCTGAAAAGAGATGGATAGGGTATCACTTTGTGTATGATTTACTGGGTGGAAAGTGTACAGCTCCAACACACACCACCTGCCAGCAAAAATTTTTGCCGAATTTGCTTCCTGCCTTAGAAGCCTATGCTAAATTTTAACCTATATGATCTTCCTGAAGACCATAAGAATCATACTTGCTCATACAAGAAGTTCCGAGCACTATATTCCATATCCAACAATAGTCAGTACAAGAAGTAGGTGCAGAGAGAGTAAGGAACAAAGCCATACAGCCTTTCCCTCTTTATGTTCTGCCTTTTGACAATCATGAGTTAGGGACTTGGTCATACAAAAGGTCCCACAAGCGCTATATTCCATCTCCAACAAAAGCTTCTAGCGGAGGTAGGTGCAAAGAATATAAGGAAAAAAATGTATTCTTTCCCTCTTGATATTATATCTTTTGGCAATTATAAACTATGAGATTCTTGTACTAAACATTACATTCAGATCATAGATATGTACTCCTGGTATTTATCTATCCCCCTAAACTTTTGATCTCCAAAACATCCCACCACACTGAATTCTATTTTTAAAGTCCTGCAGAAAAGCATCTGCATTTGTTGCTTTTAAAATAGCCATCTGGTAGCCATGTGCTCCCTCTTTAATGACAGGTAGCAAATAATAATCTTCTATTCAATTTCTGTGTGTCATTCATGCTTTCATAGCTCTTTTCAGCTGTTCCTTTCACAGGTTGAAAAGATCTAGCCTATTTTGTCTCTTAGATAAGACCTAATCTATAAATTCAAATGACCATCCTTGTTGCCTTTGTCTTTTCTAGTTCTACTTCATTCTTTTGAGATAGGGTGACTGGAACTGTCTACACATTATTCCTGGAAAAGAGATGGTCTGTGGGTCATAGGACAGGTTTGTAGGATCATAAGATAGTACAAGACGATGATTCAGATTAGAAGGGGCCTTCTGAGACAATCTAGTCAAACCTCCTGTTCAAAGCGGGGTGAGCTATGAGGTCAGACCAGGGTGCTCGTGACTTTATCTTGGTGGTCCTCTGCTGAAGTTACTCCATTTTGTTGATGCCTTTCTTGTGTTGGGGGCCTAAAACTGGATGCAGTATTACAGATGTGGTCTAAGAAGTGCTGAGTAGAGAAAAAAAAAGTTAAATATGTATAACAGAAAAATGTTTTAATACTTACTCTTTCACATGTTAAGGATAGAAACCTTTTTTTTCAATAGGACTACTCACATTTGAGTGCATAAAGTTGTAATTTTTTCTGGATTCTGAGATTATATTTAGCAGTGCAATCTCTGTTATGTTGTGTTTTATTTCAGTTAGAAAAGTAATACAATATTTACTAACTACTAGGAGTCTTGATTAATCTAGGCATACATAATAACTCCTTTATGCAAGGTGTCTAGCTCTACCACACTACTAAGAACAAATCCTACTTCTTCTAACTTCTCTGTGACTTTCAGCTCAAGAAATATGAGTATCATGGTGAAATGTACTAGCTTATTGCCATCCGCGTCGATCACACATAGTCTTATCTACAGCATTAGTTATAGTTACCAGCGCCTGAGGTTTTTACAGAATTGTTTCTTGTTCTTTCTTAGTCGCCGAAAGCTAAACTGACGTTTATTCAGCTAGTTGTTTCTTTTTCTTACCAGAGCTCTGTGTTTTCTCCTGCACTCATGTTATTAAAGCAGGATACATTTATCCCAAATATGAATAATACAATAAAACAAGTAGAAATAGAACTTTAAATTGGGTCCAAAATGGAGTTTCAATTTCCATCATATGTAGAATCAATGAGTACTTAGAATTTTGGTAACTTTCATTTTATTTCTATGATGTGACTGACCTCTGGTGGGAGTCAGCAAATATTATTTTATTTTAACTTCTCACTAAGAATGTTTTTTTTTCCACTAGTGATCCTATTAGCCTGCTGCCTGGCAGGGGTCATATGCTTTTCTACCTCATGTTAACTGTCAAATTACATCCAGCAAAGGATTTCATGTAGGACTCAGACTGATGATTATTCTCCATTCTTGCTGAGAAGTTGTCGTGGTTTAGCCCCAGTCAGCAGCTAAGCACCACGCAGCTGCTCGCTCACTCCCCCCTGGTGGGACGGGGGAGAGAATCGGAACAGCAAAAGTAAGAAAACTCGTGGGTTGAGATAAGAACAGTTTAATAATTGGAACAAAACAATAGTAATAATAATAATGAATTGTAATGAGAAGGAAAACAACAAGAGAGAGAGAGGAACAAAACCCAAGGGAGGGAAAAAGAAAAAAAAAAAATTTTTTTTAAAATAATGATACAACCGCTCACCCCCCGCCGACCGACACCCAGCCAGTCCCCGAGCAGCGATCGCTACCCCCTGGCGAACTCCCCCAGTTTATATACTGAGCATGACATCATATGGTATGGAATAGCCCTTTGGTCAGTTTGGATCAACTATCCTGGCTGTGCCCCCTCCTATTTCTTGGGTACCTGGCAGAGCATGGGGAGCTGAAAAAAGTCCTTGACCAGTGTAAACACCGCTTAGCAACAGCCAAAACATCAGCGTGTTATCAATATTATTCTCATACTAAAATCCAAAACACAGCACTATACCAGCTACTAGGAAGAAAATTAACTATCCCAGCCGAAACCAGGACAAAAGTTCTTACTGAAAGATGTCAAAAGAAGACAATACTTGAAAGAAGTTTAATTCATTATGCTTAGTTCATGCAGCTGTTTCATTAGATGCATGCAGTCTGAGCATGCTGTGGCTAAAATCAATAGCTTTTAATAAGCTGTTTTAAGTGGAGGACCTGCCACCTTGGCAGTGCTGTTGATGTTGTCTGTTGGTAGTTACAGCATTAGGATTGCCTAGAATTCATTTCGGGAAATGGAATATCTCTCACAGAGTCCAACATTTGCAAATCAGATCAGACCAAATCAGAAAGTCCCACTTGCCCCTAGTGACTTATATGGGGTAGATTTTGAACACAGGTTCTGTGGCACCTGAGGAAGTGCAAGGTGACAGACTCTTCCTGGCTGATGATTACCAGTAGTTTTCAAAAAGCAGCTTTTTTAGCAACATGAGATGCTCACTACTCTGAACTGGCTGGCAGACAGGCTCTGGTTACAAAATCTAGCACTGGGGTGAGATTCACTTTGAGACTGGGGCACTTACATTGAAGCGCTGGACCAGTAGGTATATAAACTGCCATTATCGTTAATTTCTCACAGGAGTCCCACAAGATCTTTCACAGTCTTTCACAGAGTAGCTCAGTTTACTAGAGACTAGCTGTTTAGGGTAAAATTAATTGTTTGCTGAAATCTATTGACTGTATTGATTAGATCATTATTGACTGTAACGGGAATTTTAAACACCTAAATTTAAGCCATCTGAATCCCTCCCCAGATATTTACCGGCAACAGACTTTTAGCCTAGGTAATGCCACCCTCCTGCAGTGATCCTGACCACAGGACCATTGCATATCGCAGAGCCCAGGTAACACTGAACCTGAGAAGGCGCAGGCCTGTGCTGTGCTGTGCTGTGCTGTGCTGCACATCCCTCCCGGCTGTCAGGCCTGAGCTGTGCTGCACCTGCCCCGTGGCCGTGGGACAAACTCAGCCAGCTCGTTGTAACAGAGGAGGCTGCAAGGCTGCTCCCACTTGGTACCTACGATTGCTCCACCTGAGTGGCCTTGCCTTTAACTAGAAGTGCAGCAGGAAGTTCTCCTGTGAATATCCTTCTTGTTTAACAGTAGAAATGATGAATAGACTTGTTTAATTGTAAGAAAATCCTGTAGTAGCTCAAATGACCAACATGGGGTAACCATTTCTTCAGGTAGGGTCTGCACAGCATGCTGCATGCTGGTCAGAGGCCCATTCGATGCTGCGCAACTTAGGGCTCCTGGCATGTAAAGGCAGGTAAGATTATCTGTACTATTCTCTCTTTCTTTATAGTGTTAGCTCTAATAAATAGCATTTTAAATGATACTTTACAGAGTCTGAGTGCCTTTCTAACTGGGATCATAATGGACCAGCATGTCCTGGTGCAAAACACCTTCTTTTCTGATTTTTTTTTCATTTTTTCAGAAATATTTGTGGGATTTCTAGCCAACTGTGAAAAAGTAACTATAGAGGCATATTGATGATAGTTAAAACAAAATATTTTAGAATCAAAAAAGTGTTCCCTTCTCCAGGTATTGTACAGCTCCAGCTGGCTTGGCGGAATTCCTTCAAGGCAGAAGAAGCAAAGAGCTGGCAAATGTAATTACGTGTTACTCCTTTTATTACAGACCAGAATAGATAAATTTTATAGACTGGAATAGAGGTTTGCCGAGAGCATTATGCTCTTACACATCTGTACAGGAACAAGCTCTTACAGGCAGTACATACAAGTCATTTTGTTAAAGGCAGCACATACTAATGTTGTGATATGTGCTCAGGCCATATAGCAGTCACTGATGTCAACTCTACAACCAAGGCCTACAACTGAACTATTGAGATTCTGCTTGAAATCACTATCTCCTTGTTACAATGTCTTCTGCAGTGGCCCACTGCAGCATCTTGCATAATTAAATATCAAATGCAAAATGAATGAAAAACCTATGATGATAAACCCGAGAACTAACATTTCTAACTTCCCTGGGTGTTACAAAACATGTACTCAATGGACCTATTGATTTAAAAGTACATTGTATTCTCCCTCTTGCTTGCTTCCTTCCTCTCCTCCATAGCCTTCTTCAGAGAGATAAGGAGAAAGAGAGATGAGTATTAACTGTCCTATCATTCAGTCCCACTAACAACACCTCTTATTTCACAGGTAGCAATCATATTTTCTCTCAAATGGTTTATTTCATACACTTCTAATTAAACTTGAAGCAATTATTCTCATCTTACATTTAGTATTAAATTAAATCCTGTGAACTAGGTTTCTTTCTTTTTTTCTGAACATCTTGGCACTAATTTGAACTAATAGATAAAGAAATCATAGAAACATTTGTGTTGAGTCAGAAGCTATGTGTTATGAGTTGCTTATGTTTTATAATGACTAGGCACTCAATTTTTTTAGTCTTAGATAATTGCAGAAACCAGGAGTAGTTTCAGGTCTTTAATGATAGACAACTTTTCTATTCATTTTAAGTAAGTTTTTGCTGGTGAGAAAGGAAAGAAAGAAGATTATTATATTGCCAGCTCTACTACAGCTATTTTGTGTTGGCTTAAATTTATGTTTACACATGCTGCAAACTCTTAACACTTACAATGAATTTTGGTAACCCCAACCTGGGATTGCAAGAAAACAAGGCTCGAGATGCCATGGGAGAGGATGAGATGCCACAGGCCAGGATGCAGCGTGGTAATGCTTGGTGAGGTGAAGTGAGTCCCAGCAGTGGTGTAAACGTCTAGAGTGGAGAGAGAAATCATGGTGGGCGAACCGCTGGGGGACCAACTCCTCCGCGTCCCTCCAAGGGCAATCCTCTTCTGTGGCGGGCAGGAGCAGGGCTGGCTGCGCCTTTACAGACCATCACCATGGCTCCCCTCAGAGTACCGTGCGAGGCTGTGGCTGGCATAGGAGTGGAATGGTGTTTGCTTCAAACTAGTGTCAGGCTCAAGAGAAAAGATCTGGCCATTACCAAAAATGCACAACCAAAAAGGCACCTCTGCGTGTTTGAAATCTTACTTCTAACGTGCACTCACTTATGCAAGGCGGTTGCTGACTGCTTCTTTATGCATGTTTGTAAAGGCTGAACCTGCACATGTTTTAATATCAGGAAGTGAGAAATACTCTTGCACAGGGTGCCCATCAGTCCCTGTCTCCAGTGGTCAGATGTCGCAGCTAAGGCCCAGGTCTGCCAGCTTCGAGACACGAAGACTGAAATCACCCCTTTGGCTACAGAAGTCTTTCTGTCATGCTCAAACAGCCATGACTGGGTCCAGATGTGGTGGGTTTGGATGAGTTCAAATGCAGTTCTGTGTCTGGTGCTGATGGGTGTGCGGGCCATGGAACTCCCTGGGACGTGCAGTGGGATGGATATATGTGGTGGGACTGCGTGCTGTGGGCAGGGGCCATGCAATGGTGCTGCATGCTGCTGCTACAGAGCGTGTGGCACATATAGGGGCAGACCTGGCCACTTTGGGAGAGGGAGACTGGAAATTGCCTGGAGTCAAGGTTTTCCATTCGTGCCGGAACTTCATTTTTGAGGTAGCCCTGTTCACTGTCAGTACATTACATTGTTGTGCTACAGTCTGATATCTTCCCTTGTGGATCTGTGAAACCATCTCTTTACTGCTCTTACTGTGGACTCCATGAACTTCTGTCCTCCCCTCCTGTTCCGCCTGCTACTTACTTCTTTCAGTCCCTCGACTGCACCTTTTATCCTTGAGTAGCCTTTCAGGGACCAGATGCATAGCTAATTATTTGCTTCTAGCCCTCTTCCTTTACTGTGCTTTTCCCCATGTTTAAATCTACTTTATTGTAGCCTCTCCTTGGCAGAAGTTCTCTTACTTGCTTTTCTTTCACCTTTCTTCTCCTATCATTATCTCTTGATTACAAGTTAAAATCTGACAGCTTTTAAGTAAAGGATGGTAACTTACTCAATACTTAGTAACATGATGTCAGGCTGTGACAGTTCTGTTGAAGAATTAAAAAAAGTTGGAGCTCATACACTATTCTTGTCTGTAGTAAGATGTTATGAGTATTAATCCTTCATATGCAGAGAATGTATATAAAGAACAATTCCACTTAATTCACATTTCTTTCTGTCTTCTTCCCTGCCCCCCCCCCAACTTGGTGCCACTCAAACCCTTTGGTTTTCATTGAATAAAATTGGATATCATATTTCTTGTCAGATGCTTTCATGTAGGTATAATTTCTTCATGCTTGCTTACTCATCTCTGGAGGCTAAATCAGTGGTTTTCAGGAAAGCAACATAGTGGATGTAACTGGAACAGGACCAAGTTCCAGAACTGAGATCTTCTTGTTTGCAAATTTGGAAAATTATGGCATCTACATAAAATAAAGAGTACTGTAACTATTTTTATAGAAGCAATGTATTTTAAAAACCTGCCTTTTAGGGAACTTTACAGTACTAAGATCCAGCAGTAATGAATCCTGCCTTTCATTATATCAAGGAAAAGTTTTGTCATTGGTTTCAATGGGGGCAAGATTTTGCTTGGACACACTTGAAATAGAGAGATAAGGTCAGTTTTGAAGGCACTGTCACTATTCAGACTTCACTGAAACATCAAACATACTGTTAGGAAAGTACAGCAGAACTACTGTGGTAGATAAATGCATTGTACCATTTTGACTTTAAAAATATTGGAAACAACTGTCCTTTTTTGAGCTCTAATTAATGAACACTACTTTTGAGAACTGCTGCAGTGGCTCAGATTTATAATAATCTAGACAAATATGTCTGGTGGTATCACTGTTTTTATCTGTCATGTAATTTTTTATATCTTAACCAAAGTGGAGGAAGGAAAAGGCAAAATTTGTTCAGAACTTGTTTGACACAAGCTAGTTACTGTATATGTGTGTTTAATTTCTTATCTTTGGAATGGTTTCACTTGTGTGTAAGCATATTCTAGGTTGGTGTGTGGCAAACCTAGAGGAATTGCTGATAGGTTGATTTTCAGCATTATATAGCTATATTCATTTCCTTTATATAGTCATCATAAATACTTGGGTTTTTTAGGTGCAGTGCTAAACTACTGAAGAGTGTGATTTTAAATTACTTAAATAAAAAGCAAGAGAGAAATACATGATGACAGTTCAGACTGACACACTAATCATCAATGTTAAAGATCATCTTTTTACTTCCTGCTAGCTCTTATTAAAAAAGCCTGAAACCTTCAAAAGCAGAGGAAGCCTAGCTTCCTTCTTTTATGTAAAACTTTTGCAAGAGAAGAAAGAGCGTCTGCTTCTAGACTTCTGTGGTTTTGCAGTGAAATGTTGCCTTCATCTGAAATATTTTATGTAAATGTGGAAACAAAAATCAATTGATCATAGAATGTGTGTGTCCTGTCTCTCCCTAATCATATCTACAAACTCACTCTTATTCATTCATTGGTACAGGTGAAAATGACAGTTCATTATTACTGGGGATAGACTGAAAGTTTTAAAAATATTTTGAAAATTAAAATTAGTTGGCATTAGACCTTAATTAATTCATGGATTTAATATTATGCCGAGAATGTGAATTCCTTTCAGTCTGCACATGATTCTTCATTCATGAAGCATGACTTTTCATTTTACTCCTTTTGAGCTGCATATTTCTATTGTACTATGTAACTTCAGCATCTCTATGTATTTCAGTTTTGAGTAATCATTTCTAATACTTTTAACTTCAAGTAAAATTACTTTGCCAGGAAGAATGACCAAATTAGAAAATAAAACATAAACTGAATTTATCTTAATGACTTGGAACCTCAGACGGATGTGAATGTTTCAAATATACAGCTAGATTCAACACAAAATAGGGGGGTGGGAGGGAAGGAATTCCACTGGTTTGCTACTAACATGCTCTCTTAATTGGAACAGGGACAAATAGTCTTTGTCCCTTTTGCCTCTGGGAAAGCTGCAGATGTCATTGTCCTAACTATAGGCCTGTGGATATTCATCCTGGTCTAACCCCTTTTGGAAATTAATGGAAGCAGAACAGTTGAATACTTTGAGAATATGTGCACAATTATTAAGTATCACTTAGTCACTTAACAGTGAGGTTTAGAGTTAATACACATTTATTAACTTTGAAGAGTACAGTCTTTCATAATTTATTAAAATTATCAATATGCTAATTTATAATAATAACTACACTAGAAATTCTACTAGCATCAGATGCTGCTATGTATCAATGTTTCAGAGCCAGCAGTTGACAATGTATAACTATGGTAGTTAAAAACTCTTTGGTATCATTAAGAATTTGTCTGGGGGCCAGAAAGTTGTTAAATTTGTTTTGTTCTTGGGCTTTCATATGGTCTTCTGTCAATGGGATTAATGGTAGAAGTGATCTTGGGCAGTGTGAATTCTTATCAGATGCCTTCCAACTAGATGCCCAACTAGATGTATAAAATATAAGTTTTTAATCATCTTCTGCACTGACAAAAGCAAACATCTGCTTTTGCTGAAATGCATGAAAATGAACATCTCTGAGAGGAAAAAAGCCCTTAAAAGAAGCCAGTTTCCTATGGAAACACTGTATTGTTTTTCCACTAGTGGAATTTGTATTGTAAAATCTTGATAGCTTACTTGGAATATTTAAAGAATAACACCTAATTATTGCTACCATTTAGTAAAAAAAAAAAAAAAAAAAAAATTAAAAAATGTTAATTTTGTGCTGGCTAGTGTCATACCTTTTTGCGGGAGCTGATCAGTTTTTGGACTAGTGATTCTAGTTAATAATTTAATCTGCTGGTGAATGGTAATTCTTCATATTATTTACCATCTTAAATATGTTAGTGCAACAATGGAAATCTGCTTTTATGAGCAATTAAAAAACTTATGTGTTTCAGATGAAGGATGACAGTAGTTTTCTGTAGCAAATAGTACTTAGATTTGAATTCACCTGGTATGCTGTAAACATTGCTAATCCTTACTGTTAGCAGTCTAATAGCTCTGAAGAAGTGTTTTATATTATGTGGCTGAGTCTTGCTCAGATTATTGAAGTGTTTAAAAAATCATGGTGATCTGCCTACATTCTGGAATTTATAAGCAAGAAAATGTATTTGTGTAAATACAAAAAAAAGAGTTTGAAAGGCAACAATAGGATTTCTTTTTTAACCAATTGCTGATGATTCATAAAATACAATACAACACTGAAAAAGGGTCAAAACAATTTTTTTTGTCTGCTACACTTCTTAAATAATGACATATATGTGCTTGACTTGCCTAAATGAGTAATGTACTCATCAACAAAATAACTAATTTTACCTTTCATAATATTGAACATTTCATAATCCAGTGTCAGTGGATACTCCATTACTTTCAACAGAAGGCAAATCTAGTACTTATTCTGTACCAGATGATTTATTAACTCTGAGATCATTATAATGTCCCCTTTGCTGCATAACTGAAGCTTAAGAGGCAAGTTAGGGCGACATTCTGGTTTTTCTGTTTCTTTTGAAGTAGTTAAGGATATTTTTTGATTCCTTGCTCTTTTTTTAAAATATATTTTTCTGTCTTTTACTCTCCCCCCCCCCCCCCCCTTTCTTTCCTTTCTTATTCTGTGCTATTTTCACCTGTAGCTCTGGAAAAAGATAAGCCAAGTGAGTTTTTCTCTCTGACTGCAAACCTAGCAGCTTTCAGAATGCTTGTCTCCAGTAACAGGCTCGAAGTTTTTGCCTTGTTGCTGAGAGACCCCATCTCCTGACCTTACAAGCTCTGCTTGTTGAGGCTGATGGTTTCATTCAACGCTACTGAGAAATGTAGCAAATAGCAGGGTTGGCTTTGTGGATGGAGATGTGCTTTTTTCAGGAGTATTTGAGTGGGGAATCTTGAAGATGAGCTTAAAAGATACTGACTTTGACTTGGTGTTTGCAGAGGAATCAGCACACCTATGAGAATTGTGGGCTGGTTTTGGAGTTTTTGTTTGTTTGTTTTCTGCCTTTTTTTTAAAATTTATTTTTATTTTTTTATAAGCTGCTCGTGTTACCTTTATGGTTTTCTGTGGTTTTCTGACCAATGGTACTTGGAGTGATAGTATTGCTGACTGCACGCTCAACTCAGTACCTCATTCAGGCTTGTTTATTTATTGCACAATATAGAGTTAATTTACATTTGGATTGCAGTGTATGCTAGTGACTTCTCCCATTTGGCACTGCCGAGTAAGGTGAGTTGACAGTTGTCCAATGGGGAGTGTTTCTTTAAGGCTTTCTTAACAGTCTTATGTTCTGTAGCATAAAAATGAATAATAACAAAATTTATCAGAGCAGCTATTTCAAAGCCGTACAAAAAAAGAGTAGGGTGAAAGCTTGTTGAAATATTTGTTCTTTACAACAGTTAGTAGATCGGAGCTGCTTCTATGCCGTGACTGCTGTGCAAAGCTGAGGTCAAAAGCCGTCCCTGCTAACACGGGAATGTGGCAAATGGTCTCATCTGCTGTCTATCCCTCCAAGGTTTTGAGACTCCTCCGTGTATTAAGTAAACTCAGAGTGCTGCCTGGGGAGCCCTACTCTGAGGCACCGCTTATTTTTGGTACCCTGCAGATCAGCAAGGAAGCGTGGATAGCAGGCGCGCGGCAAAGCTCCCCTTTTACAACAGCCGGCCAGAAATGAGGGGCTCCTGGAGCCGCTCAGCATGAATACAAACCCTCTATATTCTCTGCAACAGCCGACTTCATATTTAAAGCGCTCATCAATAAAGACCCCCGTCCTGTAGCCCTGGTGTCCAGACCGCCGGTTTCCCGGAGGGGCGTCCCGCCGCCCCAGCGCCGGGGCGGGCGCGGCCCCGGCCCCAGCAGAGGGCGGTGCGCGTCCGCGGGCCGCCGGCGGCGGTCGGAAGGATGCTCTTGCTTTAGATCTGTAAACGCTTGTGTAAACTGTTTCCCGTCACTTCCATCTCCTTTTAGTTGTAGCTTTTGTGAAGAGCAGGGCACAATTTTTAACTAGAGAGCATTTAAAAACAGTGGAACAGAATGAAAGTGAGAGCATGATCTGGAATAATTTTGTCTCCTCGCATCCTGCTTTTTCTTTACTATATTTAATTCTGTCTTTCCCTTTCCAGTAGCCTGTGGTAGTTACCTCTGTTCTATTAAAAAAAAAGCAATGACTATGTAATCTGTTTTTAAGGTGAGTGGAAATCCCTTTTCTTTGAGGAGGAGAGTGAAGCCAGGTTGATCATGTTTTTCTCCCGGCAGGTCGTGCTGAATGTGGGTGCATCTGCCTGCCTGCAGATGGAGAACTGGAGGATAAGATAAGGTCTGATAGAGAGCACGTCATGGGGGAGGACACAGAAGACAACGCAGTGCAGTTCCTAATCTTAGACAGGAATTTCATGAAGTCAGAGTTGTCGATCTTGACTCAAGTCGCTGTTCTGTAATAAAACTAGTCACTTTTTTCTGCTTGATTTGGTTCATGGAGGAGTGCAGTTTGTATTGAAGCCAAGTTTGTATCAAGCCAGTGCTAGGTAAGGGCAATGTAAAGCAAGGACCAGGAAGGCACATGAGAGGTAGGAGCACTGTGGCTGACCTTGTTTTGTGGAACTGCACCCTGGAAAAAACCATCTATCTCTGCATTTCTGAAAAGAAAAGAAATTGTGCCCAAGCCTTTTTAAATAGGCTTTCTGACAGGTCTTCATTAATTGCAACAGGCTGAGTTAAAATTCAAGGGGCTTTTATTAAAACACTACAGAACTGACTCATAGCCTTTCTCAAAAACTGGGGAAACTAAATCCCATCATCTGGGCACTATATGCATAACCTATCTCTGCTTAGAAGTAGAGAACCAAATAATACATTTCAGGCATGGGGAGAGGGAGGAGAAGGGAGAAGGTTGGGAAGAGGAAAGCAAAAAGCTTATCACATCACTTTCACTGCTTATCACTTTCACCGTTCTTCCAGTTTGGCTCCAAGTTTCTAAGGTTCTACCACTTAACACAGTTTAGACTTTAGGTAGGGATCTTCAAAGGATTTGTGAATGATCTTGAAGGATGTGTTCTGTCCATTGGTTGTTTTTACAAGTTGTTCTGTATTAACTTCTGCATTTCAAGAGGGGAAAAAGGTCTGGAGGGATTGATGTAGAATCTGTGCCGTGTAAGGGAGGCTGCCTATATAGTTTTCTGCCCTCTTCAAAAGCTTTTGCTGGTCTCTACCCAGAACTTGTTTTACCAGATCTGCAAACTGAAGCATTGTGCTAAGGTGCCTGCTGACCTGCAGTACAGCTTGGTTATCCAAATACTCCAGATACTGTAAAATGGGATATTATCTCTTGGTAGACATTATCAAGGTTCTTATGTCCTTCTGTTCAGGTTCCCTTACTTCCCAGCAAGTCTTTTGAAGCACCTCAGATTCTCAGTCTCAGTTCCTCTGAAAACCTCAAGGAGGGACTGCTTTTTTCCCTTGGTCTTCAGGTCAGCACACTTATACACAGATACAGGCTCAGGAAGCCTTTGGGGTATCATACTTGGCATAAAAAGGTAGGGAAATGTAGGGAATTTTTATTCTAGGGACTTTAACTGAGGCACAGCATGAGGTTGTGATGCAGATTGTGATCTGGTAATCAACCTGGGTAAAAGTACAAAGTTTTGATAAATGAGTGAGGATTGCTTATAATGTTACAACCTCATTTTCCAGTCAAGGTATTGCTGATTTCAGTTTGTTTTGGAAAGTC
Organism: Ciconia boyciana; assembly: GCF_034638445.1. Lineage (NCBI taxonomy): Eukaryota > Metazoa > Chordata > Aves > Ciconiiformes > Ciconiidae > Ciconia > Ciconia boyciana. Next base: position 40,697,373 of record NC_132938.1, read on the forward strand.
TGTATTGTAAGCTGGAGCTTGTAAACTGTAGTCTGGGATCTTATTGAGGAATAGCTCATATACCTGCACAAGGAAGCAGAGTGAAAAATTTCTGTCCCTGTCAGTCAGAGCCCTCAAACTCCACTCTTCTAAAGAAAATAATATATAATAGTACATAGTATAATGGTTCTTCCTGTTCTAAAATCCTTTCCTTGTAATGAAGGAAAAGCAAATGTGTTACTGATGTCATATCTGGGCTTTTTCTAGTTTCAAGTGCAGTCTTCTTGTATTGTGTTCTCTGCTTCTCAAACTAAAATCTCGTGAACTGATTTCTTTCATGTAGATCTGTTTGTGCCACTGCCAGCCAGCATGCACTGAAAGCTTCAAAATGCCAGTATGTACTCTGTATTTATTTCATAGAAACAGATCTAACAATGTAAAAGTGATTTGTGCAGTGCTTTGAACTTGAACATAGTTCTGTTAATTTGTACATGTTTCTATTATCAATCATCATGCTCTGCATATAGGATGATAATCCTGTGTAGGAGCACTGGTTTTTAAATTGCCACCTATACAATATTACTTTTCCTTTATTTAGTAATTTGTTTGCTCATAGAGCTGTTCTTAGTAAAAGCAGAGCCATGGTAAGGGTGATACAAATCTTACTGGTGATACTGGCTATTGTGACCCAGGACTGGCTGCAGGTAAATAGTAATGAGTGATAGTAGGTGCCGGTAGCATCACACCAACTTACCTGGATTATTGCCAAAAGAAATATTTATTTAGTCCTGGTAGGTGATTATTTCTGTCTTCCTAAGCATATGAAGCAGTCCAGCAGTTGCTTCAGATATTGTTGAGGTGGGTAGGCAGTGGTTCAACGAAGTTGCAGTAATCAATTTTCTGTTAAAGAAAATTAAATATACTGCTAGTAGTGAGTGGGAGGGAGCATGTTGAAGGCTGGTTCCAAAATGTTGCTTGTGAAATATGCAACATTTTGGTGATCTTTGAAAAGATAAATGCTCTTGAGTGTACCAAAACCCCCCTTTTTGTGATATCTTCTTGAGTAATTTTGACTTTTGGTGAGAATCCTGTTGCTAGTAGTGAAACTGGTCAGGGTATTGTCAGATATGCTTTGATACTGTATGAGAAAGCTAGTGCAATCGCTGAAGTTGTTAGAATGGGTAAAGAGAGGATGATAATAGCATAAATGAATGAAGGGACTGGTACTGGTGTAGGAAAAAATAGTGAATATTTTGCTGTTGACTTGTGTGTTTAGGACTTCTCACTTTTATTAACAGAACAGGTAAAATTTCACAGGTATCCTAGCTAGACATGATTTCTTTATCCTGGATACTAATTCATTTTACTGAAGCTTTTTTCTTTCCTTTTCTCCCCAAAACCACTTAAATTCATTAGCAACATCCCTGTACTCTGAGGAGTAAAATTTTTCAACTGACTTCTAAAACTATCATCATTCCAATAGCATAGCGAAGATATTAATTGGAGATTTTTCCTTATCTTTCAGTGCAAAAGTTGTATAGGTTGTGAGAAATGGACATGGCTAATCAGCATGTTTTTATAGATATGGACTTTTACATTCTCTTCTCCTTCAGTTGTAAAAATACAAACCCAAACCCAGTTTTATGTTTGTAATGTTTTTTTTTCCAAAGTTGGGAAGAAATTATTACCTACCTCTACTGATGAAGGTATGACTTCATATACAGAAAAAAAATGATGAATGTAGTCACTGTGCAGGTCACAGATTTTGAATGTAAAGATGAATATAATGACAGTTTTCCTTACTCAATGCTGGTATGATTAACGTTGTTGAGGTCCTGTTGAAATCACTGATTCTACTACATTCCCTTCCTTTAGCACAGGGATACAGAGCTGTTAGCTCCTATGCAGTAGAGCTGTTAGCTCCTATGCAGTAGAGCTGTTAGCTCCTATGCAGTAGAGCTGTTAGCTCCTATGCAGTAGAGCAGATACAGTAGTAGGAAACACTTTTTGAAGCAAAAACCACAGGCAGAAGTAGCAGGAAAAAAAAGATGTCTGTGTCCTTCAAAGTGTTGCTCTGCATATTTTGTTTTACAAATATTTGCACTGGTGATGAGAGGCAGCAGAAGGAGTAGCCCAGGAAAGCGCTTAACTGAGAATGATGAAATTGAACTTTTTGGACCGAGTGATTTCTTGAAAAGAGACTTGGAAGTGTAGGAATTTGTCTGCTTTTGTATTGGTTGTTTTGGCAGTCAGGAAAAAAGATTTTAGTTTGTTCTATATGACTTTTTAATTTCAAACGTTATCCCAATCAACAATGATATCTTTTCTGACCATGTCAATGTTGGATCTTTCATACCAGGAAAACTGTTTAAGTCTGTCTGAAGGTACTGATATTAAACATCATATCTGAAATGTTTATTCATCATTTGCCACAGCCCAGAGAATGGCATATATTTGGACTAGGTCCCCTGCCACAGTCTTCTGAGAAAAGTGTTTTCTGAACAGTTCTCTTACAATAATGGCCCAATAATGTACCAAATATTGGCACAGAGTGGCATAAATTGTCCCTTTGTGAAGGCAGGTACAGTATGTGAATCTGTAATATAGCCAATATACCTAATGTTTTTCCATTTTAAGGTTTGAAAATCTTAAAGTGCTCTCTTTGGGCCTCTGGTCAACTAGCCTCCCAGACCTCTGTGCCTACTGGATGAGTTTGGGGGAGAGAAATGCTACCTATGTTAGAGGAAGATTGAGTTAGAGTCCGTGTAAGCAAACTGAGACTGCTGGATGTGGATCCACTGTTGCTGTTATTGTGAGGGGAGCTATTCCCTATCTTTTTGGAAGGCTTGTGGTGATTATGAGAGGTCTCCAGTGACTGGATAAAGGTAAATAACATGCCCATTTTCAAGAAGGAAAAGAAGGATATCCAGGGAACTGTACACAGGATAGTCTCCTCTGAATTCCTGGGAAGATTATGGAATAAATCTTCCTGGAAGCCATAGCCAGGCACAGGAAGGTAAATAAGGTGGTTGAGAACAGCCAGTGTGGCTTTAGCAAGGACAAATCGTGTCTGGCTAACCTGATTACATTCTGTAATGAGACAGCTGGCTCTGCAGACAAGGGGAGAACAGGTAAACAATGATGTTTGCCTTGACTTAATCAAGTATTTTGGCACGGTTTCTTACAGCATCATAGATTAGTGGCCACAACGTGGGTGGGAAAACAGTTGCACTGTATGTCTCAAAGAGCAGAGGTGAACAGCTTGAATCCTAATTAGTGGCTGCTTACAAGTGATGCTCTTTAGAGGCTGATACTGGTGCAAATATTGCTTAACATTTTCATCATTGACCTAGATGATGGGATGGAAGATATCCTTATGTATGTGAATGATAGTGAAATGGGTGGGGGAGGGAGGCAGTCTATATGCGGGGCTAGCATTCAAAGGGACCTCAACTAGCAGTAGGAGTAGACCAAAAGTTACCTGATGAAATTTGGTAAGAACAGACATAAAGTCCTGCAGCTGGGCTGACATAACCCCATGCAACAGCATAAGCTGGTGAGTGACTGACCATGAAACAGCTCTTTAGTAAAGGACCTGAGGGTGAATGGGAATTTAAATATGAGTCACCACTGTGTGATGAAAGCTATCTGCATTCTTGGTGGCCACAGTACGTGTAGCCAGCATAGCAAGGGAAATGATTCTTCCCCCTCATTCAGCACTTGAGATTGCATCAGGTGAGTACTGCGTGGAGATATGTCCATCCTTCCCCCCCACCCATAAAGAGATTGCTAAACTAGAATATGTTCAGCAGGTGGCTATCAGAATGGTTAATGGGATGGAACCCAGTGGACATTTTACTCTTGAAACCACAGAGTTTTCATTTTATAAAGGGATAAATATATACAATTATTTAATACAAAATGGGTCATTAAAAATTGTGTGCTTTTAACGCTTAAGCCCTAGCACCTAGCCCTAACACCTAGCCCACCTAAGATTGTGTGGGCTGAGAAGTTCTGATGTGAAAATGAAATCTAATACCTTTGCTAGGAAGCAGTTTGGAAAGAATACTGTTCTGTCCAAACATACAAACGTTAAGAAAAATAAATATCTACCCTTAGTATTCCAATTTGCATTATGAAAAAGATTAAAAATAAACAGATTAAAGGAGTTTTATGATTGGTTTATTCAGCATTCTTCTTTTACACTTATTCTAGTCTGCTTTGGTTTCCATAGCTACTAGTTTAATCATGATGCACAGAGCTATTTCTAATTACAGTATATGCCAGCATAAAATTAATTCTTCGAGTATCTTAAGTAACAAACAGCTTGCAGCTTGTTCTTTGGCATTTTATTACTTATTACAAATCCTGAAGTAGCACATTAGCACATTATATTTAATCTGTTCAATTTTATTAAAAAGAAAATAAGTCTTTAAATATATACCTGCTTAGATCTGTGTCAAGGGAGACACATTAAAGAAAGAATATATTGTACCCAAGGTTAATGCATTCATTTCAAATTATATAGCACTTGTAAATGATCAGTGGCTGTTATAGAAAAGATTTGTCATACTGAACATCCAATACAATCCAGTTTTGTTCTCTAGTTTTTCCTCAATGTGAAGTCTCTGTGACATCTTTAAATTCTCCTTAGGCAAATATATGTTTTTCCTTACAAAATAAAGGGAATGAATTAGATATGTCTTCTGTCCTGAAGAACTTGCAATATGCAGGACTCAGGTTCTACAACTGAGTGCAGGTGAAGCGGACATACAGTTCAGTGAGAAGTTATTCAAGTGCAGTGATCGCAGGGTAGGTCAGAAATAAAAAAAGGCTGGGTTTTCCAAGAAGTGGTGAACATGTGGTAGAGAATTCAGTGGTGGCTGATGATCAGTGCTGTCAAAAACCATGCCAAGACTTGTTGATCATTGTTTTCTAAATGAAACAGACATTTGTCTTATTATTTTACCTTATTAGTGTACAATCTTCTCTTATGTCAAATAATATTTATATTTTATTTCCTTATTCAGCTGTCTTCCACCTCCAAAGCCCTAGGTATACTAACCTAGGTATACTTCCCAAATATGTTCCTGCAATCTAAAGTAGAATGAATAGAATCAGAACTTTTTGCATTGTGATTGTTGTCTGAGAATAATAGCATGCTTAATTAAAATGTCTTCTCCATCTTTTTGGCTCTTAATAATCTGTGTTGTCAGGAATCCAAAATAGTCTTTCCTTAAATGTTTAGGATAGAGATTTGCAGATTTGTAGAGATTTGAACTGGAGTTAAAATTTAAGTTTTTTTGAAATACAGAATTTTGAAATATATAGAAGCAAAACTATTTTATGACTGCTGCTATACAGGTCATCCATTTATCAAACCTGAAGTTAAGTGCGAAATACAGACTTCTTGTTTGCTATGTGGTGAGTGTTCTGGCAGTTTAATACTTTTTATGTTGTTTCATTGACTCACCTATGTAGTATGCATTAAGAAATATGGTGCATACAAAGAGCTAAATTAAATAATTATAAAATTATTGAGATAATTATAATTCAAACTGGTGTAAAGGTGGCTTATTGAATGCACTTAATTGATGTACTTTTTTTTACTCTTGTAAAGATTAAAGACTTGAGACTAATTTCTGAATTTCTTCTTTCTTCTGAGTTTCTTCTAATTAGCAGAAAAGAAAGATCTCTGTTAAGGGTCAATTTCGGCTTCCTGTGTGAAAAACTTACATCAGTAGAACTTGTTTAAAACCTGAACTGCTACACAACGAATGCTTTTGATATTAATCTTCCCTTTAACTTCAGTAGAAGTCTTTCTGTGAGCAAAGGATATGAATTGGGATCTGAATATGTTTGTAAATAAGATCTAGAATTTTAAACTTTTAGAAACAATACACTGACTTTACTTGATTTACAGGTATTAACTGTGTTTAATGAGTATGGAAAGCTTAGGATCATTTGAGTAGCTTTTAAAACATATTTCCCTTCAACAGTATTTGGCCCATGGAATAGACAGAAGATCCAGTGTCTGTCCCATTTGCTTCTTCCATAAACATCCTTGCTATATTGTATAGTGAACTCTGTCTTTTTATATGATGTTTGTTATATGCCTGCAGTTCTTAAAAAACTTTGCCAACCTTTATTGAACTTCCCTAGAACCTGTACTAGCAGAAGTTTATAATTCAATCACTTCTGGATTGGTTTTCACATGTACATCAAAAGATGCTATGCTCATTGTAAGATAATCATCATTCTCTCATTTGTCACTTGGAAAATTATTTGCAGACTGGGATTTTTCATGAGTTTTCTTATGTTAAATCTGTCTTGCTTCATCTTTAGCCTTCATCTCAAAACTTTCTAAGATTTGTTATGTAGAAATCTACCTGCATGAGATGATTGGTCTACTAGATTTTAAAGTGATTTTTTTACATTTTGAAATATATGCTTTTTTCAGGGACCTTATTTCGTGTCACGTGATTAATTTATCCTGCTTTACAACAAATTAGAATATGCTTTTAACTGAAAAATGTAAAAATATTTCACTTTCTCATCTGTAAAGTACTCTTTAAGAAGGTGAAATATTAACGTGTTTAAAAACGTAGTTCTGTGAGAACTGTGTAAAAAAAAAAAAAAAAAAAAAAAAAAAAAAAAATTCTGTTTCACCAGTATTGGTAGAGCTACTAATCCAAATTGACCTGGTGATAAAAGAACCAAAGTTAAAAGAAACAAAACCAAAAAAGTAACCCCCCCCCCACACACACACACAAAAAAAGAAGTTTGCTGTTTGATGCAGAATACTTGGAATGTTTCTTTTATGCTCTCTCAGCTGTAGGGCACTCCCATCATGTTACAATCAAAAAGTGCTGTTCTAATAAATTAGAGAGTGTAATCAATAGAAGTTGGCATATAGCACAACACACTCAAACAATCCAGTCTAAAAACTCCCACAATTCTTGATATTCTCATATATTCCCATGAACACTGTTCTACAAGCTCAAGTACATAGGCAAATACTGGTTTTAAAAACTATGGGGCTGTACTAATAATACAGAAGCACTTGCTTCTCTCATTAGAATTAACTGTGAAATTCCTTGTGGAATTTCCAAATGGCTTGTGGATTCTTGCTTCAAAATGTATTGACATTTTCAAGTAGATTGGCATCTTATTTGCACAGAGTGATTGTCATCATTTATTATTGGCAGATGGAAGCGAGATATCTGTGTTATCGTTTAGTTGACTCAAACCTTGTTCTGTCCTGATTCTTCAAGCCTAATGGATATAGCATAGAAGACTGCTTACATCCATTTGTTTTAAATCTATTGACAATTTACTCTTTTATTTCACTGTCTAAATGATCTTGTAGCTATCCTAGTATGTTTGAATGACCCAATAATTGCTAGGTGCTTCTCTGGTGAACTGAGGAGGGAGGAAAAAAAATATTATAGAAGAGACACAAGAACTGATGGATCATATGAGAATGTATTTTGATTTTTCCTCATATTTAGTGATAGAAGAAGTATGAATTGAGCCTACAAATTTGAAGAAGTTAACATCAGCAAGTTCAGAGTCAAAATAACATTACTTGTTTTAAAGGTAGCTGAATCCAACAAACTTTGCTAGATGCGAGGTGGCAGCTTCTCTCTGTTTCCAGACAGTCTATAGCCAGGGTACTTCCCAGTGAGCACACACATATACACACATATTACAGGCACAGCTAGCCTTTGTGGGCACCTACATAAACACATGCAGATCTCATAACCATGAACAACATGAGCCAGACAAGCATACTGACCAGTAGCTTGCTTACGTGTTTTAGGTCTCTTATTCCCCAACTCCTCTCCATTTTGCGGGTCTTGTTCCTTGTTGATCCATCTTGGTCCCTCCTTATCTCCACCCTTGTCTTCCCAAAATTAACAACTTGCATGTAATTACTTCTACCCTGTGGGTCCCAGTTGTACCTAGGTACCACTGGCTTTGCAAGACTCCCCAAAAGGTCCCCATTGCCCCCCTTTAATTATCCATGAGGTTCAGCTATTTCTGTCTTGACTCTCCCTTAACCATCTGTGAAATCCAGCCATTCCTCTCAGTGCCATTTGCAACTTTAGTCAGATTCTCACTCTGTTATTCAATATGTCCAGCAATTTCTCATGTTCAATAGTTATGTTGTGTTCAGACAGCTGAACCCAATGCCAGAGCTCGGTCATCTGCCTGCATACCTTAACAACTCAAACATACACAGAACAAACACTCAAACAAACATCATCTGTTGGTGAAATATTGCAACATATTTTTCACAGGCAATTCAATATGGTGTCCTATTTAGTGAATGCAACTTCCAGGCTTTTTTCTCCTGAGGCAGTGGGTTGGTTTGTCTGTTTTTTGGGGGGGTTTTTTGAACTTCCCAACACTTCTGTACACATGTGATAGAATTCAGATTCTTCAAAATAATTTTCAGGTTCACTTGTGCTATTTCTTTGTACGTACAAAAAACCCCACATGTACCAAGGAGCAGGTGCATAAAAATTCTGCCTGCATGAAGGAAGATTCTATTTACTAAAGCTGTACTTAGGTGGCTGTGTGCCTGTTAGATTTGTAGGAAATGGTAGGTACTGAGCAGCTAAGGGTTAGTATCTAGCCTTTATGCAGGCTGTTAAAGGTCGCTTTTGAAAAAAAAAAAAATTATCAAGAAAAATGTGACCTGGTGAAGTGACATAAATGTTACAGCCTTGCTCCTCTCTGTCTCTGAAAATATGATTCTGCCGGGGCAAAATAAGATCTTATTGAACAGAAGATAGAATCAGTTTGCCAGTTGCACATACTTTCCTTGGTAATGTGACCCACCATTAAATTGGTATGATTTTTCAAATAATTCTAAATGCTTTGAATTTTAAAGATTTTTTTTTTTTTTTAAAGAATGCTTATGCTTAAATTCTTGTGGTTTAGATTAGAATTATCATAAACAATGGCAATGGAAAGCAAACTCAGAGCTGTAATGCTGGAATAATTTAGGAGACACTGCTTGTAGTTCAAGTTATATAAAAATGGTTACTAAAAACATATCAAAACGCTTATGAAGGCTTCCTGACTATCTATAGTTATCTATAGTTATTTTCTAGGAGGCATTTTTGAGGCTTGTAGACATGTTTATATTTCTGGAAAACAGGTAACATACAGTTTATTACAATTAAGGTTATTTCTTCTGTCACGGAATAGTTGCTGTCTTTCAGTGAAGTCAAAGACAGTTTTTAAAATGTATGAGACTTTGTAGTGCATTATAAGGAGGTTTGTATTTCTGCAGGGTGTAGGTGACTTCAGTGTTAGGACATGCTGGGCTAGTTATATGTGTAGAGATTGCAGTCACTGTTGAAAATATATAAATGTGGATTTGATTTGGAAATGCCCTTTGTCTGAAAATGGCTGTAGAAGTAGCATAGTTTCCATCTACGCTATGAACTGTATTATAATAACACTTTACTCTCTCTCTTTGGTAAAATAAGACCATTTCGTTCATCTAACCTAGCCAACCATTCATATTGTTTTGTCTAAAATGGTGTGTGTGGGGTTGTTATTGTTGCTAGTTGGAGGAAATAGGCATTCACCTCAACAATGGAAACAGATTTTGATAACGGCATTGTTCATAATATCGTAGTTCATGTCGTATCAAAGCTTTAATGTGAAACAATGGTTAAAAATCTTACTTCATTCTAAAAGGCTTAAAAATATTCTGTGTGACTCATTTAGGGTTTGTGGTTTTGTTCTCACTGTAAACTACAGTAGTGTGATTTTTGTAATATCTCTTGGCTTTGAAATACAGTGTATACTTTATAAGCAAATAAATTTGTACTGTTTAAAAAGCATGACATGCAGATGTTTAGCATTATATAAGTGAAGTGCTTATTTTGACTGGAGGAATGTTCTGATGGGTGATGATGCAGACATTTAGATTTCATAAATGGTTGCTTTTCAGAGTCGCCAGTAATGGAACTGAAAAAAATAGCAGTATCTCTTGATTTTTAGCCTTGAGCAGTACACAAGACCTAGTTTGAGATGCAGTTATGAAAAGAGTAGTTCTATGAGGAGTTTTATATATATGGTAACAGTAATACAGTTAAACTCAAAATCAGTGTAGGAATAATCCACCCATTCAGTTTAGTAGTGGCTATGTACAGATTAAAATTTTTTAAGTGGGAATTAGAAGGGGAAAATAAATAGTTAAAATGCTCACAGAGAGCAGGGAATTTTTTAGAGCATGAGGAAAAAAAGAAAGTCCGGCATACCTAAGCAGGTTCCTGTTGGAAATAAAAAGACAGTACTTTTGAAAGTGAAAATTGTATCTAAACACAGAAAAGAGCAAAAGCTCAGGCCTAATGTTGTGGTACTGTGTTTAAGTCAAATGAAAATAGGTTTGAGCAGTAATTTACTATAGGCACAATCCCCCCACCCCCCAAAACTTGTTTAAGTCATAGAGATGCCACCAGAGGGGAACTGATAGACCACTGAGGTATAAAATTTGAATTCAAGAAAGACACAGCCATAAAACACAAAGGTAAATCATTGCCATCGTTACTGAATATACAGGAGCAAGATTCCACCTAACAAGGAGCAAACCTAAAGCATAGCCTCAAATGATGTGCAGTAGAAGAGGTATTTAATCAGGAAGATAATATTCTATTGCCAGAATCAAATAGAACTGATCTGAGACAACTGAAAGAAACCTGAAATTGCTTAATTGGTAACTGTTGTTTAATCTGCAACTTAAACCAGCCTTGGTGCTAGGTAAGTGGCAGATGGCAAAGGAATGTAATTTTTTTTTTTTTTTTTTTTTTCCTGTTTAAAAGGAGGCAAGAGGCCTCCCAGGAATTTCTTAGGGTGCTACAGACTAAATCTGTTTGAATAATGACGCTGTATTCTATAAAAGTTATATTCCTCGTTTTACTTCTAAAAGTGTCTATTAATTAACCTTTTTTTGAAAGCTGAGTATTGGGCTAGTGAGGTGTTTTGGTCTGATGTACTAGGGCTATTTCAAGTGGTTTTGTGTTTTATTATGCTGGTGGAATTTTGACTAAACTTTTCTGTTCATGGGTGGAAAGATATTTTAAAGATTGAAAGAGCCTATCAAAAGTTATGCTAGCAAGGGATATGTCTAATTTTCCATAAAATGTGCCCGCTAACTGCTAGTGAATTCATATTGTATCATTGTTCCCAGCATGTGTATCTTTATAGTACTTCAGGAGGTCCCTTATGGTCTGTATAATGAGCTTAGTAGCAGTTGTGAGAGAATATTAAAATCTGTGAGGAAGAAAACTAATTGCTAGGTTTTGGTTCTTAAATATTTGAAGTAGCAAAAAGAGGTTGATGTTCAAAACTGTAATTTTACAGTCCATTGGATGCATGTAAGAGAAAAGGAATAGAAAATAACTCTGAATTGACATGGCCAAGAAGAACATGAGGGGGGATCATTGAGTACAGGGTGTCAAAAGCATAGCAATTGAGTCACTGATCTGCTTGGGGAAAAGTCAGAGGACAGAGACCAGAATTAGCTTTGAGTATTTGGTAGGTTTTGGAGTGGCAGTGGGGTGGGGTGTTTTGTTATTTTCTTAACATTAGGTGGGAGGAATGAGGAATGTCCTATCCAGAGAATGCTACAATTTGATGACGAGGATGCATCATTAAGGCTGTATTTGAATCACCTCAGGCAGAAAAGGCAAGTGAATTTGCATCTTCCATTTCATAGGTGAGTGTTCTTGGATTGTACTTTGGTGTAAAATATGTTTTCTTTTTTGTTCATCTGTATTTTACAATGGAATAACTATCTCCTAATTATTGAAAGAAAAGCCAGGAAAGGGATGGATTTTTATATATTTTGCTTTTCTTAGTCTTCCTGTTGGTTATGCCTAGGCAACTTCCTGATTGGTGTGCAAGATGTTTTTTATATCCTTTAAAATGTCTAGCGTTGTCCCTGGAGTCCTGTCAGAGGTTCCTAACTTTCAGACTTGGGACTAAGCAGCTAAAAATTAAAATGAAAAGTAACTTGTAGATGCCCAAGTCTTTTATTACATCTAATTCTTATCAAAGTGTTGAAAAGACCTGAAAACGTATATGAAAATTTAACTGCACACTGATCTCAAATCAGCGAGAAGTAGGAGACATGGGAATTACTTGTGTAAATAGTTTTTTCTTATTCTAGTGCTGTTCTCTGGGAATCTATTCAAGCCTCAAAGAAAGAACTATTTAATAAGAATCCTTTGGTTGCAATTGCCAGTGAGCACTTGCACTTCCATGAATTAACTTACTAACTAGGCCAATTTTTTCCTTTCTCTTTTTTTTTAACATTAATGTTTCCATCAGATATATTTAGATATTATGATATGATGTTGAATAAGTCCTAGAAAAATCCTCATCTATTAGATCTATATGCATGAGATCTATTTGATCCTCAACTAATTGTTAGAGATTTTAACTGCTGTTGTATCCCTTGCTTGGACTGACAAACGTGGAACTTGCTTCTGAGTCATTTCTGCACAGAGCATACAGAGACTATAATGCTGAACACATACCAACCATCTGACTAAGAAGTCTGATATATGATTTATCTTGAATCATACCTTGCTTTTTTTCCTGGAACAAACAAGATATATTTGCAACAGCTAGGAGCATAGCAAACCTCATTGGTTTTCTAAATATTTTTGAGACAGACATTGCAGTAAGCTATTTAGAAGAGTAGAAAAGTTAAAGCTTATCCTAGCTTGTGCCAGGAGATTTAGACTGTATTCCCAGTCCTATTTTCTGTCTTTTTTACTTTATATGCAGGAACAACTTAGCTTCCTTACTTGTTTCACACACATTTTCTTTGCTGGATGTGTCTGTGCTTTTGACTGCATAATCCAGATGTTGCTTATGTATTAGGTGATCTGTGAATCTGAGCCACAAAAGATGCAAAATCATTACAGTCTTATGGTACAAAGCCTGCCCTGAGTTACAAAGGCAGACTTTTTGTTTTTCCTAACCTCTGGGAATATGTAGATCCTGGTCTTCATTGTCTTTGTAGGCAAGTCCTGGGGTGTTCCCTGGGTTAACAGGGATACTGTCCAAAGCATCTAGTTCTGCCATGCCTTAGGAAAGGAGCTTAGGTACTTTAAAGGGGAGAACAGTCTGTAGCTATTACAATAAATATGTAACAGTTAAACCAGTCTGTAGCAACAACTTTCAGGTGACTTTAAAAATCTCTTTGTAGAGATGCTTTATGTTTTTTCTTTTTATTTCAAGACTAACAAAGCTTTTAGAATCTTAAGTGCTTCATTCTTTAAATAGAGGTTTTTGAAAATTAATATTCCTGTCACTAGAACAGTACTGTAAACAGAAAATAGTCATACTGCCAAGTGACAGTGAATGCAAGAGTAGCTTTTTGAACCGAATGAAGTTCTTTTGGTGTAGTTTATACTGTGAAACGTTTTTAAATGCTATGTACTTTTCCAAACTATATAAATGGAAATAAGAGTATGTCAAAATATACAGCTTTAAAATAAGTAGTATGTTTACTTGCAGATTTTACTTTGTATGCCCCAGAGTGCAAAGATTATTTTTTTCCCTAGTGAAATTCAGTAAGTGTTGAATTGGAATTGTATTTATAGTAGAAAATCTATTTCAGAAACTACTTGCCTCAAAAGAGTAAGCATGTTAATTTTAACTAGTCACAGTCAGCTAACTTTACTGCAAAAGTAAAATAGAAGTTTTTGTTTATTAATGGACTATCTGCTGCCTTCCAGATAACTAAAATAATTTTGTTCCTTCCCAGTACATCTACTTTGAATTGCCACTACCATTCTGAATCCTAAGAAAGTCTACAAAGAGATTTACTCTAAGACAAATTCATCCACTATTTGAAAATACTGATATATATTTATGCTATTTTAAGGAAAGAAGATGAAATGGTTTTAACATGCAGTGGTTCTATACCATGCTATGGTATCTATAAGTATGTATGTTATAGCTTCGTCTGTATTGCATTAAAAGATTAATAGTTGTATTTGATTGGAAATATGCAACAGGTATGATTTACTCTTTAAATATATAGCTGGAAAAATTCTTTGGAGCAGGTAGGCTGACGTGGATACTACCAAATGTTTATTCTTCTTTTTGTGTATGTGTGTGAATAGCAAGATCGTTATGTTTGGTATTTAGATGTGATCCACACTGGCAAAGCTATTTTGTTTAAATGTTAAATTTGCTAAAGTATTTCTTTCCATCTCTGCATTGTCTATAGAACTGTTAGCAGCAGAATGCAGTATATTCTGATATTTTTAATTCACTCTCCAGTGGATACCTGAAAGAAAAAGGTATTCCAACATCAGTCATATCACAGATGCTGATGTGGTGACTCTAATTAACATAAAAATGCAAGTGATTACTCTTAAAGTTTTACTAGTCTGAAGCTTAACAAAAGCATGTTTCTTCATTCTCCCTTGAATAGCACATATCTTTCTTAGAAACATCTTAAATTGCATGTTGCAGTGCTTCTCCCAGTTTTTTTTTTCTTTTAAATATTAAAAACTAGACACACTGTTTCCTTTTAAATTTTAATTTCTTATATACCTAAATAAGAGCAGAATTAGTTTGGGTATGTGGACATCTGGAATTTTCTGTGGCCTCCCTACTGAGTGATAACACATGAAGGTCTGTTCTATATCTTTATAAAGCTGTAGTCTAAGTTTCATTTATTTATGTGTTCTGTTAAGTTGTTTTTGCCCTTGATGGAGGTATTTTTCAGGTATAGCACCTATTTAGAACTATAAATTCGATTCTTATTTATTTAATCTTACTACTATATCTATGCTTTGAATGTTCACATGGGTGGTCTGAGAACTGGAAATCTTTATCGGGAGTCCAACTGGACATATGGCCTGAGTGTCAAATGCCCAGATTTCAGAATTTGATGGAATATACAAGCCTGACAGTCTGTTGTCAGAAGGTGCAACTTTCAGGCTATGCTCTGTTCACTGTCATTACTGGCTGTACATGATAAGGACAGCTTAAAATAAGCACTAGATTAATTGAATCATATAAACTTTGTTGCAAGAGTGGTATGGAGACGGTACTGGGTGCTGATGGGCATTCAATAGTGGTGGTGGTGATAAACAAAGGGGAGCAGATAAAGCACCATGATCTTCTGGGGCTTCTCAATAGAGATGCTCTCATGAGTTTTGACAAAATTGTTAAACAAAACCTGTCCTTGCTTCAGGCTGGGTGTCTAATGATGATTTCGGCAAAGGGTGGCAGCCGTGTCACTGAGTTTGGTTTCTTCGTCCTGATTTCTGCCCCCCCCTTACATTAATAGTTTGCTTTTTTCTTTTTCCCATGAGGCAGTTTTTCCCATAGAAGAGACCACAGTCTCTTCTATGAAATATCTTAATTCTTAGCTGTATGCTATAGTATCATAACATCCCTAAGGCTATTGCATATCAATCTCATTAACTTTCTCATAAATCCGAGATACAAATAGCTACCAGAACAAGACAGAAAAATTGTATTCTACTTTAGATATCTTTTACATATAAATATTGATTAAAAATCATAAGCAAACCCCTGACCATCTCCAAACCCCTTCTGCTAAGAAAAGCTCCTTTTTATCATATGGCAGGCTAACTTTTTTGTCTTCATTGCTTGACTGGAGTTCTAGCATCTGTATCATTGGCCTGAAGGCTTTATCCTTTCCAGGAACATCCTTTCCAGTCTTCAGACTATAGCGGCTTTATGTAGCTGGATTAGGATGAAACAGATGGCTGATGCAAAAGAGAATATAAAAATGCATAGAAATATTCTAAATGCTCTACTGCTTCTCGTCTTGTTTAACACAAGGTCATTTTGTGATTGTCTTATCCAAATCCTTGCTGAAGATGAAAATGTGCTGTGGGTTGTAAAACTCTTAATTCCCCACCCTTAATGGCCTGATGAAAGATTGCATAATCCGCATGCAAGTTAGAACATTAACATGAAGTCCACAGAGGCGGAAGGAAACCAGGAAATCCTAAAAAAGAAAGATCAACAACTTCTGATTAAACGACATGTTATTTTAATTCTGTCTTGACTTAGTGGATGAGTTCAAATCAGTGGATTTCAAATAAAATCTCTGCTACACAGTTCATGTAGCATGTGTCTGATGCAAGTTGATATTCAGCATAGAGGTTTAATGTCCCAGGAAGCTGTTTACTAGTTTGGGGTGACCCAGCTTTGTTGATCCTAAGGGATAGAGTTCTTACTTTTAATGAGCTTGAGTATCTTTATGCTTAATTGATTAGGTAGATTTTTTAAAGTAGTAGCACATGAATTACTTAGCTCAAAGTTATTTCTGCCTGTGGTCCAGGGTATTTTCCAGTGTAACCATGAAGGTTGCAGAACTTTGTAGTCTGATAGTGGTTTTTTTTTTCACTTTTCCTCTGATTTATCATCTTCTGTTTTATCCCTGGGTCTTCTGATCTGTTTTTATTTTAAAATATTAGTCTGATGGATTATTTGCATGCTAGATTATCAATTCAAAAGGCGAGTCAGTGGAAGACTGATGAACCCGGTGGTGCACTGAATACAGTAAAAGACATTTTCTATATAGTAATACTTATTCCTGATTATCAGGTAGTGTGCTTAGCATCTCATCTTCTAAGATCTGTGCATCTCCTGATATATTCAGCTGAGAATGCTTTGTTGTTTGCGGCGTTCCACAATATTGGTATTTTGCTTTGAAGCCTGTGGTACTTGCATCAGCAGTTTGTATTAGACAGACTTCTACTATTCCATGGGAAATGGAAAATGAGGCAAAATGAGGAACTTTCATTGTGGCTGATTTCAGCTGGTTTTAAGAGTGAAGCTGGCTCTCAAATTTGAATTCTGTATTTGAAATTGAAGATAGTGAATATTGATATTTTGCTCTGTGGTCTAGGGAATAAAGTGAAATGGTTGGGTCTTATCTGACTTGCTCCAGGTCAATCATGACTAGCCCTGCTGAAATCATTGAGGTTAGAGTAATATAAAATCAGTGCTGAGTGCGTGTTAAAGTTCAACACTATTTAGAACTTAATATTATCAGTGTTATTTCTATAGCCTAGTATTTTATCTCTTACTGTCACCTGGAGCATCACTGCAGTCTCCACGAAGCCCTCTGTAGGAGCTCTATGCCTGACTAAATACCAACTAAATAATATTGAGAAGTAGTTGACAGAAGGCCTTGTTCATAACCCTTATCCCGGTGTGCTATAACCAAAGCTATAAATAACCCGCCTCTTCTCTGTCTGCCTGCTAGAATGTTTGCAGATGCAGACTTTCCATTTCTTTTTCTTAACTATCATAATTTCTTGTATGTAGTGTGGATAATGAAGGCAAAGCTATTAAGTTTTATTTGAAATAATTGTTGTTAGTTAGCATTTTAACTGTTTCAGATTTCCATAATGGTGTAAATTTGATAAAATTTATCTTAACCAGTAGAAAAGTGGTGGTGCTGCTTCAAAATCATTTGTTTTGTCTTAGAAATATTTATTTCTAAGACAAGAACTGTCCTTTAACAGCTATGTTGCCAGCAAGATCACCCCAAAAGACACTAAAACATTCTTGACACTTGTTCAAGATCATGTTTTAATACTTATTTATTTTCTTTTGATCCTAGAAATTACAAAGCAGAGTTTACAGAGAGCTCTTTGAGGGCCTGTATTGGTAGATTACATGCCAACCTAGGCAAGTTTTCCAAGGAGTCTCAAGGAATGGATCAAAGAACGTCGTTTGCACTTGTGAGACTGCTGTTTGAGTTTATAGCTTCATTGATCTAATACTGCTCTAGAATATAACTGTCGTTTAGCAGAGAAGAAGAGGTCACTTTCTCAGAGCCTGTAGCCAGTTTCCCAGTTGCAAAATATTTATTCCACTTGAAGATCTGCTAGATGCTCTGGAAAAGGTAGTTTGAAGATTTCGAATGTTAAAAGAACAGATTCTTTCTTGGGATTTAAGTTTTGAAAATCTGTGAAGATATCTGTGGCCTTTAGAGAAAAGTCTAAAAGTCAACCCATCCTGACTCAATTTAGATATGATAGCTAATATTGTGGGTTAGCATGTGTGCTTATTCTGAAAGAACTCAGGATTAACTCAAGCAATGCATGATAGCTCCAGAGTCTCTTGTAACCTTTAGGCTTGGTATGTGTGCTGTTGCTTTTCACTTCCATAAGTAAGTCGTTAGTTTCTTTACATACTATATCTAAATCCTTCCTAATACCAATGTCCTAATGTTTTGAGGAAGTATAATGTAGGAAGGGAGACTATTTACTTCAGTTTGTTGAGAAGGTTATTCTTAAAGACAAGAAAAACATTAAATTTCTGATTTCTCAAACATCACATTTCCCATCACAATGTTTTCATGATGAAAATATCTTTTAGATGTTCCATGGAAAGAAAGTTGTTCTAAGGACCTTGGGAAATGTAATCCAGTCTTTTATTTTTAATATTGTGATCAAGTAGCTGCTGTTGTTTCCAACTGAAATTGATGAGAAAGGGTTTTAAATAACGAAGTTGCCCCTTGTGAGGCAGAGATAGAGACGCTTGTGCATATCAGTGAAGCTCCTGGGATGTTAGGAGAAGACAGGGACTGTAATACCCCTGAATGAAAGGACAAGGGGATTTCCTGGCAATCCCTAAATGGAAGCTCGTGCCCAAGATGTGTTAAATTGCAATGTATGCTTTGGAGACAAGAATCCTTACTGATATATAACTCTTTCAGGCATATCTGTATATTCACAGAGTTGCTATAGGAACATGATTTTAGATAGAGTTAAGTAGAGAATAAACTGAGAACTTAATGTACAGTACGTTCTGATGAATGAGATGTCCTTTAATGCTTCACATCTTGATACCATCTGGACTATAGTTCATTATTATTCCACTATGCCGTATAAGTTTCTTTTAAAATATACTTTTAATTATGCTTCAGCAATAAATGCTGAATACAATAAACTATTTGAGTGCTGAAGGAAGTACTACTCTTCAGGGGATGGGTCATTCACAACAATAAGTAGAGGGCTTAATAACGGATCTCTCAATTTCCTTTTACATACATTAAAAATATGCCTGTAAAAATCCCTAAGCATACATGCAATTTGCATAAAACTTCAAATAACAATTCTGGGAATTGACTGTACCAAATTCTATTTTAAGCATAATAGTCTTTTTAATTTAGACTTCTGATGGAAGATGGTGCCTGACCGCAGTGTGTTTTCAGTTAATGAACCTTTCCTTTGGTTATATTGACTGAGAAATAAATGGCAGCACTGACTCTAGTTCCTGGTGTTCAAATATAAGGGCTGATACTGAGAAATGCTGAACTAGTTAGTCATCAAGAGGATGATTTGGGATGATATATTTAGATGTTTAAAGTAGAGGAAAAAATAGACAAAATACAAGTCTACATCAGTGAAAGATGTATGGTGACGGTAATGATAGATTTAATGAACTGAGAATTTAACAGGCTTTAGAAAAGCACAGTGAAAACTTAGAAGTGAAATGCACCAAAATATTTCTTTTGTTACAAAGAAGCATTCTCTAGGTGATACAGACCACTACCAAAGCTTCATACTAGTTTCCTCTAAACATCATTTTCCTTATTCTATGTTTTATGGATGTCCAACTGTGACCTGAAACTTGGTAGCTTCAAGAGAGATTTTATGCTCCCTGCTGGATCCCCACTGCCTCATTGCAGTCTTTTTTTTAATCAGAAACAAGTAATGTTACATATCAGACAAACTGTAGTCTGTGCCTTATCTTTTGACTGACATCTAGGCCTTTAGATTTTGAGTATGTGTTGCAGATTCATTCTGCATAAAATCTCCAGAGAGTCAATCTTTCCCTTTCTTCCACACAACTCAGACTTCCACCCTGAGTGCCATTATTTTAAGATATAAGAGAGAGATAAGGCTTTTCAGTTAAAGGAAGTTTATTTAAAGTGTCTATAATTTCTCATTTTATGATTTTTTTTTTAGCTTTGTTTCTTTGATTTTTAAAAAGTCTCTTGTAGCATCAGATCCCCTTCTCATTGTAAATAATGACATGATGAAGTGGAATCAAGAAATTCAACCAAAATAATTTTCATTAACTAGGATAAAGGATTTTTTGATGTACATGAGGGTGTATGTATTACAGACATGACAGATGGGAAAAATCTTTCTGCATAAATCTATGGAAGTTCTGACTGAACAAGGATGTTGATCCTTATTAGATTGTGTTCTTGATTTGCTCAGCATGTGGACCCGTGTAGCCCCACTGAAGGCACTTCAGAGTGCCAACTTGTGTGAAAGGTATGCATTAGTGGAAACTGTTTAGTTGCATTAGGGAGAGGTTTGGATATAAAATACAAGGAAACACAAGAATGTTGTCATTTGGAGGTTTCTACATAGTCTGAAAAACTTTAGTGCTAGAAGGGAAGAAAGGAGAACTGGTTCCCAAGAAAGATGGCTTCTGGCACTGCGGAGACCATGCTGCCTCCTTCTCCCAGCCATGTTGTATCTGGCAAGCACATGGCATATTACAAAAATCTGTGAGAAGATGGGACTTTGGAGAAGAAAGGGCCACATATAATAACAATTGGCAAGCATCTTCACCCACCCCCCTCCACCTCTAATTAAAAAAAAAAAGATTTTAAGTGTCTTTGACTTGCCATCCTGGGAGGTGGACTACTTGACTGGAACCAAATCTCAGACCTAATAGCAAAGTGATTCTCAAATGCTATGGAGGTGGCAAGAGACAATAAATATCTCTTGGTGAAATTTTACTCAAATAATGGGAGGATCCAGAGGATTGACTTGAGGTCTATAGGGGATGTACCTAGCATATCGGTAGGAAATCTGTTGTTCCTAAGTGAAAAATTAGTAATTGGAATAGCTTAGATTTGACTCTGACTAGTAGAAAGAGGACTTTCTTGAATTTAAAAATTGAGTGAGAATTTAGATTAAAACGAACACAAGTCAAATCTATGATACTTAAAAAAGGGATGAATGCATGTCAAAAAGTAGAATTAAGCAAACTTGAGGAACTTACGGGAAGGCCATTTGCAGGAAAACCATAATGCAGAAGTTCTTGCTGCTAATAAAAGAAATAGTGACGTGCAACCATCCTGATGTGGAGAAATGATAGGAAAATAATGATAGATTAGTAGGACTGCACCAGAAACCCTGAAAGATCTTGTGGAACAAGGACAAAGAGTATTCAAAGAGTATGAAGCTACAGGAAAAACAGGAAAAGGATAGGGCTGAAAAGGTTAAGGTACCAAATGAATTACAACAATTGAGAAACAGAAAAGGTTTCTTAAAAAAAAAAAAACACCAAACAATTCTTATAACAGTAAAGAGAAATATCTGACTGATGTGGAGAAAGCATTTAAACCTTCAGCCTTCTCAAACAAGGTTATTTCTTGGTTGCTTATTTTTGAAAAGCAACTGGCAAAAAAGTCTAGTACAGTTGAGCTAGAGATTGAAGACATTCACGTCTGCAGGGCCATAGAATAATTGCTGTGCAAATGGATGCACTCTCTGAACAAATGGACAGTTTGAGAAGGATGGTTGAAGTCCCACAGGAGGAAAAACACAGTATGTATTTTTGAAATGTCAGGTCAGCCAGTGTAATTCTTTCTGTGTGGAACAGATTTTATTTTATTCATCAGGATAACTTGGCTAGTGCACACAGAGGAAGCAGTGCATCTAAAATCTTTATTAACACTTTGATACTGTCTCATATCAGCAAAATAGAGAGGGGAAAAAAAAAGTAGTTTCATCTAGCCGTAAGATCAGTGCACAAATATTTGAAAAGTTTTATTCAAAATGGGTAGAATTAGTATACAAAATGATCTGATAAATTGCAGAAGATATCTGAAATCAAGGAGTTTAATTACGATATCGAAATGTATGAGGTATTGCACTTGAGAATTCAAATGCAAATGAGAATAGCAGAATAGATGGAGCTATCACAGAAAAGGCAAATCTAACACTGGGAGATACTGACGAAAGCATTGCATGAAGATAGTGAATGCGGTTATTTCTCTTTAATGTTCCAGGTGTTGTATTAGACGACATCTGTCAAGTTTTGGCCATTACTGTGCTGGAGTGATTTACACAAAATGTTGAGTCTTAAAAGGAAGGGAAAAGTAATAAGAGATTTGGACAGAAAGACTTGAAAAACTTGTTCCTTCAGTCCTTTCATAAGAGACAAAAAAAGAGAGTAATGGAGAAATAAAATATAGTTTATTAGAACAATGATCATAATAGTTTTCTCCAAATCCACACCCCCACACCCCCAATGTGATAAGACATTAAGTCCCAGCAGGCAAGAACAATATGCAGAAAATTTCATGAATTATAGAATTAGAAAAACATCTACATTAAACAGTCAAGTCTGTTCAAAGTAAAGTTCTACGTATCTTACCTCAACTGTACTGTTAGTTTGCATCAGAGAGGCTTGCTACATTTTTGCTCAAATTTTTATAACCACTTGTCCTCTGAAAATTTATCATTTAATCTGATTATTTAAAACATTGTTTCCATTATAAAATGGATTTAACTTGAAAGTATATTTGTATATTGCATGAGGATGCTCAGTGCAAAGTTAGATGAAATTAGGTGGAAAGATGCATGATTTCAGAATATAGGACAAGTATATTACCATGAATTTTATATATCCATTCACTTCTTTAATGGAAGATGTCCGTTCTGCACAAAGTATAATTCAGATTAATATAAGAATGTTCTCAGCGTGAAAAATTTTTCTTTTCAGGAAACTAGACATGACATTACATTAGGCTTCTAATAACAAAAGAGAAACTAGTGAAATATAGGAATTTATTCTACTTATTAATGGAATAGTATTTAATCAAACATTTTACACCTACATTATAATAAAAATCCATATTCTTATTCATGATTTGAAAATATTTTTTAGACTCTTTATTGTGGACAGAAAAGATGCAACTTCCTTTATACAATCCTGTTTGCAGTTCTTTGAATAAATTTCTTTTGTATTCTGTGGCAAGAAAACTTGCCTAAGAAGTGCAGCATGAAGTGTAAGAATAGACAATTTTATTACCTGACTTGTTTTCAATATGAATTATTAACAGAGTCAGACTTACTTCTGTGTGCAGCAAAAGGAGAGCTAAGGAGAATCTCCAGCCCCTAGTAGACGGGGGAGGGAACACAGTGACCAATGATGAGGAAAAGGCTGAGGTACTTAATGCCTTCTTTGCCTCAGTCTTTAATAGCAGGGCCAATTGTTCTCTGGGTACCCAGCCCCCTGAGTCAGAAGATAGGGGCAGGAACCAGAATGGAGCCCCCATAATCCAGGGGGAAATGATTAGTGACCTGCTGCACCACTTAGACACACACAAGTCTATGGGGCCTGATGAGATCCACCCAAGAGTACTGAAGGAAGTGGCAGATGTGCTCACCAAGCCCATTTCCATCATTTACCAGCAGTCCTGGCTACCTGGGGAGGTCCCAGTTGGCTGGAGATTAGCTAATGTGACACCCATCTACAAGAATGGCTGGAAGGAGGACCCGGGGAACTACAGGCCTGTCAGCCTGACCTCGGTACCAGGGAAGCTGATGGAGCAGATCATCCTGAGTGCCATCACACGGCATGTAGAGGATACCCAAAGGATCAAGCCCAGCCAGCATGGGTTCAGGAAAGGCAGGTCCTGCTTGACCAACCTGATCTCCTTCTACGACAAGGTGACCTGCCTAGTGGATGAGGGAAAGGCTGTGGATGTTGTCTATCTAGACTTCAGTAAAGCCTTTGACATGGTTTCCCACAGCATTCTCCTGGAGAAACTGGTTGCTCATGGCTTGGATGGATGTACAGAATCACAGAATGTATAGGTTGGAAAAGACCTTTAAGATCATTGAGTCCAACTGTAAACCTAACACTACCAAGACCACCACTACACCATGTCCCTAAGCACCTCATCCAAATGTCTTTTAAATACTTCCAGGGATGGCGACTCAACCACTTCCCTGGGCAGCCTGTTCCAATGCTTGACAACCCTTTCAGTGAAATAAAATTTCCTAATATCCAGTCTAAACTTCCCCTGGAGCAAGCTGAGGCCATTTCCTCTTGTCCTATCACTTGTTACCTGGGAGAAGAGACCAACACCCACCTTGCTACAACCTCCTTTCAGGTAGTTGTAAAGAGCAGTAAGGTCTCCCCTCAGCCTCCTTTTCTCCAGGCTAAACAACCCCAGTTCCCTCAGCCGCTCCTCATAAGACTTATGCTCTAGACCCTTCACCAGTTTCCTGAGTTCCTGAGTTCTAGCCAGAGCTCTCTATTCAGCCAGGCCGGTCGTCTTCCCCGCCGGCTCGTCTTTTGGCACCTGAGGACAGCCTGCTCTTGTGCCTTTAGGACTTCCTCCTTAAAGAATCTCCGGCCTTCCTGGACTCCTTTGCCCTTTAGGGCTGCCTCCCAGGGAACTCTGTTGACCAGTGTCCTAAACAGGCCAAAGTCTGCCCTCCGGAAGTCTAAGGTGGCAGTTTTGCTGACTCCCCTCCTCGCTTCTCCACGTATCAAAAACTCTATCATTTCGTGATCACTCTGCCCAAGATGGCCTCCAACCATCACATGGCTCACAAGTCCTTCTCTGTTCATGAACAAGAGGTCTAGCAGGGCACCTTCCCTAGTTGGCTCGCTCACCAGCTGTGTCAGGAAATTATCTGCCGCACACTCCAGGAACCTCCTAGACTGTTTCTTCTCTGCTGTCTTGTATTTCCAGCAGACATCCGGTAGGTTGAAGTTCCCCACAAGAACAAGGGCTAGAGATCGTGATGCTTCTCCCAGCTGCTTATAGAATAGTTCGTCAGTCTCCTCATCCTGGTTGGGTGGTCTGTAACAGACTCCCACCACAATATCTGCCTTGTTGGCCTTCCCCCTGATTCTTACCCATAGACACTCCACCCTATCGTCACCATCATCAAGCTCTAAACTATCCAAACACTCCCTAACGTATAGGGCTACCCCACCACCTCTCCTGCCTCGCCTATCCCTCCTGAAGAGTTTATAGCCATCCATCGCCGCACTCCAGTTGTGCGAGTCATCCCACCATGTTTCTGTGATGGCAACGATATCATAGTTTTCCTGATGTACAGTGGCTTCCAACTCCTCTTGCTTGTTGCCCATGCTGCGTGCATTGGTGTAGAGGCACTTCAGGTGGGCTGTTGTCCGTGTTTCCTTCATAAAAGAACACCCCTTGTGTGCTTTGAGGCGTTTCACTGGCATTTCCCTCTTGGCTCCTATTGCCTCAGTATCCCTTAGCTCAACTCTGTTTGACTTCAGCTGTGTACCCTGCACATGTCAGAGACACAGGCTGAGGGCCCTCACTGGCACCCACTCCCTCTAACCGTGGCACGTTGTCCCTCAGCGTCCCTTGGGCAAGCCTGATATTATCCCCCTCCCCGTTCGAGTCTAGTTTAAAGCTCTGTTGATGAGCCCCCGCAAGTTCCTGAGCAAAGATTCTCTTTCCCCTTTGAGAAAGATGAATTCCATCAGATGCCAGCAAACCTGGTGCTGTGTAGGCCATCCTGTTGTCAAAAAAAACAAATCTGTACTCTTTGCTGGATAAAGAACTGGCTGGATGGCTGGGCCCAAAGAGTGGTGATGAATGGAGTCTACTCCAGTTGGCGGCCGGTCACAAGTGGTGTTCCCCAGGGCTCTGTGTTGGGGCCAGTTCTGTTTAATATCTTTATCAATGATCTGGACGAAGGGATTGAGTGCACCCTCAGTAAGTTTGCAGACAACACCAACTTGCGTGGGAGTGTTGATCTGCTTGAGAGTAGGAAGGGTCTGCAGAGGGACCTGGACAGGCTGGATTGATGGGCCGAGGCCAATTGTATGAGGTTCAACAAGGCCAAGTGCAAGGTCCTGCACTTGGGCCACAGCAACGCCATGCAACGCTACAGGTTTGGGAAGAGTGGCTGGAAAGCTGCCTGGCAGAAAAGGACGTGGGGGTGTTGGCTGACAGCCACCTGAATATGAGCCAGCGGTGTGCCCAGGTGGCCAAGAAAGCCAATGGCATCCTGGCTTGTATCAAAAATAGTATGGCCAGCAGGACTAGGGAAGCGATCGTGCCCCTGTACTCAGTGCTAGTGAGGCTGCACCTTGAATACTGTGTTCAGTTTTGGGCCCCTCACTGCAAGAGAGACATTGAGGTGCTGGAGCGTGTCCAGAGAAGGGTAACAAAGTTGGTGAAGGGTCTAGAGCAGAAGTCTTATGAGGAGCGGCTGAGGGAACTGGGATTGTTTAGTCTGGAGAAAAGGAGGCTGAGGGGAGACCTTATTGTTCTCTACAACTACCTGAAAGGAGGTTGTAGACAGGTGGGTGTTGGTCTCTTCTCCCAGGTAACAAGTGATAGGACAAGAGGAAATGGCCTCAAGTTGTGCCAGGGGAGGTTTAGACTGGATATTAGGAAATTTTATTTCACTGAAAGGGTTGTCAAGCATTGGAACAGGCTGCCCAGGGAAGTGGTTGAGTCGCCATCCCTGGAAGTATTTAAAAGACATTTGGATGAGGTGCTTAGGGACATGGTGTAGTGGTGGTCTTGGTAGTGTTAGGTTTACGGTTGGACTCAGTGATCTTAAAGGTCTTTTCCAACCTATACAATTCTGTTATTCTGTGTGGCAGCGTCTATTCAGGAATGTTTGAATATCTGCTATTGATGCAGCACTCATAAGTTTTCAAATGGCCATCAGTTGATTGTTTAAGAATTTATTTCAGATCTTACCTGTAATACTTGTTTAATACGATGTAGATGTGGTGCCATGATACCTTATGTTGGATACGCTATTGTGACAGGAACCTGAATTTTCCAGAATTATCAGTTGCATTTGTCTAAATATTATTCTATAGTGGGTCTCCAGAGAAGTAAAGTAGTTTTTTTTGTTTTTCTGACCCACAAAGGCCAGGATTTATAACAATAAAACTAGAATAATTACCTTAAATATAGAAAACTCAAAGTCATTATGTCAGAGAGAGCAGAAATAAAAAAGGGGGGTTGTAGACATCTGCCCACAGTGCTCTGGCATGTGGGGTCTTACTTAAGTTAGTTCAGTGGCTTTCTGACCTACAGGAAATTCTGTGGACTCCTCTCTGGTATGTGGGATGTTTTTCCTCTGAGACTTGGCTGTCTGCTTCACACGCTGCTCAGCAGTAATCTTATTCTCTTTGCTTAAACTGCATCTTGAAGCTCTTTGGTGCCACTCTTATTTCCTCCTTTGCCTGCTACCCCCTTCAAAGTACCTCTACCATAAACATGCTCAGCTGCTCCCTGGGGAAAGAGCAGTCTTCCCCTGCCATCCATTCCCATTTTTTTTCCAAGGGGTCTTACCTGAGCTAGATAGTCTCTGTTAAAGGCACATAGCATAAATGAAGAACAAACCAATAAACCACTAGCTGTTACCTATATGCATATTCTTTTAATTTCAGTATTTTTAAAGACCATTATATGAATCATATCAGTAAATAGAATAACAACCTTCTGCTTCAATTCCTTAGGGACTTTACTGTAGCATAATAAAACAAGTGACATGAAAACCCTTTTAGCTATTATGAAACCCAAATAATTGTTTAAACTTTTATGAAGTAAGCTGATCTCAAAGTGAAATAATCTGAATGGGTATTCTTGCTACATCTGGTCATGTAATAAAAGCATCAGGCCAGACATATTTCCCCCTGGTATTAAAAAGGTAATATGAGTGGGGAATTTTTCTTTATAAAAGCTGTCTTTCCTAAGTTTCCTTTCAAGTCTGTTCTGCTATTTCTCCTCTCATTTGCTTCTCTGATTCATTATTCTTTTCACCCTTTTCTTTGAGTTCTTTCACAGAAGAGGTCATTACAGAAAAGTTTGCCTGAAGCTGTTTCAGAGGAGGATGTTTCACTTATTTTGGGGTGTTTCTCACTCCTCATTTTATTCACTTTCTTAGCTAGTCTGGGTTGTGCAGCCACTGTTTCTTTCTTTCCTGGTGGCTTTTTATCACATACCTGCCCACTTAGTCTGCAGTCGATTCTGTCCACTTCGGCTAGAGAGGTAGTTAAAGCAGCTGTTACGTAGCCAAACTGTGAAATAAGGATTAGACCTTAATCCTTGCATGACAGTCAGGGCTGAAGTCAGTCCAGTCTTTTGATGAGAGACTGAGATTTGCATTTTAAAGATTTAATTAAACTAGGAGTTTCAAAGGCACTCTGCACTGACCTGCTTAATATTTAATGCTTTTTTTTTTTTCATATGGACTTCATTAAATTTCCTTAGTGTAAGTGCTGGTGATAACTTTCTAGGTATAGGGGATGATCCCCAAAAGGCAGTGCTTTTCATGGCCTTTTTCTCATCGTAATACAGAGACAATAAGTAGTCCTCTTCTGTGTTCCAGTGCTCTTCTGTGGATCTTCTCTAAATCTAACTTCTACAAATGTTGAATTCCCCTGTAGAGCTCCTTTCTTTTGCTACATATCCAGTTTGGGCAGAAGACCAGTGGTAGAGGAGAGTAGTGGCAGTCTGGATTACCATAGGTAAGTACTGTAGCTGGAGGAAACCTGAGTTGCTGCTCCCTGGTAGATCTGTGTTGCTGAGGAGATAACATCTAGGTATGTTCACCTGGCTATGATAAACATCTAGGTATGTTCACCCGGCCATATTGCACAAGGGAAAACTAAATTATCTCTAAAGACCTGAGAATAGCTTCATTTCTATTACAAGTTTGAATCTGGCAAGCTAAGAATTATGTACCTACACTCTGACCTAAAACCTAGATACAGCCTCTGGGAATGTCACAGAAGTTGAATCCAGAGCAAAAGAGACTGATCGCACAGTATGTGCCAGATATGAAAGCAAATATTGTACATATGAAGAAATAAAATACCCATGTCTTTCTAATACTGTCCCTAGCCAAAGTGATCTGCAATACCTAAAAACTTAAATGTCACTGGATGTGTGGTCTGGTAGTTTTAAGTTACTGTGGCTTAGTTCAGCACTAACACAAATAAAAAATCACAGATCTCTTATGCAAATATAATCCCTTGTGTTATTATATGGAGCATCCTGAAATGCACTGTAATTCATTTTGCTTTCTCAAAATGCATAGAAACTAGCTGCATTATCAATACTTAAGGCATACCCTATTGTGTAAGATAGGATACTTTGCCATAGATTCATGCCTCTGAATAATTATTGCATGCAGTTTTGGCTTGTACTTTTTTTTTTTTTTACACTTAGTCAGGTGACAGGTTGAATGAAGATTAGTTGAATAACATTATTTAGGTGAATAACATTCATCTAGTTATTAATAGACCTTGAAAAGATTTCTGGCTTCTGGAGCCATTCAGCTGTTTTCTTTGGCAGAGAATGTTTTAATGAAAATTAAAATCATAAAGGGTATGCTTCTGTTCTTACTCAGTTCCTTTAGTGCTTTCTGAAAGCTGTGTTTGTGGTTCCAAGAACTGCTTTACTGTTTGCTCTTTATTATATTACTGGGCTTACTTATAAGTGATATTTCCATTAAAAGAATTGACATTAGCTGTGTGCACACCTGTCTGGATGATATATGTACATGTGTGTATGTATGTGTATAATAAAGATATATGTAAAACCAATTATGTGCGTTTGAATAAAATAATGATCTATTTTTCAAGATTTTATTTTAAAACATGTTATTTTGCCTGCTACATCTAATCTTTACAATTCTGCTTCCCATTTTTAATGTGGTACCTCTATTCCTCTCTTCTTTTCCAGTTGCTGTGTCTTAGCTTCTGGGTAATTGCAGTAACACAATTGATTGTTTTGGGCCCTAGAGGTTGATGTCCTTGATGTAGTGATGTCTGCTGATAACATTAGTATAATAGCATGGATAAAGACATAGCCATTATAGCTTTTCACTATTATCCTTGACCCAACAGCATGGTAGGTGGCTAGGTTAGATTTTGTTTTGTATTTAGCAAAGCTGATAAATAAGGTCTCGGTACTAGTGAATCAGGGGTTTTGTTAACTGCTGATCACTTTCAGGAGAAATCTAGAAACTGGAATGACTACCCAGCTGGAAAATGAAGACTTGAATATGCATTAAGATGCATATATAAATGGTGTCATAATTCCAGGTAGCAGTTCAGACTGATGTCATAATTTAAGCTCTCTGTCCCATATAACTAGTTATCTTACAGATGTTAAGATCACCGAATATTGCAAAAATGAGTATGCCTTCAGATCCCAGAAGTTGCCATAAATTTGCCAGAAAGTTGCACCTGATAACTTCTGGATTGGCAAATGGCAGTCATTAATGACGTAGTCTTAAAACACAGCGAGACTGTTACTGTGGATTAAAGGCAACTCTTTCCTTTGGCTTCCAGAATGTGGGGATATAATGGATATAATTGAGATTGGAATGTGAGCTGATTGCTTTTCCCAGTACTGATAAAGAGCCATGGAAGTGGATCAGTAGATAGACACTTAAGGTAAAGCATCTAACTTAAATTGGAGATTAATGGTAAAATGCTATTTTCTGATATCCACCTGTTTTATTTCAGATATAAATCAAGCTTTACTAGACTAATAGTCTAATAAACTGTCCAAATAACAGGTGAATTAAAATAACAATTAACATAAACACAACTAATGTTGCAAAATGGATGAAAACAGTTCATAGTATCTTTTGCTGCACCAACTAAAATATACTCATTCAGTGATAATTTCATAATCTTTGATGGAACTAACACAATAGCCCACACTGAATTAGTAGGGGTAATTGTTTGCTGCGATAATAAGTAAAAAAAGATGTGGCTACTTAGGGTTCAGATTGGTTGTTGGAACCATAACATCTTTTTCATATTGCAGCTTTCTTTGACTCTTGCGAAAGGTGGTTGTGGTTTTGGGTTTTTTTTTTATAGTTAAGCTTACCAAAGACATGAAGTGAAAAAGGAATTAGCAAGCTGCAAAAAGCTACAATTCACATTGTAGACATAATTTGTCTTGATTCATTGCTTTCTAGTCTCTTTAGGTCAGAATTTGCAGGAGCCTATAGAAAGAATAAGTCAGATAGAAATCCTCATTAGAAAGATGATGGGGATTAATCTGCCTCCTGCACTGTGGATCTGACATCTACCTTGAACGTAGGGATTTATTTTCAGTCTGAAGTTTGTTTTCACTAATTAAATCTCTATATCTTGATTTGTTTGATTCTTTGGTTTTTGTAATGTTGTAGGTCAGGTAGATGGTCTTTTCAGGTTTGAGAAATATGGGAAAACTTGCAGTTGCTGAAGGAGAGTGTTCAACACATGAGAATTCTTGTGGCATAATGGTTGAGATTTTTAGAAATGGTGGTGTTGGAACCTAATCATATGTAATTTTCTACGATATGTCTATTTTTGCAAACTTGGCTTATGGTATAGCTTACAGAAATTTTAGGGTTAGAAGAGTGAGAGAAATGCCCAAATATTTGAATCTCTATTGATTTTCTGTAATAGCACTAAGGGCTTGTGTCTGTCACAACATTAACACAAAAAAGTTATAACTAATATTTCTTCTTACTGCAGATGTGGTCCAACTGTCTCCATCACTGGAGTGTGATTTTGATTCCAATTGAAAGTTTTTGGCTGCAACTTGTTAGTGCAAATTATCGTAACCATTCAGTATTATGGACATATCACTTATGAGAGGCAATAGAATTACAAATATCTGTTCAGGTGACATATAATTGTTGCAATAATTTATGAGGAGAAAATTCCTCACATAGTTCTACTTAGTATGGAGATATAAGGAGATACAGATTGTGAGCCTGTAATTTCAGTGTTATTTTTGCACTAGCTAGCCTAGCTAGTCACCAAGTCACAAATGAGTGTAGCTCGAGGTGTAACAACTCCAATTAACACCACAGCAGGTGTTTAAGTCCAGATAATTTACTTCATGCTTACAGAAGGTGTGGAAGATGAGAAATGAGGATTTGGACAGGCAGTAATTCTTAAGTGATTAGGTGCAGTAATTTATCTTGAAAACAGAGATTCAATTAAAGTAACAAAAATGACTGAGGTTTGGTCTTGCACTGAGTTTTGTGTTATAGTGCGAACGGGTTCTGACATCTGAGAGTTCACCAAGTGGCTAAGTATCATGTTAAAATTATGAATATGAAGCCTCTGCTCCTGATCCTCAGACATTTTTCTAATCTTTCTGCCCTTCTTACCCCTCTCTTGCACTGAAGGCCCCCCCATCCCCCGCTTAGCCTTCTATTTTTAAGTCTGTTTCTGGGGATATGTAAATGGCTTGCGGTTTTGCTCCTTTTTGTGATAGAGGATTTGCTTTAATAGTTGAAATAAAAGTTCTTTGGGGCATGGCCCATGTCTCTGATTTTCTCTTTTCACAGTGCATGACACTGCAGCTCTGTTACTTCACTGAATTTCTAGGCAGTACCACAGTATTACTAGAAAAACAGTGTGGTTCACTTCCACTTTCCATGTAATTAAAATTCCTGGTTGAACAGGAATTTAACAATATTGTATACTTCTTCAAATGCTGTATAAGAAGTTTCAGGAAAAAGATCAAATAAATAGTATGGTATCTCTATCAATATTTATTATAGAATGTTGTACATATGCTCAAGTACATATGTTACATATACTGAAAGTGGGATCATCAAGTTCTGCTAATTAGTAGACAAGATGCTGCTCACATTACAGTTTCATGAAAATGAAAATTTTGAGTCTCTTTTTTTTCACAGGTTATGCCATCTGGCTTCACTTTTATTCGGTGCATGATTAGCATTAACTTTTAATTCTTTTCATGTACAAACTGCCTAAATTAACTCCTTTATTTCCTGTGTCTTCTAAATTGTTAGCCTAATTAAGAGCTCAGTTAGCAGAACACTGTATATTAATCACATGGCCTCTTTTAATAACATGCTAATTTATTAGGATAAAATAACACTGTAACACTTCCAGATATGGAACTTCCATAGTGTTTCTATTCATAATATCTGAATTTTCAGAATTATCAGCAGATATCATCACCCAGCATTCTTACTGAATTAAATATGTGACATCAGTGCTCAGTGATGGAAATTTAATTTTCTTCATGGTAATATTACTTTCAATCTCTCTTCTTTGAGGCAGTGTCAGCTGCATAATATTAAGTCGGACCTCCTTCAGAAAGAGGACTTTCTGTTACTTTGTGGTTTAGTATGTCATTTTACTTGTGGAAATATGAGATGGTGTATATGTGCTTTTGAAATTTAATTCCAAAGCCCAAAAGCCTCTCAGGTTTAAAAGAGCAGTCATCTATAAAATGAACTTATTTCTAATGTCTGTATTTTTTAGTTAGAATTTACTATTGCAGATAATACTGGAAGTACGTGATTTTTAAAACATTTTTTTTAGAATTATCAAGAAAAACATTTATTGCATAATTAATTCAGTAGAATGGTCACAGAAAGTCTGTTTTTCTCCCCATTGTGTGTCCAACTCAGTAAGATAATGTGGTTGTGTGAATTGAACATACAGATATGCTTTAAATACCTTGATATTTCAAGACTAATTTGTATGTATTGAACTTAAGTTGTCAGGAAAGCTGAGTAATTGCAATGAGTGAACTGGTCATGAAACATAATGCAGCTTTGGAATGATGGAGTAGATCCTAAGAGTTTGTAAATTTTGCTTGGCAGCAGGGTTGGTATCACAGATTATGCTATATTTTATGTAGTCAGATATCTCTGAAAGCCCAACATTTTTCCTTCAAACTATTTCATATACTAGCTAAAATGCATCTTTTAGTTGACGTTTGAGTAGTCTCAGCAAAAGATGGGCTTTTCTCAAGCCCTATTAATAAATTTCAGCTTTTATGGATTCATTCTATGATTCTAGTCTTATTCTCCATGCTTGGAAGAGGCAATACTTAGAGGCCCTCCTAACTGTTAAAACACGCATCGTATTTATGTGCCTTTTATAATTTCTCTCTTATCCTGAAGAGATTAAAAGAGCAGCCTGCAAAAGCCTTTTAGTTTTAAGAACCAGCTTTGTTAGGTTTCCTAAAAAAACACTTGTAAAACAGAAGTAGTAGCTCCTAAAAACTGGCATAACAGTTCCAATATTGGAAAAGACTGGGGTGAAAGAAATAAGTATTTCTATTCTTATCAGTATGATGCTGGTCCCAGGAAAGAGATTAGATGTTTCTTATGAGACTTGGTTAATCAGAAACTGAAGGAATATAGTATAATTAATGCAGTCAGGTGGGGTTAATGGAAAGTAGATCTTGCTTGACAAAATTAATGTAATGATGTATTTAAAAGCAGACAGGGGATGCTGGAAATCAATGTTTTGTTTTTTTTTTTTTAGTGTTTGACATTTTGATTAAAAAGAGATGTGATACAAGTTTAAAATGGTACACTTTAGAGTAGAAGTTGGCTGATGGCTCCCAAATTAATTCTAAAGGGGGAAGAGGCACCTATATGCTATATTTTACATGGGACCCTGAAGGGATTGATTATAAACTGTTTGTTTAACATTTTTTTTCAGGGATCTGGAGCAAAATATAAATATCAATGGTTATAATGAAACACTCAGAGAATGCAGTGCATCATTTAGCTAAAAAGAAGAGGTTCCGAGATGGTCATGTTCTGAAGTATGATATGATAAACAAAAATTTGACACTAGAAAGCTATTTCATCTAGTCAATGAAACATAGTAGACCCAAGTTCTGAAAGGTGAAAATGTTTTTCAGACCAATATTTGACTAGGTAGGACTTTAACGGTGCAGATAGTCTTGTGGTAGAACAACTTCCTAGTGGCTGTTGTGCTGGTTCTCTGACCTTGCAGTGATGCAACCCGCATGGATGGGTATGCATAAATGGGATTACACAACAGGAAAATCTGATGCTTTTCAAATCTTAAAAAAGTTGAGGCTTGTCAACATTTTATTAGCTTGCTGTGCATATATGCTGTAGAGCTGATATGAATTGAAAATCTAGTTGACATCACTAGTATATTGGAATCCTGTCTTTCAGGATTTTGTCAGAGCCATGACTTTACTTTCTGTTACCATGTCTGTTTTGGCATAAAATACTTGCAAAGAAAAGAACTACTTTTCTTACACTCTCTTCCCCCTTCCCCTCCTTATAAGGCTCTTTTATTTTTTTAAACGTAACGCTCTCTTATGCCTATATCCTAAAACTGAAAACTCTGAGGAATGAAAAGTAAAGTTCTAGGAATCTGGCATTTGGAGTATTATTCCCATTTTATTCACTTTTCAAGCTATTAATTGCAGCTAATAACTTTCTGAGACCAAAGAATTAAAGTGCGTATTAATGTAAATTTTCAAGTAACTCGTAGCAGCAGTTACAATGTGCTTGCTGAACTCTGAATACATTGTGCCCAAGTAGTTTAACAACTTTGATATACCAAGGACCATGTGGTTAATGTAGTCTATTTTATAGGCTATCTAGGTTAAGTTCCTGGCACAATTTATGTTAGATACTTTGGTTAGTCCTCTTTTTTTTTTTTTTTTTTTTCCTTCTGTACTGCATTGAGCAGGAATTCCAGAGTTTATTGTAACTGCTGACAGAAAAATGCATATGTTTTCAGAAATGCCTTTATAGGTATTTTTCCAGTGTTGTATTTGAGATTTTGGGATTATGAAAATAATTCCTTTCAGAGAAAGAACTGAATATTTACCACAATAAGGATTAGCTTTTTCATACTATGGAACAAATTTTCAGTTTACTTTGCTAATTTCCCATGCAAAGTCATCTTGATACATCAGAACTAATGGATGTCTTATGCCCAGTTGACAATATTGACTTAAGACCCTCTAATGCTTATGGAGAAGAGAGAAAAGACAGAAAATTCATTGTTATTCTACAGCACATATGCTTTATGGTTTCTGTTATATGATATGAATGACAGAAACACCTCATTGCAAGGAATCAAAGACTTTGTTTTATGATAAACCATTATGATAAACAGATGGGTTATAAGAGTGAGGTGAACAAGGGTGTTTTAGACTCACTTTAAAGCGTGCAGATTGGTTCTGATTTAAGACAGTAGTTTTGCTCCTAGACAATCCCCTTGTCTTCACTTAATGCTAATTTGCAGCAGCAATTTTAAGTCTGGACCCCTAACAGTTCTCATAGCAATTCAGTCCGTTAAAGTTAATTCTAATTTGTAAATAGATAGAAGTAGGAAAGAGAGAGACTAAGTCTTCTACTTCTGTAGCCGCATTTCCAATAGGTGCATGAATGCGCTTACCTAAATACTTTTGTCTTTTTGACTGCCACGTAATGAAAAAACATTCTCATTCTGTAAACTGCTGTTAAATAGATTACAGCTATATCATGTAGCTAGTCAGATTGTCCATGCTTGGCAAAATAAAAATCCTGCAACATGGGGTTATTACTCCATCATTATCGTCCTATCACTGTGGAAGCGGCTATTAGCATTTAATTAGTGATAGCAAGGGTATTATGAGTCCTGCTACTCAAGGAAGTGATTTTTATTCTTTTCAGTCTTTGGATAGGAACAATCTATTCTCTACACTTGCTTTAAATCAGTTTCAGTCTCCACTAGAGAGTGTAGGAATTAGTAGGAGGAAAAAATTGACAGGAAAGGTATATGGCAGATTAACCTGCAGCTGAGACACGTAACTGTAGAGAATAAATGGGATGTCTTCAGCCCAAACTATTCAAGGCTGTTGATAGTGGTGGTGTTCCCCCCCCCCGCTCCGCCCAGTCTGCCTGATATTAGTTACCTGGAAAGCAAACACTGAGTGAGATACAGTTAAAGAATATGTACTGTGGTGGGCGTTAATCGGCTTATTTTGAAGAAATTTTAATCTGAGATCTAATCTTCCCTGAGAGTTTTGGGGATGTTACCATGGCCAGGAAGATATCTAGACTAGGAATGCCAGCTATAAGTTATGTAGGTGAGTTGCATGAGATGGAGAGTGCTCTGCATATATGGCTGAAAATCTGAAAACTCAAGAGATAAAACTTGTGGGGCATTAAGACATAAGCTGTCCAGTGTGTGAGCCTCTGCAGCACCGTTGTCTCTGGGCAATCCCTGCCATCTGTGTTTTGTTTTTTAATAGCTTTGCCTGCAATAACAGCATAGTGTTAGCAAGAACAGTACTGTCTTTGGATGCATTGTTCTGCAAATATTCAGTAGCCATTGAAAAGAGACTCCATGAGAATTCAAAACATTTCGAAGATATTCCTCAAATGTGAATTGTCCCTTGTTTCGTGTGTTACCCGTTATCTCTCTCCCTATTGCACAAGAATTATACCTCCATAAAATACCACCAAAAGAAAGTTTGGAGATCCCTAGAAATGTTGCTATTGTAATGACGACTCTTGTTCCTCCAGAAGGACCATTTTTATCACCAGTTTCCCCAGCTGTAGTGAAGAAGGGTCTTGAGATCTATCTTGTTCTGAGACCCAAGAGGGCACAATGTTTCTCTATTCATCGTAAGGGCTCTGCAGGATTGTGTGAGAGTTACCTAGATGGTGTTTTAAAAACATTACCTCTTACTGTCTGGATTGGTGGCAATGTTCTTCTCCAAGAGCTAATACAGAAAAATTATACCAGGTAAAAAATGAGGTGTAAATTTCTGTTGGAGGAATTAACCTTGAGATCTGACATGTATGCAAAACTGCAGAAGGGTATTAATAAATAGAATGAATATCTCTGCAATTTTACAACTGAATAGGCAGTGAAAAAAATCAGATTTAGAAACAGGTAAACACACATCTAATGGATACTGTGGAAGTAACTGTAGTTGATATACTCACCAATTTAAATTAAATATCTAAGCCAATGAAACATCTATAGAAAGCAATTTTTCCACTTGGTGGAAGGCTGACTTCCTTTTCTTCATGTTCCACGTATTACAATGTCTCAACAACCTGAATTTATACATTAAAGTTAATATTCATAATTTCCTTAAGGTCATACACATAATAGATGTGCTAATTCTCTTAGAACTGCATAAAAAATGCAATGTACTTTGGGGACTTTTTGATATATATATATATAGATATATATATATATATATTTTTAGCATATTGTCTTGGACTACTACATGCCCAAGTAAATAGTTGATTCATGTGTAGTTTGGTTCAGGAGGCTGGAATGAGGCCTAATAATTCTGTCCTTAAAAGAGATAGACAGAGGGTTA
The DNA here is from genome assembly GCF_034638445.1 of Ciconia boyciana. NCBI lineage: Eukaryota > Metazoa > Chordata > Aves > Ciconiiformes > Ciconiidae > Ciconia > Ciconia boyciana. The sequence continues at coordinate 40,735,546 of NC_132938.1, forward strand.
TTCTAACTTTGAAGCAAGAGTTATGTGTCCATTATACATAACACTGGTGAAGAATAGGATAGCTGTCAGTCTGGATTAGAATCCAGAGACGTTTCTACAGAGCTCTTCACGTTAGTGTGTGACCTCTGTCGACTTCCCTTTTGCATTTCTGCTTGATGTCAGTGGGAAGGAGTGAAAGGATGTTTATTCATTTCTCACAGCAATGCTCCCAAACACATCTTCAGGGTCGCGTTTCTTTTTAAAGTAGCAATTGACAAAGCTTCAGCAGTTATCTCTCAGTGTATTTTCAAGCTGTTACACTGCATTTAGAGATATTTTTCCCTTCATGGTGGAAGTATAACAAAAAAATGTGACTATCATACTGTAAGATATTACTGAAAGGAAATAGTTATCAGGGCAATGACAGGACTGTGGGAGATGGTCATTCACCCTGGCAGTTCTTTCAGAAGATGACCAAATAGGGGAAAAAGTGTTGATGGAATGAAAACTTCATTTGTAACTTTTTTTTGTCACAGGTTAAGCCTGTGGGTTTTCATGTATGATCTGCTATTCCTTTTAATGTCAACTTTAAGAAAAACAATTGTGAGAGGACATCAAGTTTCCATCCTGTCTTAGTTAGCTAAATGTCTTGGTTTTGACCCTGTTGCAATTCATGGAACTGCTGGATTTGCTGTTGCTTTTTTCTGTAACAGGTAGAAAAAAGATGTCGTATTGAGCTATTAGTAGTAGAATTGCTCCAAATATGGTAAATCATTATAATTTAAGAATTGAAATAATTCTTATACAACATACTTAAATGTTTATTTTTTTGTTTGATACTTAGTAAGAAAACCAAACAGAAATACTTGTCTTGAAAATATTTCTTCTACAGTTCTGTTTGGAGTTTTTTTTCCCCAACTGCCCCATTCCCTTCCCCACTTCTTGCGGGTGGACATGTGTGTGAATTCAGGCATTACTTGAATGTAGGAGACTGGGAAGTTTTGGATTGCTTGTTCCATTTTTTTTTGTTTGACAGGACTCTGTCAGAACATCACTTCCTTAAAGTGTGTACACCAAACAGCTTTATAAATTTAAAGATATAATTTATTGGGAAAAAGGCTAAAATATGGTTGCTTTTGAAATAGAAATTTAGATCTCTTGGGTGTAGACTAAAGGATGGATCCTTTTCTCCTCTTCACTTTCTAGTCCAACATCTTTCACTGGCATTCTTGGTTGCAGAAAGCAATGTAGTCCTTGCTGGGTTCCCTGGGCAAATTTTGTGTGGTTTTGGTGTGTGGTGTGTTCTCTTCTCTTTTTCTTCTTCTCTTTCTCTTCTCTTTCTCTCTCCTTTTTTTTTTTTTTTAACTCTTTCTTTCCTTTTTTTTCTCCCTTGTCACCTCGAAGGTCTGTCTGGGAGTATGCTCCTTTCTCCTTTTCAGGGTCTCCCATTGTATACCCCTGCAAGTTCCCTGCCTGCCTTCTGTAAACTTTTGCCAAATGAAGGTGAGGAGTTGCTCTCCAAAACAATCTTGTCACCCTCCAAAAGTCTGCATTTGTCTCCATTAGCAGCAGCAAATACAAGACAAATAGACAGCCCTTCCTCTGCAGCTCAGCCATACTCACAAAATACAGCTTACAGATAGTAAGTGGTGAGCAAATAAATGAAGCAGGTGCTATCCATCACAGTTCATGATGGTGTCTTAAACAGGACAGAAGCCTCAGGAATAGGATTTCATTTGGCCCAGTGGGAGATTATTGGGAATGAACAGGTGCTTAGAAACAGCAGAACTCTGGATGTTGAGCATGCAGTGAGAGGCCTGCTCTGCTGGATACCAGTGCTCAAGAACCAAGCCAGGCTGGACAGCTAGCCAAGAAGTTTGCCACCAAAATTACCCTGCTATGAACATTTCACAAAATACTGCATTAGAAAGGGGCTTTTCAGAGTCACCAGATTATAGCTTGTTTTGACAATTGTTCAGTAAAGATAGCTGCAGGCACTGTGCTAGTCAGTCAAGGAAATGTGTTTTGGGGAAGAAAAAAAAAAAATGGAAGCAGATATTGAACTGTCCATACAAATGTGGAGCAGAAAAAATACCCTGAAGATACTCTCATAACTCACTCACACAAACACTTTAAATAAGGGAGAATAAAGAAGGAGGTTTGTAGTTTCATTAGGCTTGGTTTATAACTAGTCTGGTTGCATATGTGTAAAAAATAAAACACGTAAATGTAAAATAGAAGAACGTGGTAAGAAGTAGAATTACGGAAATAACTAATTAAAAAAAAAGAAATCTAAACAGAGCTTTGTGAAGTTTATTAAAACATTTAAACAGTTATAAAAGCCTTGCATATATCTGTGTGTTGGATTAGCTCCAGAAGTAATGTTCATACAGTAAATTCTAGCTGACATGCTATGAGATGCTCAATTTTTTTGGTTGAGGATCCAGTTCATCAGCAACCCTACATCTTCAGGTTGTCTTTATGGAATGGTATGTGGATTTCAACATGTTGTCCTTTTATTATGTCCCAAAACCATTTTAGCTTAATAACCAAACATTCTCTTCTTTCCATTCCCCTCCCTTCTCTTCAACTCTCTCTGTCTGAAGCTCTTAAATAGCTTCCTAACTACACTATAACTTCAGTCTTTATTTTACTGTAGCATTGCTTATCCTCCCCTGCTCAGAGTCCGTTTGTAAAGATGAGGTATGACTTTTGTGTAATTAGATAGAAAAAAGTAGTCAGCTGAAAAGTATTCAGCTAATGACTCTAATGCTTTGATAGGGCCTGAGGAGAGTTTGTCCTTTTTCAGAGAAAAATGACCTTCCCCCCACCCAACAAATCTCTGAATGAAATCGTTTTCTGCATTATCTATTCAATTTTCAATGCAGACCTATAACTTGTTAATGATAAATAACACAATATGCAAATTTAACGCCCTACAGTGGGTAGCTTAGTGTGTTATTTTTGTTTTTAAATCTTGGATAGTCTTTTTGCTTCTTAATTATTTATGTATAAGAATAATAGTTTTGTATGGTACTCAGAGATAAGATTTAAATTCATTAACAGGTAAACAAGGATATTACAGAAGAAACTCAGCAGTGGTAGGGTCCCAATACTTTGCATGTCAACAATTCCTTTCCTCTATAAATTTATACCCAAATGTAAGAGTGTGCAGGTCTTTCAGATCTCTGTGTAAGGCTGTTCTCTTGTGACTTCAGGTTCTAAGATTATTTCACATATATCTTTGCAGTAAAGATTAATATGTTTACTCTTTCAAAAAGAAGAGTGTTCTGAAGTTGTGTAGCAGAGGTCAGAATTACAGGTCACTCAAGACATTTTGTACTCCAGAACTCTGTCTGTTGTTACTGGCCTGTATCCATGCTATTGAGTATAATTAGTAATATAACAGAAAAGACAGAAGTGGGATTTATATTTAGTCTTGCCTGTCCTATGTTTTTTACACATTCTAAGGATGTATGACGAAATTCAAGACACAGACAAGCTGCTCCATGAGAACAAAGGATGTTTAAGGAGGTATTTTGCTGAGGCTATTGCCCTGTGAGAAGGTTGCCTCAATTTACTGTTCAAATGCCTCCATTCATTAAAAAAGAAAAAAAAATCTATTATTTTAAGTTATTCTTGTACAAATATCAAATATCAAAGTGAAGCTTTAAGTGAGAGAAGATGATGAAGAGCCAAAACCTTGAACATTACACTTTAGTGTTTGTTAATACAATGAAGTACATCATTACTTTTATGCTCAACTCTAGTAGGCAAAGAAAGCTTGGATCCTATTCTACTGCATGTTAGGTTGCTGCCATTGCTGGTCCTGTTTAGTGGTTCATTCTCCTTTTCCAATCTGAAGGAAAATCTTATTCTTTCCGTGCAACTTAAGTATTTTTGTAGTACTAGTATACATGGTATAACACAAAATAACAGCAAAGAGTATCTTGGACTTTGACTACATTGCTGAGTGCTTCACTCACATGTTCTCGCTCTCATCTCTGAAGTAGAGATTATTCTGTATACTATAGGACTGCAAAGTGAGTGGTAGTACTTTGACTTTCAATTCCATCTTTAACATTTAAGCTAGTAGGTTGATAGCTTACTTCAAGTCAGATTTCATGGAATTATTATTTTATTAAATGTACTAATCCTAAATATTCATAACATTCCCATGGAGAGTATAATCAAAACACATCAGAAGTTCTCTTTGACTTAATAGCAGGTAGCTCATTAGATTCCAGTCAAGGGTGTGATGTTTTATACAGTCTGGCAAAGAATTTTGAAGGCAGTCCATCCATGTCAAGGCAGTACTTGGGTGAATTTGAGTTACCAATTTCCTATATTGAATTGTTAAAACTAGCACAGTTTTTAAACAAGTTCATATAATCTACTTTGTGCAGTCTCAGAAGGATGTGTACACCCTCAAAAGGTGAAAATCCCACCATTGAATGGACAGAATGTACCAACTGCTAGTCATCCAAAGTTACACACCTCTTACACACCTTATTTTATTTAAATAAGGTTTGAATAACTCTTCAGTCCTGGTGTTTTTCCAGCTATGTCTGACCTCAGCATTTCTTCTGTGGTCCGGAGATGTATTTCATGCCCTTTCCATATCCAGGTAAAGCTTAAGTAGACTTCTTAGTAGATGGTAATTATTCTTCATCATTATAGTTAACACAATCATTGAAATATATGTATCATCATATATTGCAAGGATACCATTCAAGGCTTAGAAACTTCTGCTGTTTTACAGTGGATAGTTTATTTTTAAGTTATGTGTATGTGTGTTGATCAGTTTGTCTTTATTTGCTTAATCATTGACATTTGCCATTGCACTATACATAGAAGACACACTATTACTACTTCATGAAGTTTATAGTGTAAGTAGACAGTAGTGTTAGGCAATCTAACTGCTGATGGTCACAGATATCTCAGAATGCAGCATTTTTAGTATGATAACATAACAATATATTATAAGGATGTAGCAATAAGATGATTTGTTTCTGAAAGTTGTCATGTATCAAGTAGTCGTTCATCTTCAAGGGGAGCATGATTACAACTCTGACCTAGAGTACGTCATTTTTCAAGTTTAGCAGTGTATTTTCCCAGCATTTTTTTTAAATGCCTGCATTTTATGATCATCTATCAGTATTTTAGAGTAGTTGAAGTAGTAAATTTTATTTTTGAAAATAGGACAAATCAAAGAAGGGGGACAAGATTTAAAGTGGTCACCTCGCACAGCAGAGAGAGAAATGAATTCCAGAAATACTAGTTGATATGCTAGACAGTGGAAGAGCAAGAAATGAAAAAGCTATGAAGTGAGGTGAGATTTTTTTGGGGAGATGACATTGACAAGATGAAAAGAGGTATTGGCAATGGTGAAGTTGGATTGGGTCCTGAAATTGTGGTACTAGCAAGACACAGCAGAAAGCTTGGGTCCAGTAAATGATGTTGTCCAGCTAATGAACCTGATATATAGCTGAAATTCTGGAATTTTGTTAGGCTGGAAGAAATGGGGGAGAATAACAAGATTGAAATAGCATTACGAAGAAGGTGATTTTTTTTTTTTAAACAGTGTAAAGAAAGGCATGTGTTTCACTAAAGCTAAAATGATAATTTTTATTTAGAACAGGGATCTCTATAAAGGGATGCTATAGATACATTTATAATGATGTAAGAAGACTGGTATGCCTTACAGCTTAAATGTGTACTTAAATAGATGTGTAAAACATTGGGGCTGCTGTGAAAAGATGGTGGCTGCTTATGTATAATGAACAAGGAGGAAGGAAATTTATATATCTATAAATAACAATGTAGAACAGTCTCTTAATCACAAAACTGTCTGGACTAGTTTTTTTAAATGAACTTCTTAAAACCACCTAGAATGGGTGTGTGAGAATTTTGCAGCATTTCTATAGTTTTATAACTAATCCATTGCCTTACTTCTGAGAGATAACTGTGTTCAGCATTGCTCACAATAACTATGTTTCTTTCCTTTAAGTACCATGCAGTGAGGTTTTCTTGCTTACATATCAAAAGAAACCATTTGTCTTGTGTTCTCTTATCATTTTTTTAATGGGAAGACTCCAGAGGAAGAGCTTTTTCTGTTTTAAAAAAATAATATAATAAAAATGCAGTTAGTGTACTGTCTGTTAGAGAAGACAAGTTCTTCTGAAGTATACTGGCCCTTAATGATGTGTTTCTGTTGTCATGGAAATGGGGATTTTTTTTTCAAGTAGGTTTATTTGTTTTACTTTTGCTTTTTATAGTCCTCCCTTCATAAGTTTAGTTTTGTACTGGCAGTGTTGTGCTTCATGAAAGAACAGCCATCCTTTCTTTATCATCCTTTTACTTCTCTTTTATGTCCATTAGAATTTGATGGCTAAAAGGCTGAGGAAGAAACAAATATTGGCAGATATGAGGATACCAGGCATGTACTTCACCCATATAGAAAAGGTTAGCCTCAGTCTGGCAGGAAAACGAAGGCACCGTTGTAATGAGGCATGCATTAAAAAAGTTTAAAATTGCATTGGACCAAATAATAGATATTGTTATCACTTTTCTCTTCACACACATGTAAATTGCAGAGTTAAGTTACTGATGGAGGCCATGAAAACAGTTCATATTGTGTCTGTTCTCTGTCAATGACTGAACAGGAGATTTACTGCTAAAAAAGGTTTTGTGCTTAAAGACAGTTTCAAGTCATTTACAATTATTTCATATGTGTTTTTTCTGGATCTTGATAAGACAAATGACTCAAACATATATGTCGTTAAATGCTATTTACTGAATAATTAGAAGGTGAGAGTAATGAGTTAATCCTATGCCCCTTCTGATGCTGCGAACCTCCAAGGTGTGTCAGCGTCAGACAGACCTCCTCAGGGTGTCCATGACATGCTGCACAGAATTCTCATCCATGGTGAGTTTCAACATACCTCACCACCTGTCATGCTTTTATAGTTGTCTTCCTCACCATTAAATTTATCAGTTAAAGATGGTATATTTCCTCACAATAAAACCATTAATTTGTCATCTAAAGAGTGTGAAGTGTCTGTGAAGGACAGGTTATATGTGTTAGAACATCCTCCTGTTACATCTGTACATCCTCCTGTAACACCTGCAAGCTAGCATGATAGGACATAGCTTGGGGTCACTCAGCGGCCACTTAGGCTAACATATGGGTACGAGCTAGGGAGGCTTAGTTAGGTCAGCATATACCTGAGGATCACTAATTCCTCATTATGTCTTCAGACATGGTTCCCACTGTAGCAGTTTTTTTGTACGTATGTGTTAAAATGAGCTGAAGCACTGTAAGCATGCGATATCTGTAAAAATAAGCAAATAAACATTTTTGTGGTGATTCAGAGAGAGAGAAAGCATGATTCAGACTGTGCATAATTTGAGCCTCTGCTCTGAAGGTATGTGTTATTTGCTTCTGAGGAAAGGAGGGAAAGGTTAAAGGAGATCATACTTTAGAAGCAAACTATAGAATGTCTCTTCTTTCATGGGAGACTCTTCCTATTGCATCTACCATTGATTTTGCTCTGATATCATATTTCATCCTTCCTTCCAAAGTTCATATTATAATGAAATACGTATGTAGTGAAAGACAACTGCGGCTGAGTTCCTAAGAGGTAGATTGGGCAAACTCGAAATAATGTTACGATAGCCTATTTAGAGGATGAAAAACATGGGGAAAAATCTGCTAGTCATAGCAAATCCCGTGTTTATCCATGCCAGCTTCCACCCTTTCCCAAATCTTTATATTAGGTGCATGCAGTGCTTCCAGGATTTCAGGAGTCTTTATGCCTTCTGTGAGGATTTAATTTTTTTAGCTGTCCTGTTCATTTCTTTTTAACAAGTTTCTCTATTTTTACACAGTTCCCCATTTGAACTTTAGTAAAACAATGGTTGATATTTGTTCTTTTTCTCTGTCTTGTCATAGCTTTTTCTGTGTGTTGCTTTATATTTTGAAATCTAGCATTACAGTGTCTCACTGATTGTTTTCCTTCCATACTGATGTGCTTAGTTTACCAATGTCTTCACTCAGGACAAAACTATATTTACATTTGGATATGTGTAAATTGCTCTTTCTCTTTAAAAATAAACAAAACACTCAAAGGTACAATATTTTTATCACTATTATTATTGCAAGTATCATAAATAATTGTTCAAGAAATGAATAAAATATCTTGTTAGTGCAGGTAATTAAAAAAGGCACACTTGTTAGTTAGTATTTTATTAAACTTGTGCTTTATAAAATTTATGCAGGTGATTATTTCATACCTGAACATCTCAGATTGCATGATAAGTATACAAAATATTTTTGAAATAGTTTTTGAAGTAGATATGCATTCTTATGATCTACAATGTTAGCAGATAGATTCAGAAAGACATAAAGAATCTTCATGTTTATAATGTATTGCACAATTAGGAAAGAGTGTTCAAGTTACTGTGACCCACACCTGAATTCTTAATGGTAAAACAGAAAATCTTATTTTTTTTGTGCTAGTAGGATTAGTGTCATGAACATAACAACATAAAAAACCTCCTGATTTTGTTCAGCCAGAACTTTCCTTTATAATTATGCTTTGGACCATAGTTTGAGAGAGAGACCAGTAAACTTCTTTAGAATCTCTCATCAGAGTAAGTGTTGTCTTTAAAATTATTATATTTATCCAAGGATTAGTGGAAAAAATATTTTGTGATACTTTTATTTGGTGAAATTTCTACAGTGTAGAGTGCAATTCCTCCCTTGTTAAAACACTAGGTTTTAATAGGTGCAAAGAAAGCTTAGAGGTGTCTGATATCTAAAACACAAATCAGTTTACCTATGCTAAAGGGAATTTTTTTTTTTTTTGGTCATCTGAAAACTGATCTGCAATCCATTTATGTGATTTAGTTTTCCAGATTAGGAAGATCCTCTAATCATATTGTACTAAGACATTGCAATTAGAGTTTGAATACCACCCAAAATGTGCCACTTACTTAAAAAAAAAAAGAAAAAGTTTTGTTAATCTTTATTTCCCCCAACCTGTCCTGTTATCATGTTGCTGTGTGATAAGGATATTGTATGCTACTTGGATCCTTTCAAAGGCACTAAGTATATAACAGGGATTAAAAAAGGGATTACAGGATCCAGGGAGTTTGCTGAACCAGCATCATTAAACCAGTCCTCATGGAAGATATTTATAAACTGTTCTTTTGTAGCCTGTAATTGAACAGTCAATTTCAGTTACGGTTTTTAAATCTTTTTCTCTGATTTTCTAGGAATGATAAGGGGGTGGGGTGAGGGATGCAGTGCAGCATTTAGTGTATGTTCTGTTAGGACACGATTGACATGCCTTTTGTTGCTGGGCTTGCATATTGCAGAAAGGTCTCATTTGTTGAATATTTTGCAACTGAATAGAACTGCATGGGAGTATATATGTGTATGTGTGTGTGTTTCATATGTATACATCTACATATATGTATAGATACACATGCAAATATACTTATATAAAGCACGCTTGCATATATATATATAGGGGCACTTCATCTCCAAAACTTCTTTCTCTCTCCTTACAGAGTTAGAAGTATGCAATCTATTTTTTCATAGTTGTTGTTTTTTTTCAAAAAAGTTAAGTTTTGATTTTGTTTTTTGTCATGACAGTTACTCTAAGAGAATGACAATGATGCCTGTTTTAGATTCCTTACATTTTTCACATGTAGGCCATCGGAGACAGTGATGCATTGCTCATTAGAGGATATACTAAGGAATAAAAAGCTTGCTGGTAAATTGTTATATGCACAGTTTAAATTTCATTATTTTACAAGTGGAGTATTTCTAATCTCTCCAGTTTTAACAAATAAACACAGGCAAGTAAACTTGACCTTAAAATAAGCATTAAGCATCTATGATTTTGTCAGCTTCGCAATTCTCCGTAAGCCTTGAGCTTTCTGTGCCAGTGGGAGGACCCACCCAGCAGCCTTTTTTTCTCTTTTTTACTCTACTGCTAATCTCCCTTTTTTGGCTTGTTTTTCCTTCCTTATTCCCTTCAGAGCTTGGATGAAATGGATGCAGCTGGACCAAAGGCCAGTGGTAGCAAAAATGTAGCTGGCATCTACACAAAGAATCTACTGTAGCTGGTCCCTAACCAGACCTTGAAGAAAAGAGTCCACAGTGGGGCATCTGAACTCGTTAGCAACCAAATATTTACTGCCATTGCAAAGACATCTTGTTTGTTCTATTCTTTTTTTCTTTCTCTACCTTATATTCCATAAAGCTCAGCTGAATCTTCCATAATATTCTACCTTAGCTGACATGAAAATTCTCTGAAGCAAAATGACCTCCTCAGCACCCTGCCTGTGCTTCCCATGCACTTCATGGTACATGGATGGTCTTAGATGCATAATTTTCATTAATGTTTCCATGCGGTTAACAAGAAGCCATAATGTGCTGCTCTTATAAGAAAATCATCACTATAAATTAAACAATCTCAAAATAGATTGTATTCTTTCTTTTGAAATATATATAGTAATATATTAATTTTACAGTTCTAAAAAGCAACAGTTTAAAAAGTCAGAACACTTTTCATGTTTGCATTTTCTGAGTTTCTACTGAGAGTAAATAACACCTTCAGCTCTATGTAAGATCATTAGAATTTTTCCCATGGACTTTTGTTTTAAAATCTGGCATTTATCATTCATACAGTCATATTTTGAATTCATTTTATTTCACATGACTTTTCACTCCATAGTGTGGAAAGCCAAGCATTAGTAATTCCTGATTATTATTCTTATGTCTTGTGATGTCCAAAAGTCTTAACTGCAAAGACTATCCTGTGTCAAATAATGTGTGAACAAAGACAATGTCTAAACTACAACTTATAGAATAATGGAGAGAGAACTTTAAATTAACTGACTTGGGTATTGCAGGTAGTCTTACTGTTCTGTGGTTTGTGTGCTGTACATGTGCAGTAACTTGACTATTTCTTCTGTGTTGTGATTCATGTGGAGAAAACTGTAGAACCTGAAGTGGAAAGCAGAAGAAATGGATGAGTTTATAGAGACACCCCATCACTAAGTGTAAATCACCTTCTCCGTCTGAATCTTGTAGGCAGAATGTGGGTAACAAATAGTGAACCTTGGCATAAGACTTAAAGGATAATTGTGTTTTAATGCTGCCTTGAATTTTGTCACTTACACTTGCACACACTGGACTGTGATAGAAGTGAGGGAGCATGAGTTCGGCTGTAAAAATGTGATGCTTTCTTTCCCTGTAAAGCAGCATCTCATATGGGAAGCTGCTGTTTGCCAATGGAAATAGTCAAACTCTTCTTTCTATCTGCTAAGTAGAAGCAAGATATGACTGATAGTGAGAACCATTTTGAAAAAAGGTGCATTCTTGTCTGTGCATTTTTATCTTCCCCCCGCCCCTCTTTCTTTCCACAGTTATGTTTATTTGTTCTTGTTACTTTAATTGTATGTTGTGTGTGTGTTGCATATTCTTCTGTGCCCAGCTGCCTTCTCAGCTCCTAACTTAGAGGTAAATATAGTCCTTGTCAAGACAAAGGGTTAGACCAAGTACAACCTTTTGAAATCATCAAAATGTGCTTTCAGAAATTTCTCAAACTTTGAACACAAGAGAGACTTTATAGAGCCAAAGAGAAACTTGAATGCTTTAATAGACTGATACTACTAATGGAACAGAGGCGCACAGGGAGATACTCATAGTGTTGTTGCATGTGGGGCAAATAACGTCCTTTAATTACAGTGTGTCAGCAACTTACTCCAAAAGACTGGTGGGAGGGGAAGAAAAAGCAAAGGTGTTGGCTGTAACTGATTCTTACATATATCAGACCTCTAAATTTTGAAGCTATTTGAATGAACATTTTGGTGTACAAAGACCACAGAAGTCAAGGGAATCTCAGAGCACATTAAGATATGAAATCTTTCAGCAAACATAATTACAGCTTTAATTAATTAAGTGATTAAAAAACCAGAAGGGACTCGTGTGGTCATCTAGTCCAAACTCCTGCATAATGCAGGAATTAGTCAGAGAATTCCTGTGACCTAATTAAACTACAGTATAACTAGGAAAATATCAGATCTTGATTTAATTTTTTTTTGTGTTTAAGAATCCAATCTTGCCAAATTTCTCTAGTGTTTTGAAGAAAAATTTGAATATAATTTCTGTTCTGAATTTGTCTAGTTTCAAATTCCAGCAATATTGACTTAACTTGAAGAGCTTTCAATTAGATCTATTTTCTTGTAGCTACTTTGATGTAATGTAGGTGCTCCTTAACTTTTTTTGTTAAATTTACCAGAGTAATCACTTTGAGTTTTTAAATTGAAAGAATGTTTTCCTTAACTATGCCTGTGGCCATTTTTTGAAGTACCTCCAGTTTTCAGCAGCATCTTTGCATTGATGGCAACAAAAACTATATGGGATATTTCAATAATAGTTGCACCTGCAGGAAATCTTGGAATAAAATCACAGTGTGGTTGGGGTTGGAGAAGACCCCTGGAGATAGTGTAGTCCAAGTCCCTTGATAAAAGCAGGGTCAACTAGAACTGTGTGTGTGCGTATGTGCTACCCTGTGAAATGTTCTTTTTTTATCAGTACATCCAATACACATCAGTATGGGTATTTATCAGTACATTCACTACTCACAATGCTATCTGGGGGAATGAGAGCTCTGTTGGATGATCACAATGCTGTACTTATGGCATGGCCTCCAATTCTGAAACAGGGTGTGAACTGCCAGCTGCCATTGGGCTTTAAATATACTCATAGGCTTAGAGTTGAGGCTTAGAGTGTCCAAGTGGAGAATCTAGCCATACAATTTAGAATCCCTTACGTATAAATGTAGTATTGGGGATCTCCCTGAATTTTACTGTCTAGCATTCATGTTCAGCTGACTGTCCTCCATTATTCCCTCCACCATCAGCATCTTTTCAGAGTTAAAGCTTACCAGATGAGTAACAGAATCCTTCGGGAATGTGGCCAACTACTTTTGTTCCCAAAGGTATTAACTCACACTTGGCCTGTTAACTAAAAATAAGAAAATTATGCCTTTTTTATCAAAATGATTCAAATTCTTCAGAATTTTAAGGGGATAGTATTGGCAGTGTTAACTCTTTTTAATTTGGAAAATTTTACTTATTTTCAAAAGCAAAACTTTACTGATAATAATCATAAAACATATCCAGTCAGACTGAAGGTTTTAAGTTTTAAATAGCACTTACAATACCTACAGATAATAGTCTGGAAGTATATTAAAATTGATATTCTAAATCAGAGATCCTATTAATAAATTTTTATTATCTTTCTCCTCTTGATTGATACAGCCTATATGAAATATATATTTGAGTACTGAGAGGAACAAATTCTTATCTGTTCTTTTTTAAGGCTGGATATCATACACAGTGGTAAAAGATTGTCTCAGTGAAGAAATTTTTTTAACCAGATGGGAATTTTGCAAAGGGGTTTGTTTTCTGAACATGATAATGATGTTAGTGGTTATTAGTATAGAACATAATGAGGCTATATGCAAGGAGGTCCCCTTTGCACTTTCCTCTTCAATAAAATCCCTGTTGCTAGAAGTGTTAGATTATAGAAGGATGTAGAAAGAAATAAGAATAAATTAAGGCCGTTAAAGAAAGGACGTCCATTACACTTCTGTCAAATGTAACATCCAGACTTGAGCACAAATAGAATTGTAATAACCTCTCAAACCTCTTTTTTAGTATTCTGTGTTTGTATATAACTTCTTTTTTTCCCTGTTTAGCAAACAATGATTGATATTATTAGTCAGAATGCAAATATTTCTTTTAAGTAGTAATAGACTCACTTGTACCAGGTGAAGGCCTGTTCTGAAATGTCTTTAGGTTATATGACCATCCTGTTCTTTCTTTGATAGCTGTCTGTTTTAAACTGGTACTTTGTTCCTCTAGAAAAATGTAATTTCCTCAGAAAAATAATTTTTGGGAATTACTAAAACTATACACAATCCCATCATTGGGATGAGCAACAATATTCTACCAATGTTACATTTTACCTTCTACTTCCTTCCTTCTACTACTAACATTCCATTTCCCCACTAATTCTGATAATTTTTCATGTCATTAAGCATTTCTCCTTTCCCTGGACACTTATGTGAACATCTGGCATGAGTTAAGCTCTGGGATGGACCGTGCGCTCTTAGTTTATTTTGATATATAACTTGTGAAGCTGTAAATAAGAAATACACATCCCAGAACAGGTGATTAGGCACATTTTGGAAGTCTTAAAGCTTTTCAATGCTTCCTCTAGCCTTACTCTGTCGGGATACTCCAAAGATGAAATATCTTGTGCCATCATTTTATAGTTATATTTCTATTTTTAATATAAAATTTAAATATTAATTGTGCACTCTAAATATCAAATTTGAGAATTCAATTTTAATTTTTCTGTGAGCCTGTCACAGATTTCCATAATATGCTACCTAATTTTCATAAAATAATTACTACATGTTCATCTACGTTAGTATTTTGGTGAGTTCAGGAGTGAGGTTTTAAAGTGAAAGTCCCAGTTTTCCCCACCTGCTGTATTTTGGTTTGCATCACAGAATATTCTCTAAGAACATAAATTGTTTTTCACATAATGAAACCAGAACATGCTTTCCAGGAGTGCACCTTAAGCCACCCCAGCCCCTAAAGGGCAGTCAGTCCATGGGACCTGATTGGCATTAGTCCAAAGTGAATTCCCCTGAAACACAAAGAATGGGTATTGCTTCACTCCCCAGATCCATCACAACTTGTTCAAGCAGTTGTAGGCGAAGTGTTGCAACACAGCTGAGGTAATTCGAGCTGGCTTTTGATTTTTCTTGCTCAGTTATTGAGGTAGTAGTTTTAGCAACATAAATAACATTGTGCTTTTAAATTATGTTTTCGTGTGTTGATCAAGACATCATTGCACCACAACGTTATAATTATCATGTAGTTGAAATAAATAGGATTGAAGGATGGATTGGTAAACTGATTTGAAGGCCATACAAAACTGGGAGTAAAAGTCAGGTGTCTTGTCACGCTGTTTAAAATTGTAAGTGCTCAGCTACATTTCGTAATATCATAATGGATACCAGGGGATCTGTTAATGACATCAGCTTCCAATTATTCTCTTGATTAACTGTTTATTTAGTCTCATTATACAGTGGGATGTTCTGTCTTGCCTTGCCATTTACAATTGGTGTGGTTGTCCAAAGATCACTTGCACCAATAATCTCATCTCACATTAAGAGGGAATTTTAGACAGTTGTATGTAGTTCCTACTAAAATAGTTTCCTTCTGTGCCAGAAGCGTGCCTAGAAAGAGAAGATTAGTAGCTTGGGAATTTTCTGGGTATGGCTTTAAAGTAGCTTGTATATCACTAGTGGTAAACATGTTTCACAGTATGCTGAAGAAAGAAAGCCTCTATGGTTGCTGCTTAGAAAATCACATGAAGTTGGCATTTTCTGTTTTTGTTTGTTACTCTTCTTAACACTTGCAGAGCTTTTCTGTTGTTTGATTTTAGGATTAACACCTATTCATAATTGCATCTTGAAAGGTTCTTGGAATAGTTTTTAAAGAAACACCTAGGAGGCAGATTTCTATTTCAACATTAATATGTTAATAAAATGCAGCTAAACATGAAGGAAGCTGACATAAAGTCTCTTTCACATTCTCATTTCTTTCACATTTCTCTCTCACACGCTCACACACAAGCTGTGAATGGATGGCCAGTTAATAGCACCTGAAACTAATCAGAGTCCTCTTAAGAAGGCGCTTTGACACTTGTGTAGTTTGGAGGAGCTGGTGTTTAACAGGAGGAGCTGTTAGTACCTTTATGACAATAATATCTAGACAGAAAAATAGATTATTGCAAGGGGTGGGGGGAAGGCTCAAAACCATTGTTTGGCAATGCTATACTTTGCTTCACCAGTTACTGTGATTTTACCTTAAACTCTGACATATGAGTGTAGGCTTTTTAGGAAGTTAAAAATTCTATCATTAAAATTAAGGTGTGTGTGAACTTGATGTGACAATGACCATAGTGGGGACTAGATCAAGGATTCACTTAGCCCAGCATCTCATATGTTTGTGTCCAAAAGCAGACTGTCTTGGAAGTATTATAAGAAAAAAAGATAAAACTTTTCCACAAAATATTCCTCTACTTTCCAATAATTTGCAGCTCAGGGATCTCCTGATCCAGAGGTGCATCTTCATATCCATGAATCTTTGTGATTCAGATTCTCCTTGCTCTTTTGGTTTTTTCCCCCCTCTACAAGGCTCTGCTACAACAAGTTTCGCAGCTTAACTACATGTTGTGTACTATGCCTCTTTTTTCTTCTGAGCCTACTTTCTTTGCAGCCCTCTCCCTTTATTGAACAAGTTGTTTCTTATTCATCTTTTCTATGTCACTCATGATTGTACAATCTTTATTGTATCCTTTCCCAGTTATCTCTTTCCAGCCTTTTTTTTTGATGCTATTTATATTTGAAACAAAGTTCGTATGATTGTTTCAAGGAACAAGGTCATTTGGTTTCATAAGCAACCTATAGGTTCCTTTGTTGCAAACATCACTGTTAAAGAGGTTGGTTATCTCAAATATTTGGTGCTATCAAGAAACAAAGCTTAGAAGCAATTGCCACCCTAAGTAAAATATTCACCAGACACTTTTTTAAATATGAAGATTTATTAATGCTTATGTAAGAAAATACTTTGAAAAGAATATGTAGCAAGGGAGACTTATACAGAAGATCTTCTATTTTAAAGGAAATATGCCTTTTTAAAAAAATCTGACTGAAGAAATAATTCCTAGAAAGATGGAAGACACTTAGATGCTATGATGTCTCAGCCCTTACATGTGTATAGGCAGTCTCAATGTGTTGATTTTGAAATGATCAATTAGATCTGAGAACTAAGACACTGGTTCATTGTTCTTCAACTATTCCAGAAAACAGAGCCCTAAAAAGGTGAATTAAAAAGGAAAAAAGGGGTAGGAAATGCAGGGGGTAACTAAATAAATAGGCATTCAGTTATTTAAATATATATATAAATTTAACTTAATGTAAAAAATTATTCTGGTATGAACCAGATTTGAACAGATTTATATACAAACAGTGTAAACAAAACCAAAAACCAACCAAACAAAAAAAAACTTTGCTTTTTTTTTTTTTTTGTGACTTAGAAGACAGCACTGGTCAATCTATTTAGATAGCATAAAGTAAATGGATGAGGTAATTATCATTTATATGTAAATATGAATTTTCAGCCATAGTAGTTATTATTTTGGGGTAAGTAAGTTTTAGTCACTTTTTTCCCAGAAGGATGAGAAGTGAAAACTGTAAAGAAAAATTGGACTTGTGTTCTAATTGCACTTTTGGTGAAATAATGAAAGTCTTAAAATGATGTTACATTACTCTGTAGACTAAGGTACAAAAATGCTAATTTATTGCTAGACTGCAGTGTCCAATTTGCATTCCAAATCAGACTGCAGAGCTCCCCAAATGAGTAGGTGCCCTCACAGTGTATTTAACCTATGCTTTTCCTGAGTAAATTCATAACAATATGTGTGTTTGTACGTGCTTCCTCACGTACATACCCACATGTGGTGCTTCACCATTTTAAGAAGGTCCAGTTTTTTTAATAGGGATTTGAAGTGTACAGCTAATTTTGGATATTAGCAATCAGAAAAATAATAGATGCAAGTACTTTTTTAAATCTCTGAACTGCTCCTAAATTCCTATTTACTGTGACACTGACAGATAACCTGTAGGGTGCATATAATTTGCAGCAATTAATGTCGTGTATTAAATTGTGCTTGTATGTGTGTATAAACACACAGTTGCCTACAAAACGGTGCTGTTATAAGGATGTTTTCTAGAATGTTATAAGAGTAATAGTGTATATGTGTTGTTAGTTCCAGATGATACAGATATATGAGGAGGAGGGAAATGAAGAGTCATATTATTCTTAAGTGTGCTGATACAGGAGGAGGGGGAGGGGGAGAGAGAGAGAAAGAGAAAGACAAGTAATACAGCATAAAGAACCCACAGGCATCTGGGCTTTCCCACTTCAGTGGCAAATAGGGGGAATTATGGGTTGGTGGTCTGCTTCCCGTTAGGAGGACACCCCTCCATCTGTTTTCAGTACAGCCTGTTTCCAATTTAAAACACAGATTTCAATACAAACCTCAATTTCTTTTCTCCATTTTATATGCAAAGTGAGGCTTATGAATCGGTGTCATTGCCATAAGGGCTCAGACCAAATTTCCCCCCAAAATTCACAGGCTGTTCATTTGAATACCTGCTTACAGTGGTACACAATGGGCAGCTTTGAGAAGAAAAATTGATAATCTTCACGGAAGAGTAATTTGAATGAAATTACACTTGACAGCCTGTCTCCAAGCAAACAAGGAGAGTGAGGGAGCCTTAGCTAAGCTCTGAGGACTTGCCTAAGCCTCTGCTGTTGGAGCTTCCCAGGGAAAAAAAAAATCCACACTTTTTCCTACATCTGACTGAAGCTTTTGATTAATTCTCTGTAGCTGTTTCTAGTGAAGAAAGGTAGCCATGGAAGAGAACATGGAAGAGGGACAAACACAGAAAGGTATTGTGATAAAATTGCTTTCTCTTTGCAATGAGATAATTATTTTGCTGTTCCTTATTTGCTTTAGCAGCATGCTGTAAGGCTAGTGAATATCCTTATGTGGCAGATGGGGAAAGATTTTTTTTTTTCCATACCATTTACTTCATTTGTCTCTCTGCAATAGCACCTAGCATTAATATAGTGACTGTCATCTGATATCTGGTATTAAAAGAATCTAAATAGCAAATTTTACATCTATACTAATAATATTGCAAGCATTTAATGAAGCCTGCTTCCCAGACCAGTCTTTGTTAACCTTCATTTATTTCATGTTTTCACGCTTGTCTAGCTGGGTCACGGGAGTCTAGTGTGAACTATGAGAGAGCTACTCACACAATATTTGGAGCCGGTTGTAGTTGGATATCTAACAATGTAACCAGTATTTACACCTTGAATGAGATTCCAGACTGAACAAAGACACGGGGTATATTTTGTATATATTTAGGCAGTATTGAAATTTCCCTCTGCCTTTTTTCCACTTTCGTTTTGCAATGTGTTGAGGCAGCCTTGCTATGGTTCTAATATTTGCATTGTACAGATTTGCATTTTGCTGAAATGCATTTTGCATGTTGCAGATGAAATTGCTTTAGCAAGATGTACACAGCATGTTCAGAGCATTTCTGTTCCACTGTTTCTGGTCGAGTTGAAAACAACATTATGGGATATGTTAGCACTTAAAGGTGCAATTTAAAATTATTGCAGACTGTTTCTTAATTTGTGAATCTCTGAGAAATATAGTGTTTTTACTCTTTTCACTTAAGTGTTATTCTGTACAAGCGACATTACAGTAGTGAAAGGAACCAAGGTTTTTTAATTTTACTTTACTGCAAGCAGAAAGGGTAATCCTAGTGAATATTTGCCACATTAAATCATGTGTACTTTTAATTTTGCCTTTATTTTGAATTCACTTCCATTTTTGAGGAGGATTTAGGAACTCACCAAATCATTTAGTATAAATTGCCTGTAAAGGCATATTTTTCTGTGCTAATGCAATATTCTGTTTTTCTGCTCCCTGATCAATCTGCTTTCTACATGTAAATGTCATGCTTTCTCATTATAAGTGACCCATTTAGACAGAATGCAGCTTTGAATTGTTTATGGTCTTGACTTGATCTAGATGCACAGTATATAGTAATGAGAAGACTAAAGGAGAATATATGTGCCCTCTCTGTGTGTATACATACCTATGTTTATAGATAAATAGATTAGGATCTGAATGGTGATTTCAGCAGTTTCTTCAGTTGAATTTTATTATTTGCAAGTGGCAGAAATAATGGGAAAGTACAAGACAGTTCACATTTTGGTTTTTGGGGTTTTGTTGGTTTTGGGTTTTTTTCTGAAGGTAAAATCAATACTTTTATTCTGTGGTTCAAATTATTTAGCGTGCTTTTTTAAAAGTCTGAAATGCATTTTTTTTTTTTCTTAAAACAAGTGAATTGAACTGTTTGACCACTGAATCAAAATACTTCATTGTTACTGAATGCTATTGCCTGAAGAAACTGTGTGAAATTCAAAATCCCTAAATTCTTATTAGAAAAAAATCAGAGAAAAAGTGAATCATTTTGTGTATTAAAAGAACATGTTGTTATTGATAAACTGTGTCCTCATTGTTCGTATGATAAGCAGTTGAATGACCAATATCCACTCAAAATGGTGTGATTAATAGTGTGATTACAACAGCTAACACTACTTACCCCCACCCCCCATTTACAATGCCATGTGTTCAGCCTTTTTTCCCTTTAGTGGTACCCAGCTGTCATCACAGACAGTGACAGGAGAATGTTAAGAGCTCACAAATTATATGTATTTTTCCTTATTGGCATGGAAGGGGATGCTGCTTAGTTGCTATGACCATACCTGCAAACCTGTCATGTCAACCTGTCGTGTTCCCACTTCGGATTATGACAACTTTTAAAATGTATTTAGAGTTTGAAGAAAACATGCAATTCAGGAGGAAAATGAAAAAATATTTTTCACTTCGGAATTTTTGGTGGTGCTTGAATGCAGATGTTGGAACTATAGTGAAGTGTAGGGATGATTATGAAATCAAGGATCTCTTTAAGGCTTGCACTTTGCACTTGAAAAATACTGACTGTTATTAGTATGACTTGATACTTCTCTTTCATAATTCCTGGGGTTTTTTGCTTTCATTTGGCATGATCTATTATGTGTTTAATTGTTATACACAGTATAGTTCCAGGTCATCTGGACTAGTTTTTCTAACTGTAGTGTCCCAGCAACTTTAATTATAATTCATATATTCTAATTTTCATTCTGCCATCTTGAGTGGAACTGTTTCTTTCTTTCTTTCTTTCTTTCTCCTCTGCTTTCTACAAAATCAATGGGAGTATAAATTGTCACTGCTTATCAACTCCTGTGCTCTTCACAGCAGATGCTTTGAACCTCCCACTGAACAGCATTACGTCTTGCTAGCAGCCATGATGGAAGTGAATAGTTTCATACTGATGCATTTCATAAATACGATAAAGATAGCTCTAATAAGAGGCTTGCAGATTTGAAAGTCTTGTTATTTTAGAGAATTTTATGCAATCAGGTATTGATAAGTGCAAACATAATTCTTACCATAGTGGTTCCAAATAATGACCTTCTGCCTTGCACAATCTCTGTACATTCTAGTGTTTAACTCTTATGATTTGTTTATGGCTGTATCTTGGAAAATTGTCAGCAGGGAAATATATTACATCTGTTTTCTGGAAATAAGGAATTACTAGAAACTGTATAGTTCAAAGTAATGACTGGAAAACAGAAATGGACATCTCCCCCCTCCCCCCCCCTTTTCTTTCTATTGGTCTTGGAAAGTGTGGTTTCTTCTTGGCATCAGTACCCTTAATATGGCAAAGTGAGATAATGTTGCTGTCCAGCAGTTTTCATGTATAAAGCTGTAAAAATTGAAACCAATAATAATTTGTATTAATTCATTTTCTGTTTTAAAGTATTAGAAGAATTTTTTTTTTCCCTCCCTTTTTTCCTTGATACCACATTTCCTTCTCTTGCAAGCCAGTACAGATTGGGGAGGACATTTCAAAGGTATTTGCTACACAGCTGTCTGTAGCTGTCCAAGAACTGAAAGTGTGCAGAAAGTCTGGCTGAAATGTAAGCTACACGTGAACACTAAAATATATTCTAACGAAGTAAAAAGTCATAACATCTCAGAAATATCAACTTGTTCACGATTTCTATAATACTAGCATTATGCTACATGCCTAGAACTGTAACATACTAAGAGCTTTGATTGCAAATTTGCTGTCTGGAAAACCCAGGATAACTAAAGCCTGTAATTTATTTGACTGGCTTATTTTTCAAAAATGATCAGCTCCACCTAGAAGCAGAAGTTTCACTGATGTCTTTAGGGATGCATGCTAATTTTGAAAACCTCATGCATAAATTTGCATGTGTCGGTGGTAGGTCTCAACTGCCAGTGTTTGAAAGACAATGACGTCAAACTGTTAGCTTTGCTATGTGGAAAAAGATATCGCTCCTGTTCCTGCAGAACAGGTCTTCCCTCCGTGAAAGCACGAAGATTGCAATGATGTCCCCAATCCCAGTCATTTGTCCCAATAGAAAACTTTTCAGAGGGCAGGCACTGTAATTTTGTGCATTGTGTGGGACTTGGTACAGTAGAGTTTAGGATTATTCTCACCACATAAAAAATAAACATTCTGTAGTACAGCAAGACATACCACTTGCACTAAATTGAAGATAAATGTGCCTTTTTTATGGTTCATCCATAACTTCATTTTGTAGCTTGAATTCCTTTATAAAATAAACTCTTGGGAATGCATGGAGCATCTGTGTTTGTACAGCAGCAAACATGAGGAAGAGCTAATGTTACTTAAGCTCTCTTGGCTGTAATATACCTAACAAACATAGACAAGGTTCCACTGGTAGGATAGCAAAAAAATATATAATATTATTGTGACAATAAGTGATTGAATACTAGAAAATAAATAATGAGTTAGTATTTGGTCTGCATTAGTAATTTAAGTGGATCTGCAGCCTATTATCAAAGCTTTTTTGTTTGTTCCACAGCATGCCAGTAAAAGAGAGCTTTAAGCAGAGTTTTAGAAGTCATAGGGAGTCTAGGCTGCTATCAGTAATATGTACACACAGCCTCTGGTTCTTCAGCCATAAGAGGTTGAATTGCTTCCTCTTTCTTCAGTACTTTTTGGAAAATGGCAGACTCTGAGTTAGTAGGATACTATAGACTAGATGAAAGTGATGATTTTTATTTCATATTAAGAAATAAACCAATAGCCAAATAGTCAAAATACTGCTGGCATCCTTTGCAAGTTAGTCTTCTAAATCTTTTTATTTACCTCTAAAAGAGAACAGTTGTCCAGTTTCTCATTTGACTATTGTTAGAAAGTTGGTTAAAATAAAAATGAGCAAATCTCAATATTTTGCAGTTTGATTTTGTTGGATGGCTATACTTGTAAATAAAGCTGAGGAGTTATTTTCTGTTCTTTAATGTAAATGCCACACTAAGCGTAAGCCAGGCTTGTATCTTCAGTTAGATCCTTTTTATGTTGCTAGTACTCTGTCTAGTCTTACAGGACCCCTGAAATACATCAGTTTCATGACTAATTTGGAAACAGTTTTTAAATTTGGCCTTAAAAGTACGAAGTAGCAGACATTTGCTGGCTGATATTCTTCATACAAAACCTGGATTTGCAATGCTTGATTCTTAAAGAAAACATAATGGGCAGAAGTCAATCTCTATTTCCTTTGGGAATATATTTTCAATTCTACTCTTAGTTCCCAAGCTTGCGCTCAGATTGGATTTTTGCAAGTTCCTTCAGAATAGAATGGTCTTACTTTCATCACATTTATTGCTGCCTGTTCTTACAAGTGTGTGTGTGTGGATAGTAAGAGTGTCAGATAAAATGCTCACTCACTTGACAGTCACAAAGTCACTAACAGAGTAAATAATTTTCCTTCTTAATCAATGTTAAATCTGGCAAAGTATCTCACTATATTTCCTACTTAAATCTCCTTAGTAGTTAATCAATAAGGTTTATTAAAGAAAAATGCAATAACATTCAATATGAATTTGAAGTTAATTGTTCTAATATTGTAAGAGTTATTCTCCTTTATGTAGTAACTACAGACTACCTTACTTAATATTCTTACATTAGGAGCAGTGAGTTCCAGAGCTGTAATTTAAATATATGTTATTATTCAATACATTAGGCTTTTATTCACAGATAATGATGTAAATAAATTTAGTCTTGCTTGCTTATTTAATCTTTAACATTGAGATGTCTCTGTTAATAGTAGAAAACTTTGTATTTCTTACAGGCTTAACATCATACTAGTCATAGGCATGAAAATCCAGCATCAATAGGACCTAATTATACTTTTATATATATTCTTACAGGGCAAAACGTATTCCAACTGCCCTAAGGCAGATGGAATCCTCAATTCAATGTGTGAGAATTTAAGTCTTCATGGTCTGACACTTGTATGTCAATTTCATAAATAAGCTATTTTAGAAATAAGATACTTCATAAGTAAGAGATGTAAATGCTTAGAAAAAAGTGTTGAATATTTTAAAAATGATTAATTTATACTAATTCTTGAAAAAATACTGTATCAAAACAGCAATATAAATTTATAAAATTTTTTCTACAGTTTGTGAAAGTAAAGGCTCACTTTGGGGGAAAGGGTATTTTGGGTTTCTCATTAGTCTGAAAAAGATAAGCATTTAGTAATGACAAAACAATACTGCAGATATAGCAAAAATAAATTTGATTCAGCTTAGTGCTTAGGCTCCTTATGGAGAAGGACTGAGGGACTTATATATCTAATATCTAAAAATAATTATTTTTATATTTGACTGTGCATTCATTTCTGATAAGCACCTTAAACAATTTTGGCAATGCGATTTTTAACCTCTTTGAATTGCCTGCCACTGCACTAAAATTCAAGATGGAAGAATGGATGGAATGCTGCTGGCCTCATAATGACAATGTTTGCTTTCTTGATATAATAGCTTTGAACTGTTAATTCTCCCTATATAAACAGGTGAGAGCATGCTCTTTCCTCCTAATAGTTTTCTATGGAGGATTAAGTAGAAAATAAGAAAACCACACATTTTTGGGCTGTTCTGCTTCAGATTGTAGACACTGTGTATGATTTTATAAAAACCATAAAGCACATAAGCACCCAATGGCCATTGAAAATTGGAGTGTAAAAAAAGGCAAAGGTGAATATTGATCTTATATCAAATATTTTTGTCAGTTAATATTCCATTTGACAATTATATTTCAGAAGAATTTTCAGCCAATTCATGCAACTAAAATGCATAATTCCTGCTGATATCTTATCATGTAACTTATTTCTGAGACAGGCCAGCAAATCCCACATAGGTGTGTTGTCACAAATCTTTTGCGTGGGGGGGCAGGGGAATTACAGACACTTCAGTTCCAGCGTGTAAGGAATAAGAAATAAGTTTTGTCATTTTCTCAGCTGCAGAGAGATCAAACTCAGAGCACCAAAATCGTGAGGGTCAAAGATAAACACCAAATAGGGATTAACTATCAGAACTGTGAATTTTTGTATACATACGCTCTGGGGCCTTATGAAGGAAGGCCACTGACACAAAAAATGGCTTAGGTATTCTGTTAGCTTGTCCATGCCAGCTCTCACACTACACACTACAATACGCTAGTCTCAAGAAGCCTCAATTTTCTCTCTCTTTCTCCCCACCCCTCCTCCCCCAATATTTTAATCTCCTTCTTACTAGTCATCATATAGGACTTCAGTAGTCCTCCAAAAATTTATACTGCAGCCATCTGGGACAACATTGTTCCAAATAACAGTTGCTAACCACTACTACATATCACCAACTACTACATATACTACTACATATCACCAACTGCTACTGAGTGCAAGGATTACTCTCCTCTTTACATTTATAATAACCCTGATATTTGCACTTGGACAGTTTGTGAACAATTTTTATTTGGTTCACATAGTGAAAGTTTCTCCCCCCCCCCCCCCCCCCCCCCCGTAGTGCTAACAATATAACTATACAGCAAATGAATATCACAATAAATTGAGTATCAATTTTAACAAAAATCTGTCTTTTTAATAGTGGTGTGAGGGGAGCAGTGCATTTGCTGAAGTTTTGGTATAAAGCTAAACTTCAGCAAAAGGTGCATTTGTTGCACTTTTGATCTATGAGCTTTGCAGGAAGGTGCTACTACCAGAGTGTAAATAAAACTTAAGTAAAATATAGTATTTGCAGTTCCACTAAGCATTCCTCACTTCTCAGTATCTTCCCATTTGTACCCCAAGAGTGTGTTTTGGTTTTCTTCTTTAAGAAGAAGAAAAAAAAAAAGAATCTCTTTGTGACTGCTGTCCTGCTTTTCAATTTTCTGTGGAAGCACTTTCTTTTTAGCATCTGGGAGGCATGGAAATGAAATTCTACAACATTTTTTAATTTCTTCTGGGAACATGTAATATAAGATGACAACTGCTGCATGTTTATTAATTAAGTCATAGCTGGTCACATCCTGCTTCTCAGTCTGAAGCAGGATGGTTTTATATAAGTAAAATTGGACATTAAGGAGGAATTTGAAGGAAGAGAGTATAATAGCATAGTGAAGTGATTAAACAGGGATTGCTTTGCATTAAGGCACAATGGGAAAAAAGTAGAGATGATTGTGCTGATAGAGGTTGAAGAGAGGCAATATGATGAAAAGAAGAAAGGAATAAGCAATATAACTTGAAAGAGCTTCAGAGGGGTTCAGCAGTTTGAAAGGGATATGGAAATAGAGGAAGACAATATTAGAGTTGAAAGAATGAAAGATACTAACATTTGGTCTTTCAGACAAGACCTATAGAGGGCCTTGACGGAAATTTTAGGAGTTTCTTTAGAAATAAAATGTGTGTTTTAAAGTAAAGTGTTTTTAAACGGTTTCCAAATATTTACATTTTAGTCTCTCAATAAAAAAAATGGAAATCTCTTATGGTGTTAATATGATGATATAAAGCTCAATAATTTTAAGCTTAAAAAAAAACCCAATCACAACACAGGTAATCTGAACAGTGTAGTACTAGATTGATATTTGCAGATTAATGTTAGT
The DNA here is from genome assembly GCF_034638445.1 of Ciconia boyciana. Classification (NCBI taxonomy): domain Eukaryota; kingdom Metazoa; phylum Chordata; class Aves; order Ciconiiformes; family Ciconiidae; genus Ciconia; species Ciconia boyciana. The sequence continues at coordinate 40,762,293 of NC_132938.1, forward strand.
AAATAGAAGATTTGTGAAGTTTTACATAAAAAGTTATTAGAAGCATAAATTCAGATTATCTTTTTAAAATAGTGAACGTGTAACTTAAGCACTTTTTTTTTTTCCACCAAGTAAAACAGCAGCCATGCTATGTTCATGGCTACTAGGGTAATATTGTAATATTACTATGGTAGTATTGTAACTGTGGGCAGTTTCTAACTATTTTGAAGTTATGCATAGGTGAGGGAAAGAGGGGGAGCAAGTTTGGTTTTATCTTAAAGCGAGGAGAGGTAGGAAAGATTCTCTTAGTTGGAAAAGGAAAGTATATAACTTCATGTTTATGGAAAAGAGTTATCACAGTTGACCCATTGGCCTAGTTTCTCTGGTGAAGGAAGCTGGTACTGCGTACCCTTGCCTAGCAAGGTGATGTAGCCAGTGTGGGAGGCTCCACAGTGTAGTGGCACCCTGCACTACTGGTGAATCAGCTTAGCTTTCTTTATGTAATTCATTAAAGCCTGCCACCCCCTGATTTCCCACCAAATCTTCTCTTACACTATTAAGCTATATGCAATAGTAAGCAGCTGGCATAATTTTGAATCAATTTAAAGGCCTTTAGAAAACAACTATGGGAAGAGCTTGGGGTGTCTCTTTGCAGCTCTCAAGTGCAGACGAGTTTGGCCATAGCTAAGAACTTAGGCTTGCATATTTTTATGCAGGAGTAGATCCTGAGCTGCTCGTGTCATGATTTTGGTTTCTATCTCAGGGAGTAGGTGAGGAAACCTATCCAAGGAGGGTACTCATCCCTATGCTTGGATGGCACAGAGCTCTGATCCTCGCCTCTCCAGAAGAAAGCCAAGACACATCCTGTTGTGTTCTACTTCCATCTGCCAAATTGTTTGCTCCCCATTTCTTTTACCCTTCTATTACACATCTCAATTCAAACAACCCTTGACCTTCAAAAGATCTTCTGCTCTGATATAGTGCAAGTTACTAACAGTACCTTGAATGCTTTGGGACTTCTTCATACTTACAGGCTAGAATCTGCATGCAGAAGTTGATGCCATGGTAAGTTTCTCTAGTATGACAAGGAGAATCTAGACTGTAGTGAGCAACACATTGTGCAGGCTGCTGAGGGTGAATCCTCCAAGTCTGCATTAGAAGTGGAAGGCCATGTAAAAGTTAGCACTGTTGCTAGTTCTATTGTTCCTGTTCTATCAGTAAATAAGTCCTAGGTCTCAAGACTGTTCTTTAACATTTCACATAAGTAAATATTTGCAGGTTTGGGTGGTTTTCTTTCTGATATCTTTTGAAAAAAATAAATGCCCAGACTCTAGATATTATGGTGGCATAGAAAGCCCCAAGAAACTTGCAGACAGTGTCTTTGTTAGATTATAGAAGTACACTGCAGAGATTAGTAAGCCTCCCATATTTCAGGTTTTACCTGGTCATCTGCTTGGTCTTTTGGGAAAATTCAAGTCATATATTTTGACCCATAAAGCCCAAATGGCCTGAGAATGTGAAGTGGGAATTTATGGAACACCTTGAATTTCATGGCATTCTAGGCATGCTGCCAAAGACATCTGTACATAGCCTACTGGTAGAGCCCTCTTGAATATTTTTTAATATGTTGTTCTGGTTTGTGATAAGCCTTTGGTAATACTACCAGGAACTGCAAATTCTGAGGTGCTCCTGTTGGATAAGGAGAATTAAATACACAGTTCAAGTAATATAAAACAGAACATCTACCCTTCCTTACAAAGTACAGGAGAATGAACATTTACTTATTAGAGATGTAGAAGGACATTTGTTCTAGAAGGAGGCATACTCTTGATCTTACTCAAGGGAGCATTTGTGGGTTACCTAACTAACTGTGAAGTCATTCAATAGAGGATTGCATTCCCTATTAGTGAATGGCAATAGACAAGCGAAAGTTACCTTAACCTTTCCAGTAAATTAGCCCTTGCCTCTTACCAGTTAAATACCATATTGCGTCCTCATGTCATATGTACAAAGTGATTTATATTCAGCAACTTCCTGCTCTTTACTGGCTTGCTTGTTCTGTGACCTCTATGGTGAAGATTATATTTCCAACTACATTTTTCTGCATAATTTATTTACCATGCTCATGGTGCAACTTGGAGGCTGGATCTGGTCTGTGGGTTGCTTACATTCGATATACTCCCTTTTCAACAGAGGAGGTGGGGAACAACAGAGCAGAAGGTGCTGCTGTCACTCAGAGCAGACAAATGCTTCTTGTGCCCTACCTGAGTACAATGTTAAACAGGTCAGGTAGCTGCAGTAGGAGAAAGGGGATGCAATAGCTGCTACTGGGCACAGTGAGACCAAATTCAACCACTTTGGCTGTTGGATCAGTCCATTGTGAAAAACCTTTAATTGAGCAGATGTCCGTGAAGAGATTTTTATTTTTACTGATAATGATAATGGTAAAATCAATAACATTTTGACTTCTTTATATGGCACAAAAGAACTTACAAACTTTTGAAGAATATTGTTTTTCATAAAGGTTATATACCAATAAAGAGCATGTACTTGAACTTATGGGGGTAGTAGGTTGCTAAGTCATTGTAAATAGTAACTCAATATACATAACTGAGGATGAAAGTAAATGTCTGAAATTGCCTTGAGAAAGCGACCATTGACTACTGGCCACTGTGTTGTTCATAAAGGTATTCAATTATGTTATCGAATGTTGTATTATTGATTTTTAAACTGAGTAGTTTAGCGTGAAATGCTTCCCACTTAACATGGTTTGCCTTTGTTCATGACTTGTTGATAAACCACTCCTACAGAAAAGGAACTTACATTTCTAGCTGAATGACAAAAATATAGTGATTTACTTTCTCATGAAATAGTCTGAGCATGTTAGCTACGTAAAATGCTTTTCCTGTTTGTTGTGATGTTTCAATATAGCAGTACAATTGTCTTCAGAGACTTTCTCAGCCTTCTAATTTCTTACTGAGAGGTTGACTGCTACTTCTGATCAACATACACTTTTAACATTATAAATAAGCATAACCATGCTTTCCCCCCACCTTTCCTCTTAGTAGTAGGTTGCGGTTCCTTACAAACACCTGCAGATTCTCTTTGTCGTTCTCATGCTATTCAGAAGCATCTTATTGCCATGTTACTTAATTAGATAGCTGAACTAGATCAAAATTAAACAGTATCTTCTTTTCCAAGTGTTCATAATTAGCTTCAGATCTACTCCTCTGAGCCATAAAACTTTTCTTCTATTTAGTTTTGACTATATTTGCTGCATAATACTTCCCTTTTGCTGAAAAATTCATAGTCCTAGTGGAGTACTAAGGACCACTTTCATTCACACTACCCACCAATGTTGTAGAAATGAGTAGGATTTGCTTGTAAATGCATATATTTCCCTTGATTTTAGGGTAATATAATGCTTCTAAAATTATAGACATAAGTAACTTCAAAATCTGGAAAATCGATGACCAAGGCTCTGATCCTGCAAAGATTTATATGTACATATTTAATGTCATGTACCACAAGTAATCCCATTGGTTTCATACCAGTTATTCACATAAGCAAAATGGAAGCACATGCACAGTCTGTAAGATTAAGACCTAACAATGCCATGGAGTAATTTGCATGTAGCCGTCCGTTTTTTGGCAGGAAATCTGTGAGAGGATATGATGATGCAATTTAATAGGGTCTGAGAGGAGACTGGAAGGAAGGTTGAATGGAGTTTGTTTATCAGCTGGGGGTTTTTTGTTTGTTTTGCATGGTAGTACAGTAGATTAACATGCTTTGAGATTTCCTGTGGCTGTCTGCAGGTTCCAAAAAATTATAATTCTTTTCTTCTTGGCTGTTTTAATTTTTAAGGGTTTTTGTTTGTCTTTTTCATTTGAGTTACTAGAATTTGGATTCACTCTTGGGCAGGGTATACTGGACCTTCTAGTGGTATTGAAATACTTTGCTAGTGTGTCTTGTTCACATGCTTAAGCCAAGCCGACCATCAAATTTGCTGTGCAGATGGAATTTTCCCCAAGGCAGCCTACTAGTGACCTTCTTTTTACCTTTTCTCTGCAACATGGTCATGGTCTGCTTTCTAAGATTATCTGGGAGTTTAATTTCATTAAATTCCTGCTGCTAGTGCAAGGACTAATGCTGGTGTTACTCTCTTCTCACTGTCCTCTTGTAACTAACTATAGGTGAGACTTTTGGTCTTTTAATGCAGGTCTGAAGCAGTCTGTTGGTTAGTTGCCTGTGTTTTGTGGGATAGAGGGGAGAAGATATTTGATAATAGACCCTCAGCTCAGAGGGATTTACAAGGCTTTCTCTTATTACAAGGTTCTGGACACTGACAGTGTCTAGTGTGAACACAGAAAGTGGGCGTTTGTTTCTGAGATTTTTGCCATATCAACTGTGCTGTTTAAGGGAAAAACAGTTTATTATTTCCCTTTATTACCTTAAAGGGAAAAAAGATACTGTTGTCAGCTATGTGTAGAGTTTGCAGGAATATCTTCTATCATACATTATAACTGTTCTATCATACAGATAAAATTAATCAAACCAGGTGCTTGTCACTGTGACTATCCTAAGAGTTTAGTAAAACATGTATACTACAACCACACCCATGGCATGTGGCACAAAGGCCAGAAAATAAAAAGTAAATTTGTTTCAGCTGTTCAACAGCGTATGGAGGCTACCATTTCTCAAAGATGTCATCTTTCAAAATTATTCTAGATTTATGAATGTTGTTCACTAGTGAAAACATTGGGGTAATTACATCTTAGGGGTGAGTAGGTCCTTTAGGTCAGCTGTGTTTATGCTAATGGTTCAGACAAGATAGGTTTCTCCCCCCTCCCAATCTGGTAGAGTCATTAAATATTTAAGATAAAGGGGAACCTGTTGTGGACATTCAGGGTTTTTTATCGGCTTTATGGATGTGTTTGCATATGGGGGACTTTTGCTATTAATATTTTCTTCATTTTGATCTGTTACACATGCCCATACCATCTGTATTGCCTGTGCTTCCAGCAGATATCCTTCCATTATTACCTGTCATATCCCCTTCTAGAAGATGAAAACATGTACTTTATTACATATTTATTGACAGCCTTAACTTCTAAAATCCAGTTCAGGCACCTCTGCCTTTCTTGAATGTGATTGGAATATGCAGATTTCAAGACTTCAGAGTACCTGTAGCTAGCTGTAGGTGTGTTTTGTGAATATTATATACAACCAAAAAGCTGAAATATACTGTTCTTTCCTGATAGAAGGGTACAGTTATGCCCATGCCTAGGGATTTACCTTCTAATGCACAGTTATTCTTACTTGTCTGTCTTGATTTATTTCTCATATTGTTTTATTTTTATTATTATCTTTTAATGTAGGCTCGACTAGATTTGATGTAGCTGGTGCAGTTGCTAAATCTTGTGATATCCTCTGGGATCTCATTTTTCATTTTTGGTTGTTCTCGCCCTCAATTCCTGATCTTTTTTTGAGCACGTACAAACTCTGTACCTCAAGCTGGAAAGATGGACTCTCTGCTACTAGAGGTCTGAAAGTACTGCCACTCAGGAATCGCTGATCTGTAATCATCACTCTAATCTAATATCCTGACAAGGAGATAGACTTCAATGTTGCTACAGAATGTGGTTGTTTTATTTCTAAAGAGATAATTTTACTAGGCTTTTTGTAGTCCTTCAGGGACAATGAATTACACAATGGCCCAGATGTAACAAGCAATATAAGAGTAGCAGTCATTAAACTAAATTATTGCAGTCATCCTTACTGTCCTTAATCTGTTTTTTTTTTCCATACCAACCTCAGTGTGATAAACTGTATAATTTAAAACTTCTCTACAGAAATGTGATGAGGAATAATTTGACTAGGGGTAGTAGTGGGTGATAATGCTGCAGAGTTTTTTCAGGTTGGCATGGTCATAAAATCTGTAATAAATTAAGCTAGTAAGTACTAAAATATAGAATACTTGCATGGAATGAATGTAATGAAACAAATTTGCTCTTTATAAGTGGGAAAGCTTGTTAGAAACCTCCACAGCAATTTGTTCACTATTGTCAGAATATGAAAAAACTTTCTATATTTTTCATTTTAATGACGTTATGTAAAAAGAGGGCAATTATTTGCATTTGCTTTATGCAATGGCTTTGACTGTTTGTTTTTATTCTTTGTCCACTATGACTCATTTTATGAAATTGTTTGTTTTTCCTTTGTTAAGAAAAATTAAGGAAACACTAGCCTCTTTCCTAAGTGTCTTTATGGTTGTTGGGATAGAATAGCAGTTGCTCTGTCAGTGTCACAGTGTTTATTTTAATCTCTGAATTAATTTTCTTGGTTGCTAGGCAATTCTACTTCATATTTTTAATGGAAATGACTAATTCAGGGTGCTCTCATTTCAGAATATGCAATCGTTTGCTTTAAAACTGAAACTAGATTTCTCTATGACATAATGCTTGACAAATACTCATGTTGGTGTACAATTTTATGACTATAGCTATTAAAATATCCACATTTCTGTTATCCAGTCTTATGTTTCTTGTACATTCCAGCAAAGCCATTTTAAATCTAAGGTATTCAAAGGAGGCAGAATTGGGCTTTTATGTATATGTAGAGGATAAATATCTGCTCTAATGTCTGACAGTTTAGAAATTTTTAAAGGCAGCTTATGGAGCTGGTTATGTAGTATGTATTTGGAGCTGGCATCATTTAAGTCTTTTTACATCCTCAATGGCACTGGTGTAATAAGTGCTACCTATCTCAGTTACTCAGCTTGCAGATGTATTCAGCAGGTCTTGCTTATTAGCAGTGCAGGGAAGTTAAAAAATAGGTATGAATATTCAAAGTAGTAATAACCATATTATTAAAGAAAACCTCTTAGCAGGCTGTAGTTCCAGAGCTGTTTTTCATACTGGAAAAATATAATGCCTCAGGACAGTTTCTTTAAACTTTAAAATATTGTTTTCTGCTATTTCAATACTATTTTTATTTAAGGACCAATATAAAGGAAAAAGAACTTTAAATAAAACTTCATAGGTTCCAGTATCAGGGTAGTGCAGAAGCGTAGGCCTTGTTTATTTTGTTGCTACCAGCTATGCTTTCATTTCTTCTGAGCTATCAACTAGTGAAATACTGTCTTTTGGCTCATCTCCAGTCCATTCTTATGTTTCCATGCTGGTGAAATGCATGGCTTGGAAATGAATGAAATCCATGCCACTTCTCTGTAGAAGGAGAAAAGTATCCTGTGGGCCAGAACGCTAATGACGTATCCTAGTAGGCTCTGTGCTCCTGACATTGGTTCAAGGTTTATCAGCTCAGTTTCTCTAGCCCAGAGCATCATTCTTCATGCTTAATTGCTCTTTATTTTCCTTTTCCCTAGTTTATAGTAAACTTGTCTTCCTGACTGTGGACACCTTTTTGGTACAGTTAGTACACTGAGGACCACAGCTGATTTGGTTTATCTGAATAATTTGTTGCCATCAAAAAGCTAAATGATGAGTCTAATTTTGTCCAGTTCAAAGGCATAATATGTTATCAAGACAGAGAAGACTGGGAATGCTATATATGTTAATGATTTTGTATTAAGTATACAATCTTTGCAGTATCTATTAATACAACTAGCCTCGAGCAATATCTTCCAATTGCTGTCTTACAATTTTAATTACAGCTGATGTTGGTGTTAGGTAAGCAACAATACTGTGCTATTTTTGAGCTTTGTAATTGGATTTGAGAGAAACTTCAGAAATCACACAATTGTAAGTATTTTCAAGACTTTTTCAAAAGGCTATACGAAAAAAAAAAAGATAGATCACTCAGCTGTATTCCTCACAGAACAATGTGCTTTTATTCAGTTGTTTGTTATATATGAGCTAATAAGGTGGGTAGATAGCCAGAATGTTTGCAACTGTAATGATAATGTACAATGAAAGTAAGAAGTTGGATCATTTGTATTCAATACATACTTGGGAGACCTTCTCACTTTTTGTAAATGAGAGGTGGAATATGCAGCCAAAATTCATAAGATTATATTCAAGTTAGTGAGCTCTCCCAGCTCATCTTAATCTGCTTTACCACTTAAAGAAAGCAGTACTGAGATGATAGTTTTCAGTTTGTGAAACTGTGTTATGACACTCCTGCAACAGAAGCATAAAAATATTAATGTGGGTGAAAGTGAAGCTGTAGGGGATATGAAATAAATTTCTTAATGAACATACACCGTACCCCTGGTTCTGTGAGGCAGAACACTTGTATAAACTGGTGCTAAAACAACTGCTTTATTATAATAACATTACCAAATACCAACAGTTGCCTTTCAGCAAATAGGGTAAAAAAAACCAAAACTCCCATCAAAGACCTTCCCAAGGTAGTTCCAGTAGCGCACAGCTTCAGTAGGTACAAACGTTGGACCTTTGTCCAATATATGAATACTCAGTAAGAGTACACAGTTAAAAAAAGGAAATGTGTCACAGCCATAATTACCATCATGCTTGGTAATTCTGAAGAATGAAATTGTTATGAAATAGTGAAGATATCAAAAGTTATATTATTGGATTAAAAAGTAAGCTCTTCTTTCAACCAGTAATTTATAAGTTACTGTTTTAGAGATAACGTTCTCTGAAAATTATTAGGATATCGTTTAAGATTCTGGACAGAGATATGAAAGAGCTGAAACTGATTATCTGTATCATTTATATTTTTCAATTTGACCTACAGAAATTACTACAAAACTGTTTGTGCCCTTGAAAAATCTTACTGTAACTCACTGTGTCTTGGTTTCCCATCTGTGAAAAGCCATATAGGACGTACATAAGCTTTCATCCACCCATTCTATGACTTGTTTATTGCTTTAGTAGGTCATAGTCTTCATATTTCTACAATGGGAAACTCATTTTAGCTGAGGCCTCTAGATACTAAAGAAAGATGAAGTATGCCAGGGAACACTTACTGATTTGTAAATAAAGAAATAAATAAATCGCAGCCATTAAATGTTATTTGCTATTAAAGGTGGGATACAGGGTAATTGAAGTATCTTCTCTGTCCCACTTTAGTTTCTAACCAAATATTTTATTTAAACGAGCAAAACTAAAGGAATTGCAATCATTATGCATATGGCATATGTGTTGTTAAAATTAAGAGTGACAGACCTTTGATTTTTAGCAGTGACATAATCTAAAGCAGAATGCTGTGATATACATATGGTGGATGTCTGTGCAGTATACCAGAGGAAGGAACAGTTCAGAAAGTTAACTTCAGCCCCGTCAAAAGAACTGGATTTCTTAGTGATAATAGGTATGTGATATGAAAAGTTCAGGACAGATATGATACTACTAGAGATCAGTGTCTCTTTTTACTCATTTTACAGAAGTGATACCCAACAGTGACAATTTGGCCTGTGTTTGCTTGCTTGTTTGTTAAAAAAAAAAAAAAGCATTTTTTCTGCAGATGAATGGCTATTTTCCTTTAGGAAGGCAACTGCAACATTTTGCAGCTAAAGAAATGATGAAAAAGTTTGTTCTGTCTTTGGCAGCAGAAAACATGGACTTTGTATTACCAGCACATGATGGAATGCCACCCCAAATACAAAGAAAATTTCAGGCTGAAGTATGGAAGATTAGCAGACCTAACTCTTAATAGACATATACTCAAAAGACTGTTTCTTAAATGTATCTGCTTTCTTTGAATATATTTGTTGTACTGCCCATGCAAAGAGACACTCTGAGTATCTTCCCCAGTGGTGCATGGGATGTGGTCCCATCATGTCACAGTGCATCCAGTCTCTACCTAGAACTAAAAGCACCACCACCATGTAATTTATCTTAGTGGAAAGAGTACACTGTGGTGAGCTCTGCACTGTTACAGCAAGATTTATTTTTGCCTCTTAAGCTATCTTGTTTAAATGCTGTTTATAGATCTTTCTTTAACACTGCTGTCTGCTAACAAGATGTACGCTTAGATTAATCGTTGAAATAGGCAGCCTTCTGCATGCCCCTCACTTTGTTGCAAGTTTGAAGTCCTCTTAAATAGCAGCTCCTGAAATCGTGTGATATGAACAAAATCTCAGCAGTTGCATTACAAAAGCAAATTTCTGGCCTTCATGATTTCAAAGGGAAAGTTATTCTTAAAATTACATATATAACATATTCCATCAATAGGATACAGGTTATATGGAGGCTTTGACAGTGCTGATGACACTTTCAGTATGCATATGCCCTATCCTCATTTTCATTTGCATGCTTCCAAATAACTTGAAATGTTGGGGTTTTTTTCTTTTTCTGTGGTAAATAAGAGTAGCCCTCAGGCTTTGGTATTTTAGTTTTAGGGTCAAAGCACATGATGGACCTAGCCTTTGCCGCTAACGTGCTGAATAACAATGAAGAGCAGTTCTGCCCTCCTTGGGGTCTGACTGCAGACAACAAATGTCAAGATTAGAATGACTGAAAGCAATGTCAAACTATTATAAACTTCCCTAGATATAAAATAAGAATGAAGGATTTATTACAAATTAAACAGATGAAGTGTAAGACATAAAGGTCTCTGAAGTTAGGCTGTCTAGTATGTAGGTTGAGGAAAAGTGGATGGAACTTTATCTTCAATATCCAGTCAAGAATTTTAATAGCAGAGTAAGCTCACTAGAGAAGATTAATGATAATGCTAAGAAGTCAGTCCACTGAAGCACCAATCCCTGTACCACATCCCTGAGGAAACATGGTTTTCGTTTTCACATTGTATACATGAGTCCTGTCACAACTCCTATTATTTCCTTACACTTTGAGAATAAAAAAATGTTTTTTAAAGGTGCTTCTCGGGGGGGGGGGGGTTGGGGGGGGTAGGGGTGGGGTGGGGTGGAGGAGGGGAGAAAGCTTTGTTTCTAAGGCTAAGTCATTTGTCTTAAAGAGTGTCTGTGGGAAGTGATTTCCCTAGCTCTTCAGCAAAGGAATTGGAACTTCTCTGCTACTGCTGTGTTATGAGGACTGCAAATTTTCTTTGTTTAGTAATTTTTTCTATTTAGACCATAAGCATTTGTTTCCTTGTGTGATGGGCAGAAAAAAATAACAAACCTCACCCCAAACCCCCTGAATGGCTCAGTTTTTGTTTCAATCTAATATCTGAATATAGATTAGTCCTAGTATATCAGTGAATTTGTCACTGCTTGTAATGGTTATCTGAAATTTGATCCAATCGTTTTTGGATGAGCTCTTTGAATTAGTACCTTCGTGACTGTAGAAGGATCAGGCCTTTTAAAATCCTGTACATAGCCAGAACGTGCTAAGAAGTTGCTGTGACTCAAAGGTAGATTACCAAAAGCAAGAAAAAAGGTGCCATTGCTGTGAACTTGGAATGGTTCATTGCTCACAAACAGTGGAAACACATGTAAGTTTTCAGGTGTTTTCATGTTTTCATGCTAGATGACTTTCAGTAATGAAGTGATATTCATCAACCAGTTATATTATATATGTCGCATACACTATACTTTACTGACATTTTGGGGGATTTTTCTCTTTATTGGGACTATTTTCCTGCAAAACAAGCTTTAGCTCTACAAAGTCAGCTTCTTTTTTTAACAATACTTTTTTTTGGCCATATATTCAACATCTTAGAGTATAGAGATAATGTCAACATTTCCTTAAAGTTGCCAAAAGATTTTTTTTTTTATACCCATAGATTACAATGACTTTTAAATATCAGTATCGTGAAATGTTGTACAACTGAGCACTTGATTCCACTAGAAAGGGGTGGGGGGAGGTGAAGGGAGTGGGAAAAGAAGGAAAGGGGAAATTGCATATTTCCAATTACTTCCAATTTTTTTCAAGCAAGTAGCATTCAAAGGAAAGCTTTGCATTAATTTTGTACAAATTTGATACAAACCTATGAAATTCCATTTATTAATTCAAAAATTTTGGAAAAAGATTATTCTTTTCAAAATTCTATCTAATCTTATGGCAGTTGCTTGGGAAGGCTGAAAGTTTTATTCTTTTTTCCTTGATTTTTTTCCATACATGAGTGTAGTGCTTTATTTATATTGTGACATGCATAGAAAACTATTTGTCCATAAGTAAACACTGCTGTTCCTGGGCGACAGATATGTTGCTGGAATAGGCAGTAAATATACGGCAGATTGGTTTAGTCATGAAAAGCGCTTTTCTGAGTCCTGAGTAGAGGCAGGTGAAGTAGTAGTAAAAGGTGCTCAGAAGATGAATATAATGTGTGAGCTTGCAATCTGGGGCTATAGTACATGGTAGGTTGTACTAGCTCTGCAATAACTATTGTACTTTCTGAATATAACTATACTGTAGTTGCCAGAAAAGCAGTGTGTGTAACATTTTGCAGAACAGTTTGGTTTTCTCAGTTCTGTGGAACAAACTAAGTCCTATAAATGATGATGAACAGAGCTTCAAGAAAATATTTTGAGGAAAAAATGCATTTTGTAGAATATCTGCTTTTGTTGTGAAGCAAGCATTAGGCCATTGTATTTCAGAGTCATGACATAAAACAGACCAATAAGGCTTCCTGTGCTAGCAGCATTGGTGGAGCACAGTTGTATGTTGGTATTCCTTGCCAAGTGAAATTAGGAGAGAGGAAAATGGAAAGTGATTGCAGCTTTCTCATGCTCCACTGTTCAGCAAAGCCAAGTAGATCTGGGGGTGAACTAGTCTGGAAGAAATAAATGATTACCATTATTCATTACCTCTGGAGAACAAAAGAACAACAAAAGACTGAAGAGGACTTTCATCATGAGGGAATTTTGAGCAGCTATGCAGTACATAAGTGCCGTGGTTTAACCCTGGTCGGCAACTAAGCACCACGCAGCTGCTCGCTCACCCTCCCCCGCTGTGGGATGGGAAAGAGAATTGGAAGAACACAAGTAAGAAAACTCGGGGGCTGAGATAAGAACAGTTTAATAATTGAAATAAAATATAATAAAAAAAATAATAATAAATTGTAATGAAAAGGAAAGTAACAAGAGAGGGAGAGAGAGAGGAACAAAATCCAGGGAAAAACAAAAAAAGCAAGTGATGCAACTACTCACCACCTGCCAAACGATGCCCAGCCAGTCCCTGAGCAGCGATCGCTGTGCCCCGGTCAACTCCCCCCAGTTTCTATACTGAGCATGATGTCATATGGGATGGAATAGCCCTCTGGCCAGTTTGGATCAACTATCTTGGCTGTGCCCCCTCCCAACTTCTTGTGCACCTGGCAGAGCATGGGAAGCTGACAAGTCCTTGACTGGTGTAAGCACTGCTTAGCAACAACTCAAACATCAGTGTGTTATCAATATTATTCTCATCCTAAATCCAAAACACAGCACTATATTAGCTACTTGTCGTGGTTTAACCCCAGCCAGCAACTAAGCACCACACAGCTGCTCGCTCACTCCCCCCTGGTGGGATGGGGGAGAGAATCTGAAGAGTAAAAGTGAGAAAACTTGTGGGTTGAGATAAAGACAGTTTAATAGGGAAAGCAAAAGCCACACACACAAGCAAAGCAAAGTAAGGAATTCAGTCACTACTTCCCAGGGGCAGGCAGGTGTTCAGCCATCTCCAGGAAAGCAGGGCTCCATCACACGTAACAGTTACTTGGGAAGACAAACACCATCACTCCGAACGTCTCCCCCTTCCTCCTTCTTCCCCAGCTTTATATACTGAGCATTATGTCATATGGTATGGAATAGCCCTTTGGCCAGTTTGGATCAACTATCTTGTCTGTGTCCCCTCCCAACTTCTTGTGCACCTGGCAGAGTTTGGCAGAGTTTTGTGCACCTGCACAAGTCCTTGACTAGTGCAAACATTACTTAGCAACAACTAAAACATCAGTGTGTTATCAACACTGTTTTTAGCACAAATCCAAAACATAGTCCTATACTAGCTACTATAAAGAAAATGAACTTTATCCCAGCCAAAACCAGCACATTCTCCACCCCTTATTCTATACCATTTATGTCATGTTCAGGTCTCACACCATCTAATACATTCTCATTACCCACCATCACCCTTCCCATCCTTTGATATAATACACAGATATCATTTCCTTAGTCTATGGACCATGTCTGTAAAATGTCCATAAATGTCCACAAAATGTCCATTGAGTTCATTTAGTCCATGACTTTGGCTCCATCTGTTATGGTGGTCACTCAGGACAGGAGAGGTGGTGTGTTGCTTGGAGTTATTGGGCACCTCAGCCAGCTCAGGTCAGGTCACTGCTGCACTTGCACTGCTTCTTGTAAGGCTTGTCCTCCATTGGTTCAGGTGGTTCCGGCTATAGTAGTTCCTATAACATGCAACTCAAATCCTGGGTTACAACAATGTAAAGGTATTTCCATTACAATCTCCACCCTTGGTCCCTTTGGACCAGACCATCGGGTTTAACATTGCAATGAACTCCTCCCCTTGCCCCTGTTCCAGCTTGGACTTATCCACAGACTGTAGTCCCTTCAGAAGTAAACTTGCTGCAACATGGCCTCATGCACAGCCACTGATGCTTCAAGGTGTACCTTATCCAGCGTGGACTTATCCTTGGGCCACAATTCCTTCAGAGGTTGAGGTATACCTGCTGTGGCACAGACATAACCATGGCCACAGACGTTTCAAGATGTACCTGCTCTGGCATGGGCTTATCCATCTAAAATATCCGTTGATACGGTGTATAGTAACCATAAAAGTGATGACATACAGTATTATACAGAAATTAACATCATACCATTTAGTTCATTGGCTATTCTCACCCAAAATCAAATCCCCTTGAGGTACACAGTGGAGTTCCCCATCCTTTCGCATTATCCACCAAGTGCACCCGGGTCCTTGAGCAAAAGCAATCCCATGAATGGTCTTGCCTTTGCCTGAGGCAGGAGTAACCCAGACTGTCTTCCTCAGCATGTTTTTTATGTGCACTACAGGGACTTTATCTCCTTCAACAGCACATAAAAGTTTTGATTGGGCAGGGCCAGCTCGATTGACAGATCCCCTAGTGTTGGCTAACCAGGTGGCCTTTGCTAAATGTGTATCCCAATGTTTGAACATCCCAGCACCCATTGCTCGCAGTGTAGTCTTTAACAGTCCGTTGTATTGTTCGATTCTCCCAGAGGCTGGTGCATGATAGGGGATGTGATATACCCACTCAATGCCGTGCTCTTTGGCCCAGGTGTCTATGAGGTTGTTTCAGAAGTGAGTGCCGTTGTCTGACTCAATTCTTTCTGGGGTGCCATGTCACCATAGGACTTGCTTTTCAAGGCCCAGGATAGTGTTCCTGGCAGTGGCATGGGGCACAGGATACTTTTCCAGCCATCCGGTGGTTGGTTCCACCATGGTGAGCACATAGCGCTTGCCTTGGCGGGTTTGTGGGATCATGATATAATCGATCTGCCAGGCCTCCCTGTATTTCTATTTCAGCCATCGCCCTCCATACCACAGAGGCTTTAACTGCTTGGCTTGTTTGATTGCAGTGCATGTTTCACATTCATGGATAACCTGTGCAATAGGAAGAAAATTAACTCTATCCCAGCTGAAACCAGGACAATAAGGTGTCTGCTGCCTGGACTTGTGTGGCATGTCTGCTTATATCTTCAAAATTTCCAAGGACTAAGTAACAGGGGTTAAATGAAAATACCAGTCTTAATGTCATAAATGAATGAAACATCTTGAAAATGTGAAGTGGATGCATTCTGAAGGCTCAGGAACCAGAAAACAACTGAAACAATAGAAGAACCTTTAAAAACAAACAAAATACCCCTGAAAACCCCAAACTTGTTTTAAGTGGCATATGGGGGCCTAATTTTCCTGTCTTTACAGTTTATGGCAATTAATGTAGTCTTATACAGTTAATTATTTTATGATAGCAACACTTGTGACCCCACTGCAGCTGCTGCTTGGGTGAGAGCTGTCCATTACTTGAATCATGGACTTTCTGCTCCTAAAGATAGGTAATAACAGGGCTATTCGAATATGTAGTTGGAGGCTCTGTGTCTAGGGATGTTGTAAAATGGAGTGGGTGGATAAGAGACTGAGTGTATAATGTTAGGTCATTATATCAGTTCAATGAAGAGTTGCGCTTGCAGCAGCTGGATAGTGAAGTACATCTGATGGGTTAGAGGCTGTCAGGGTTGTATGGAGTTACATGGAGTGGGAGGGTGGGTAGGTGCTGGAGTTGCCAGTGGCTGGCAAATGAGGTAGCTAGGTGGATTTGAAGTGTTTAGTGTAGAAAGGGAGTTGTTAGGACAGGAGGGTCTCCATCTTTTATTCTGGGTCTAGGGGACGTGATATGATATCTACATGATATTTTACTCCTGCTATTTGCCATTGAAGCAGGAAGCTGAGAGAAGAAAACCAGAATCACTTTTCAGCTAGAAGGCATTTCTGTAGCAGTTACGCTGGATCTGTGCAAAGCTGTGTCAGGGGCAGCATTGGCACTGAGACTTTAGCCAGAAAGGAAGCCTTGAGGACTTTTGCATTTCCCCCAGGCAACAACAGAAGAGAGACAGAAAATGCTATGTCTGCTTCTAGCTGAAGAGTTCCCATGAACTCTTAGCTCTGTATCACTAGCTACCTTGCAGTGCTGCGTAGGATGTGCACATTGATTTTTATAAAAACATTGCTTTGAGCAGTAACTCTTAAGTATAGTCCAGTGCTAAAGCTGTTCTTTGGTGATACTTGCCAAAAGCTGAATGCAGCATGTGCAATCAATCATAAAATGTTCCTCTAGTACAAAAGAGTGAATTATCTCATTTTTACTGCCCTCAGTCTTTGGCTTTGGGAAATGCAACACAGTGTCAGGAAGCATTTGTTACTGTTGGAAGTATTTTGCCACTGTTTTTCATGGAGATAGGAGGCATTGGACTGGGATCTGCTGGGAGTTTTCCCTAAGTTGCTAACTAGGAAGAGAGGCCAGACTTGTGGAGGGGAGGGGAGGGCTACCTAACAGTGAAAGCAGACAGTAGAGTCTGATTTTTCCATTCCAGATGTGGTTTGAGAAATGGAGAGAAAGCTGAAGTGGTACTTTCTTCCCTTCTAAAGTGCTGCTGTGGACATTGCTGCCAAATGATATTTGGAAAGCTCCACTTCCATGGAGGCAAAAATTCTGAAATAATTCCCTTGCAATGATTTTCATTTAAGGATGTGTTGAGGAGAAACCTAGGCACCTTTTAGTCACTGGCAGATGCAAAGCAGATGATCGTGGCGGGGAGGAACTGGAAGCTTCGTATGCCCTGCAATCAAGAATGGCAGACCAAGCTGTGCAAATTCTTATAAAATTGCCAAGAATTGGAAATCATGGTGAGCATTTTGTAAGCCAGCAGATACTCTCTCTTCACCAGGGCACCATAGATTTTGCATGGTGCAGTCAGTTCAGGATAATTCTTCTGATGTCCTGTTTCACAGAGATGCAGGAGAAGCTGTGCTGTGCCTCAGCTGACATGGACTGGACTCCTGATAGCATTTGTTCTGCAGCCACAGCAAATCTCTGCTGACAGTGTGTGTGTGTACCACAAATTTCGTGGACCAAGTCTGAGGGAATTTTTAGAAATGCTTCAAAGAGCACATCTCTCAGATTACACATATTCCATTGCCATTTTCAAGTGCCTCCTGCAAAGCCTAAAAGAGATCCTAAAGTTGTTCAAAGAAAAGCTTGCTAGATTTCCTACCCCTGAGGGCAAATTAATGTATTTAACTTCACTCCTTGGAATAGTGGGAGGTTTTTTGGCTGTAACTTTAAAGATTGCAGTCTAGAGGGACAACATGCATAGCCAATTTCATCCTTAATAATTGAATTGGAAAAATTAGTAAATAAAAACAGTGTTTTACATTGGAAAATATTGGCATAATAATGGAAGTCCCTATGTCTGAGAGAAGTTGAGTGTAAGGATGAGGGGAAAAGAGTGGAAATAGCAAATCAACACAAGTGTGTATCTGTATTACTGGTGTGTAATATCTGTGAAGAATGAGAGATTATGGATTTGATAAAATATGTATTGTGTGAAGTATTAATAACGTATGTGGTTTTATAATATTCTGATACTTTGAACAGCAAATATAGAGATGAATTTGCTGTGTAGGGAACAAGGCAAGATTATAAACAAAGATAGTCCTCCTGGGAGATAGAAAGGAGAACCCCTATGTTACTTTTGCATGGCATAGTAGCATGGGCCTCGGGAGCACTTTGAAGATATGACAGATTTGGGATTTAATTCTGGGAAAAAAAGATAGAAGAGCCTAGAGGAAGGACTGAGTGCTCAGTGGTGTGGGATGTAATGAATGTGCATGGGAAAGGTGGCTGGAAGTGAAAGGTTTGTGTGTGGTTCACCATCTCTATAAGCTAGCTGAACTATTAGACAATACTGCAGGGATATTATCTATAACCTAGAATGCAGTTTTTACCACTTACTGATGCTGAATTTTCTACAATAAAGTTTTTACCTTTTAAGTTTGTGTGGTGTCAGTGATCTCAGGCAAGCATAAGGAACATTTGCATCTCCCCTCCCGACAATAAGTTTAAAAAAAAAAGAAGTGTATGTTGTAGGGACACTGTGGGTGTCTGCAAGCCACATCAGGTTTGGAAACATCAGTTTCAAGATGTGAAGTGATACCTGCCCTTAGGAATTACTTTACATCAGAAAGGTATTTCTGCTGGAGGCAGGTAGTGGAGAAACAGTCCCAGAATTTTGGTAATACCAAATTGCTGCAGTATGGATTCTTATATCCAGGCAACTAATACACATATACAAAATATTAGGAGTAAACATATAAATAAACCCTCAGTGGTTTAAAAAATAACCTGTTCTACAGATACTGCAGAAGGCTGCATCTATTTTTTGCTCTCTGCATGGTTCCTCAGATAATTCCATTTGGTAAATGGTGACACATGCCTTTAAAAAAATTGTTGACTTTCATTTAAAGTGACAGGGTAATATTGCTAAGAAACTAAAGAATGTAGGTAAATATATATTAAATATATATTTTTTCATTTGGTAATATGCCATTATGCATATTTAGTTCTCTTGATAGTTGCCAGTCTCTTCAAGCAAATTATTTATATTGGAATCATCTATTTGCAGAGAATGAAAGGAACAGAAAGAAACTGGGAAATGAAAGGGGGAAGATTTTCAGCATGCCTGTGATAATGTGTTTGTGAAAGGGCAGAACAGCATGGGAAACCTGTAACTAACCTGCACATAGTTCATTTTTAAATATAAATCCATGACATAACTGTCTTGCAGAAATCACTGTGGTTTTTTTAATGATTTGCTCCTATGATGGCCATCTGTACAAATACATTCTAAATTAACCATTACATTCTTATAGCTTGGAAGAACGTTTCTATGTTCTAATTCTGCCCAGTTCTAGCCAAGAATGCAACATACAAAAGAGAATTAATTACCATTACTCTTACAGCAATATTGACTTAGGTTTGTGAATGTAGTTTAAAAAAATGCACAATTAATGAATGCAGATTATTATGGTAGAAATTTCTTCTTTAAAGCGACAAATACATTCGAGGATTAAAACATATTACAGCTAACTCTGTTTACAGTGTTCTTGCCTTTCAAACTGACTGAGATTTTGTTCCAGACATCTTTGTAGTTCAGTCTCTGGGATTTAATCTCTGTAATGTGTTACACTCGCTATTGTCCCAGTGAATTTGTTGACAGACAGTAATTGGGTCACTGCATTGAAATGCCCGACGTAAGCCCCGAGTTCTCCCTGCTCGTTGGCAAGGCAACCACAGTGGTCCAGGAGACGTGCGCAGAGCGGGCTCCCGGCCTGCTGCTCTCAAATGGTGTCTCTGGAGGGCAGGGAGGAAAAATTGCTTGGATGCTGAAACAGGCAGCAGATTCTTCCCTATTTTTTTAATGTGCGTATTGTCTTTCAGTGGTGGTGGTGGGGATAGAAATGCAAACTTTCAAATAAAATGAAGCCATGCACAGCAACTGATGCTATATATTATGGCTTTGTTCCTAAGTCTTTGGATATTATTTTAGTTTGGGGAGATTGAATGCATTATACATCAGTTGGATCTAGTTGTTCTAATGTATGACAGAGGAAAGATAAATATTTCATAACTGCTTTAGATCTTGCTCTGATTTGCCGTTCTCTTCCCCCCTCCTCCACACCTCTCTATAGAGAAGCAACTGATAAAGTGCTGTATTCCATGAATCTATAAATAAGCAGAATTACACGTGTTGGAATTCTTATGTATGGTACTAGATGACACTCCTCAATGACTGTTTTTTTTTGTTTGGGGTGGGTTTTTTTGAAGGCTTAGTGTTAGGGAGGTGCTAGTGAAGGAGAGAGAACTGCCCTCACTTAAAGGCACAAAAAGGGGGATAAAATCCATAGACTGTCAGTTTCATTGTCCATCACATATTCTTAATTCTTCTGTTTCCTTGGGTTGTTTAAAACAAGCAGTTTGGAGATAGTTTCGTCTAGAAGCATGTCAAATGCTGATGAGGAAAAAAGAGAACTTTGGTTTTTTCCAAGCTAAACAAACTCTACAAATTCTTCTGCTTTTTGTTCAGTCTGATCTAGATTGTGACAAATCAATCAACAATGGAAGAAGAAAATTAATGTGATTTCTTGTGCAATCACTGAATTTCTCAAGATTCTTTTATTTCATTTCAAGAGGTCTCATTTTAATGGACATTTTTTTTCATTGATGAAATCACCTCCTCATTGGCTTAAAAATCTTTTGCAAACCTAGAGTTTCTAAGTGATGAGAAAAATAAGTAACTGAAACTAAACTAGTCTTGATAGTTTAAACTTTTTTAGTGTGGATAAAGGTTAGAATAGGGTAGGATACTATTCTGTACTATAGTATGGTAATAATTAGTGCTAGCAATAATATAGTAATAGCAAGATTAGTAATAGGATACTATTCTGTACTACAGTATGGTAATAACTAGTGCTAGCAATAATATAGTAATAGCAATATTAGTAATATCACTAATAGTAATAAGTAGTAATTATAGTCTGATAAAGTAATACTATAGTATGTTCTCCAGAAGGCATGATGTAGATACATACTCTGTAGATATCTTGAAAATTTAATTTAGTTCAATATATGCAGATGTTGGAATGGTATTTCAAAATAAAGCTGAAGTGAGTCATACAGTTGGGATTAAAGTCTCATCTTCAGTGTTTATAGTGGTATATTCTTGCTATCCTTACAGACCACAGCTAAAACTCCAGTGAAATAAAAACCACCTGGGCAAAGCCAGCTTTATTTACAGTCCCCACAAAACGGACTCTACATGTCTGCATAATTAATAACAGTGAAACTTAAAAGCAAGTGTAGCTATGTATGATTTTTACTCCAGTGAAATAAACTTGGAATCTGTGCCTACACAAAAATTTCAAACAAGGAAAAAAAAAATCCTTTATGCTTATTGAAAATGAATTCTGCTCTGTCCCATCAACATATTTAAGTGTAGGGAAAAAACTAATGTGAAATTAGTTGGAGGCTTCAAACATATAGTTGATAAAATGCTTCTGTTTCCATTCTTGAAAATTACACATTTGTCTTTATTGTCCAAATCTCTTGAACCAATTTTGTTCTGATTTAAACAGGTAGAAATTTAAGGGAAATATTTCTATACTGCATAATGCAGATGTTTATCTCTCCATAAGTTAGGAAACTTCACTTGCAAGTAAAGAAGATGGGAATTAGCAGAGTTGTTCATGGCTGTTTTAGTAGCTTTTCTCAAATGGGTAGAAGTTTCCAAACTTCCACAAAGGTAATATAAATTGCTAGCACTTTCTATTTATTTGCTTGAGTTCAATAGTTATTAGCATTTATATTGTTATGATAAGTTAAATATTTTGATTTAGCTGGAAAAATCTGGAGTAGAAAGAACTGCCATTTTATCTTGATCTTCACTATAGGTTACTTTAAACCAGGCATCCAACATTCAAAAGACATGAGCGATAATTAAATTCATACCAGTTTCTGAAAAGTAGTCCATGCACAGAGGAAACTTGAATTTGAACATCCACAAGTTCATAGTAATAACTGTTGATCTAATTAACTGATTTCTATAGTTGATGCTGAAGCCTGAATGTTACTGCTAAAATACTTTGCAAGAGAAGGGCTGTGAAGGGAAAAGGAAGGAAATTTATAACTGCATAGAGATTAAAATCTTTCCTCCAACTAAGTCAAGGCATCAATGAAAATCTTGCATCTGGAGGAAACTAAGCTTTCTTAGTGACACTACTCCATGGACTACGTGTTCGTTTGCTTCAGTCGAGTAGCTGATGACTGGAAGAGAAATGATTAGACTGTTATCTTGATGGGCATTGGTAAAAACATTTATTTTTGTAAAATGAAAGCATTTTATGAAATGTACATTGCATAAAATGAAAGTACAGAGCTGAGGGGCATATCATGTTCTGTAGCTATGAAGTTTTTTAAAAAGAAATTAATTCAGGTAGGAATTCCCACAATTGGTTTTCTCATGGCAGCAGCCATAGAGCTGGTTACAGTAGCAGCAGCCAGCTCTGTTTTGCCATTCATGCTAACTTAGGGAGCCAGGCTTTCTTGTATCTTTCACATAAGTCTCAGCTATTCCAAAAAACTAGGAATGCCAATGTCACAATGCTGCACATCTGGACCTGATATAACATGTAACTTTTGTCACCTTCACAACTCGTATTCTTCCCATCGCCATCAGCTGATCAATAACAATCACTTCTACTGAACAGTTAACTCACGTTGCATGGTAAACACTTCACACTTCATGCTTTTGGCCTGCAAATGTCTCAGAAGTAACAGAAAAAATACAATTTGGAAACCCTGTTATATATAAACAAAAATTCAAACACTTAGTGATCTCAGGAGGGTTTTAAAAATAATCCTAGTTATATGCAGTTATAAACAATGGCACACTGGACAAACAAGAAGTAGGTAAGATCCACTTCAAAATAGCTGAAAATGGAAGGTGGGCAAGTTAATTATAAAAATGATTAAAATTTAAAACTGAGGCTAGATGAACACCGAGTCATGATGTGGTGCAATGCCACATTATGCTCTGTATATATTTTAGGCAAAAGGGGAAAAAATGTGGACCTAACAAGTCTTGGCCCTCCCAATATTCTTTGTAGGTTATCCTTTCTCTTCTCTCCTTTTCTTACAAACCATCCCTGTCTGACTTGATTCTTGCTCTGCATAGTTTAAATAAACCAACCTTTGAATAGAAGAACTAAAAAAATTACTTGAGTATCATACTACCACTAGCAAAAAAGACTTAGAGAAGGACAGGAGGTTTTGATTTTTTAAAAAAATGTCATTACAGTCTCTAACATAGTTAAATTGGCTGTTTTAACCTGTCACCTTTGTTACCTAATTATTACTTAGGCAATTAATGTATCTTTTTTAATAAGAAAGGAAAGTAAACCCAACCATACATAAGCATTTTTAAAGTCCAGCATACATGTATTAGCTAGTTTATTTGTTGTTCTTGGTCAAAAGAGCAGAGAAAATTTTCCTTTTCATCCATTTTGCGTTCGAGTTTGGAGAAACTCCATGGCTTTTGAAAGCATTACTTGTTCCTTGAATAAATGGGAAGTAATCTTGGGTAAAAACTTTTTCAGCTTTTCACTACTATTTTTATAAAAGGATTGTTTCTTTCTTTCTATAAGGAAGTTTTCGTTTCAGCTTCTGGTAGTTTTTTTCTTTAATACTTTCTCACTGTTTTTTTCTCTTCTGAGCAAAATAGCTAGACATACTGCTATTCAGTTTGACCCAAGTAGTTGTGTGATTCTAACTCTTTTGTCCTTGTGGCTAATGGCTCAGTGCTGCTTTTATGGAAATTAATGATAAAACTGCACAGACTTCACTGCTATATAGTCAGATCTTAAATTATCTGCCTCTGCAGTGCTTTAAATTTATTCAGGTCCAGGAATAAATACATCATATTTCATCGGAGCATGTTAAAGAATGGGTGGGACAGAGCTGCAAAAAAGCCAGGGACAGTAGATAACATCTGCCACAACTCCAGTCATTCACAGGAGGGACTTAGATTTCTAGAGGCTGTACTTAAGGAGTTTATTTTCAAGTGGATGCACAAGACAGTGGAGGACATATGGCACAGTCTTAAATCTCACAGCTTCCCCTGCTTTTATTTCCAACAGTGCTACTGTTTGTAGCACTATAACTTTCAATATGTGTTGCATATTTTCCAAAATGAACTTTTGATTGTCAGAAGACTTGGGAATTTGATTTTGTTCACCTACAGTGATGTCCTTTCCTCCTGTAGACAGCATATTTGGAGATAGCTAGTACCTGTAGCAAGGCATATCTTCAATACTCACTGGATATCTGTTTTAACAGATGGACTGCAGTGAGCATACATGAAGCGGGTGCCAACTCCCGATCAGCAAAGTGTGTCAGGGATAAGGATATCTTTAAAGGGGTTAAGGAAAAATAAGTTTCTCCCACACCAAAAATGCCCAGGTCCATCAAAGCAAATAAGTCTAAAAATCCTACCACTTTGATTTTTGACAAGTGATTTACTGCATAATTAAATAAAATTACATATTAGTTTTTCAGAAAGAGCAGAATGCATTTTAATATTGAAATTATTTTGATTAAATATTTTACCTATAAGTCAAGATGTAATGTGTGCTTTTTTCTTGACCTGGATGTCATGTCTTCTGAATAGCCTACTAGAAGTGAAAGGTAAAACAGATATTTAAAGTACTGTAAAGAGATGTGGGGAAGATCTCTCTTTTGTCTGAGATCTGGCAAGGCAGGACTTCTTACAGAGTCTTTTCCAGTTATATTTTGTCTGATTGGTGGTTTTGAAAGTGCCAGATATTACTTCCACCGCATTCTTGGGGAAATAGCACATAGCCTAATGGATTTAAACATCACAGAGACTATTTACATTTTTCTGTATTTTAAGATCTTGCAGAGTTAATGAAATGCCACTAAAGCATCTCTCTCCACGTTTCCTATTTGCATAGTAGACAGAGTGTTATTGTAACATATCCTGCAGTTGTCTTTTATTTTAAAGTTTCTTTGGAAACTCAAAGATCTCTCTTTTCCTTTTCCTTTTCCTTTTCCTTTTCCTTTTCCTTTTCCTTTTCCTTTTCCTTTTCCTTTTCCTTTTCCTTTTCCTTTTCCTTTTCCTTCTCCTTCTCCTTCTCCTTCTCCTTCTCCTTCTCCTTCTCCTTCTCCTTCTCCTTCTCCTTCTCCTTCTCCTTCTCCTTTTCCTTTCTTTTCCTTTCTCATTTATCTTCTGTAGCGGGACAGAATAAAAGCTGAAGCCGAAAAATGTGAAGGGAATCAGAGGAAAAGCAGTTGTTCTTATTGTGATATCTTTCTGCAGTACAAATGTTGGGACCTGACCATAATTTTGTCAGAGTTCATATGCAGAAGAAAGTGTGAATGAATTTACTGTTTCAACATGTATGCAGCCTTAAGCCACAGATGTGTTAGCTGTACATTTTGACATTTTCTGCCATGAGATATTCAAGAATCCTCCTCAGAGGTTTGCATCAAGTGTTTACATCATGAACTTCCAAAGAGGCTTTTTTAAAGCATATCTTATGTTTTAAAATAAATGAAAGCTAGCTCTACTCCTCGCAAAAGCAAGTGTGGGAATACAAACTATCTCATACCAACAAGAAAATCTAAAAGCTTCTCATCATACTATTTGGTTTTGTGGGGGTTTTTTTTGTAGTGTTTTTTTTTGTGTTCCTCCCCCCTTCCTCCCTCTGCGAAATGTTCCTAGGTGCTTGTCCCCAGAGAGGCTCCCACAGCTCAGCTTTGGATTTGAAGTGGCAGGGAGGCTTCCTGAAGTCTGTGGCAGTAGTTCCGTGTAGGCTCCGGTGGACAGTAGCACTATATTTTCAGGTTCCCAGCCTGAATCTCTTGCAGTTGTCCATATAAAAGGAGTAGAAGACTTAGGACCCATCCAAAATAGAGTTTGAGTTTAGGTACATGCATTTTAATCTGTTCCTCACTAAACCTCGTGAGGTTTTGCCTAATCCTGGTGGTTTCTAAAATCTGTATGTACTAAAATACCTCAGTTGCGTTAGAGACATCCTGGAAGTGGACCTGCCAGTAACTGGCTTAGTGGGTTTCACTTCTTTGTGTAGTTCATCTACATGCAGAGTGTTGCTTTGCCTGTGTTCACTCACAGGTTCCCCCTTGCGAAGTGTGATCTGAAAATGCATCAGAGATGGAGAGTGCTAAGTTAATGGTTACAGCATGTGCTTGGGACCAATTCCCTTCTCACCCATGTTTCCTGTGTCCCCGAGTATTTTCTAACAATCAAGCTGTAGGTTAGGTTGAAATGGCTGCCATTCCATCTCTGCCAAAACTGTTGGATTTTACTGAAAATAATTACAGATTCAATAGAATAGAGAGAGGGGGAAAAAAAAGGAACAGTAAAGAGAGCATGATGATGAAGCCTAGTGTTTGCATGCATATTTTAAATAAGCTGTCACTAAATAAATTCTTGAAATAAAAATTTGAAAGTTTGCTTATTCTGCTGGGCTGTCACAGTTTCCTTTCTGACACATGTAATTCTTGCCCTTGCCCTGGGTAGAGAAACTGTGCATCTTACAAAGGATCTTTGTATGCTGCAAAAGAGATACGATACCAAGGTCATTTTGGACTTGTATCTTAGTGTGTAAGTCTAGATACCCAAATGAAAAAAACCTTCAGTCTTAGCATAGGAATAGTAACCACTATGTATCGTAATACAGGTGTCCTGATTTTTTTTTTTTAATGCAATATAATGAATGCAAAGTCCTCTAAAAGTACAGCTGATACTCTCAGATGCCCAGCTTCTGCGGTTGTTGGTCCTTTAAAATCTTCAGAGTGTTTCAATTTAGCGCACACACTTGTTTTCAGTCTTTTCTATAGCATTAGGATACATGGGACACTGAACTCAAGATCTTAATGGGTACATTTTGCATATATTATTAAAGCACTTACAATCTATTAGGTTCTAGCCAAACATATTAAAAAAAAATAGAGCCTGTTGCCTAAACAGCTTAAATCTTAAATGTTGTTGTAAATGAAATATGAAAGATGAAGATAAAGTACGTAGCTGACACTTTCTCATGCAAATATTAGGCATTTTAAAATTTTATAGAATTTTTTTTTCCTTTGAGGTATTTGAAAGAAAAATAAAAGTAGTTGTTCATAGTAGTTAATGGAAGATATTTTAGGATGAATGTGCTGGAGGGAAAACAAAGCTTATATAATGAGTGAGACATAGCAAACAAAACAGTGAAAAGCTTTGTTCTGATATCTTCCAAGTTTTAAGTTGTTTTATTTATATCTCATTAGTAAATAGAGTATTAATGAAAAGGCTTGAATAATTCTATGACATGTGATAAAGTAACAAAGTTCTGTAAAGTTTAAATTGTTCTTGTCTGTTCTGTCTAGCTAGTTTTTTATGTAAGTGCATTCCAAATCACTTTTTGATACTTTTCCAGTGACTGGAATTAAATAGAATGGGGAGACTAGAAAGAAATGACTTAGTTAACACCCATAATAACTCAAACTGAGCTTACAAAAGAAGGAAACCAACATGGAAGAGGTGGAATATCTTAAATGCCTTTTTTGTATTATTACAACTATACTTATTAGTTTTCTGATGGAATAGATATTTACCTATTTCATTCTAGTATAATCCTCATCACTTGGGTTCGTATCACTGTTTATGAATTTTCTGTGGTCAGAATGAATCTTCTGCCTGACTGAAGTACTTCAGCTACACTGATCCAAATGCATAATTGTTTGAATTAGTAATTTTTAAAATATACCCTAATTTTACTGGCAGTGTCCAGAAAATATGAATAAGTACTTTAATTAAACTCAAGATGCTTAGTTTGCCAGTAAAAAATATGTGATGAAGATGGCACAAAACAAATTTTTCCAAGTGTAGAATTACTTATTTAATGTATTGAAGGCAAATATCTTAGCCTAACCTAGCAGGAACAATATTAAATCATACTAGTGATCAGTTCTCAGTCTGCCTAACATTTAATTGTCTAATGTGAATCATAAATACATAGTATATGCTTGAATAGGATTGTGTCCCTTGTGTGGCTGCTGGGCTGTATGGCCAGAAACTGTGAATTTCCAAACAAGCTGTGCAAAAGCAGTGTCTCATAGGAAGCTGCATAATTAACAGTAGTTGTGACTGACCTCTATTTCTGGATTTGTTATTTAACTTTTGTTGTTATCAGTAATTTCATCGCTCTTTTATGCAATTCTTCATTGGTTTGTGCTTCTTTCTTTGTTCTAGCATTATCTGAATTTGCTGATGTGAGCATGGTACAAGAAGCAGTTGGCTGCAGTGCACTGTCTGATAGTTGGAAATAAAGGCTTGGGTCTATGAACAGTCTGGGTGTCCTCTGTTATTTCTTATTTACAACTTTGTAATCTTCATAAATTTTCAAACTATTTTGGTTTTGCATCATTAAATCATCTTAATAGTGTTTATAGTACAGCTCTAATATAGAAAATTACATTATAGAGATTTTGTGGTAATAAAAAAGAAGACTCTAAATCACCTTTTACCCCTTCAAAAAAACAATATGAATATACATATAGTATATATGTTATCTGTTTGGTTTGCTTTGCTTCTTGTTTCTATGTATGATGCTGTTATTAGAAGGTTCTTTATGTAAATAGAATAGGGCTCAATAACGTCTGCTGAAAATTTAGCCTTTTAAGCAAACAAAAACCTACCAGCAACCATAAAAACTGGCTGCAGTGATATTATTATCTATATTATATTTATATCTTATCTTATTACACCAAAATTTATAAGAATTAGATAAATACTGATTAGATAATTCAAAATAGTATTTGGCTAGTTAGGCATACTTAAGTTTCAATTGCTTGAGCAGAAGTTATACTAATATGTGACTACTTTTCAGAAACTGCTAAGCAATTTGTAAATTTAACCCCTTTACTGGTAGATTTGTTCATCCAGCTTTAGTATTGCAGTGGTGTTTTGCTTACTGTCCTATTTTCTTTATTGAGCAGAACTGAAAAAGCAAGGAAGTTTCTCAGGACCTTATTCAGCTCTTATGACAGTGGCTAGGGGTTTTTTTGTTCATTTGAAATGAATTCAAATTTTGCTTTCTTGCCCTCAGTTATTGAAGCATAGCACCGCTTTGGTACTCAGTTCAGAGTGCTTACTTACCTGTGTTAACTGATCAGAGAAGCTAATGCAGAAAAACCTATTGCCTTTCACTTCCTGTAGAGTCCATCCTTGCACTCTCTTAATTGAATTAATCTCTGTTGCATTAGAGCATCGAAGTCTCAAACCTGTTCCTTAACCCAGTCTGTTAGTCTGGTGAGATGCATGCCATGAAGGAGCCTTGATTTCTGTCTATCTTTAATGACTTAAAAAAGCCACCAGGCAAATAACCTTAATCTTTGCCACATTATGAAGCTGTGGGCATAGACTTAAATCACTCTGAAGCAGGCTAATAGAGATATTGGTAACTGATTTGTTTGAAGAGTTTAGATAAAAATCTGTGGCTTAATGAAGTCTTTTGCTTTTTATTTTTTCAAAATTATGCAACCAAAATGTGGTAAAAGCCTAGAGCATTTTGTTTCCATTTGTTTTTGACTATACAATAGCTATGCAAGGACAAAGCCAAGTCCATTAACTTTTAATTTGGCCTGTACAGTTGGAAATAGTAAAAACTGGTTTTCTAATAAAAAATACTTTAGCTCAAACTGGTCATCCCTCTGAAACCTGGACCTGGAGTTCTTTCTCAGTCAGATTTATTTTTTAACAGTATTGATTTAAAAAAAAAAATAAAATTTTTTTTTTAGTATTTGGTATTCAGTTCTTCTCATCGTAGTATATGATCCAATTTAATTATCTGTAAATGTGCTTGCGGTACAGAGCTGTGATAGACATATTGACATCTAAATTGACATCATTGCATGGTGATTGACAGAGAGATGTCATACTGACTTCCAGGTTTGAAATGTTTTTTCTAAGAAGTTTGGATTGTCTTTTTGACAACTGATACCTTTCTTGTCCTTACCAGTACAAAACTGCTGCATGTGATGGTGACACTGCTGATTTGTACTTACTGAAGAAGAATCAATACAGTTCTTTAAGTTGCTTTTTCTGTTGATACAGTCTTCTCCATTAAGAGTATTCTATAACATACTTTTGCATCATGCCTGTACAATTATTTAAACTGTTAGTGATTCTTTCTAGGTTCAAAACTGTTCTAGTTTGGGGATCATGGCCATCAATTAATTTCCAGTAAAAAAACTGACTAGTTAAATTTTACTGAAGTTTCTTAAGCCACATTTAATGTGAGCATACTACTTTGTTCTGTAATATAAACATATATTTGTGGAGGATTTAGTCTCACTTTCATCTAGTTATTTTTGTACCTGAGATAGTTCTGTATCGAAATATCTCAAAATTTGCTATATCTAACTTATTCAGGACACGTAAAAATATTGATAACATAATAAAATCATGGAGCTATATTTATAATCATGGCCTAGAATGCGGAACGTTGCATTTCAACACAGTTCTAGTTTTTGGGCAATTTTTACAGTTTCACTTGTGTGTTTAATTCTATTAATATAACAGTTGAATTTGTTTATCTTGGTAATAAAGTTGTGCTGAATGAAATTGGCTAACAAAAGGAGGTGCCTTGGTTTTCTTCAGGAAAAGAGAAAATGACTTCATAGATTAACAATTAGGGCATTCATTCTTTGAGACATGCTTAAATTTCTAAGTGGATTTAACAGCAGAGAATGCATTTCATTTTTGAGTTCTAGTTTTTGTCTTTCTTTTTGACAAATATCATTTGCTGAATTCAACATAAATTCACAAATACTTTTAACCCTGAAAAAAATGGGTTTAAATGCATCAGTAATATGTAAAAAATGTTTGTCTAGTGTTTCTTGAGGTGCATATCTGCTGTAATGGTATGATGGGGTTAGTGACTCTTCTCTCTGTTCTCTCGTGATGGCTAGGGAGAACCTCTGAAGTCTCCAGTGCACTCAGGCAGTGAGTGCAGTGATCTGAGACTCCTGCACACCTTTCTAGGCATCCGTCCTACCTGTACAGTTACATTCTGCCATAGTTTTTATTGTGAAAGCTAAAGTAATCAGTCTAGGCAAGTAAGACTTGAAAAGTCTCTCAGCCTTATTTTCGTTTAGTAATTTGCACATACTGAAGAAGAATATAGATCTCTGAACCTTCAGAAGTCAGCAAGCTGTCTGACCAGACACAGAGTCGTATGTCAGACCATGGTAGCCTTGGCTGTACCATGCTCTGCTGTGTGTAGCCAGTCATCTGTTTCCTGAGACAGGTGGCACTCCTGTGCTTACCAGCAGTATCAAGCATTCCAATCACAGAAAAAGATAAAAGTTTGCCCTACAAATCAGTTGGAGGAAATAATTTGATGATGAAGGCAAAGAATACACATATGCTGGATGTGCGGCAGAAGAGATTCATAGGTGCAAAACAATGGGTATGAAAAAGTTAATGTTACAGGTACCTAACACTTTTCTTTCACAGTTAACTTTTGTTTATCCACTATCTTCCTCCTAGAAATCTTCTAGGTAACACAGTGTTGTGAAACCTTTGGTGATGAGCCTATCAGCATGCCCTTTTAATCACAATAAAACAGACATTCAATGTATGCATACTATTGTTAGGTATGTATTCCAGCTTCTGACTGGGAGACAGCCAGTCATTCAATCTATTGATCAAGTACTGGTGTTTTGTGGACATTGGTTGATCTCATAATCAAATCTTGTTTTTACATGAGTTGTGGTTTAGTATATATGTAGTAGTTATTTATGGTAGACAGTGATGTACTTTCACTTTCAAAATGCTTCATATTGAATTTGTAGGTATGCGGCTTTGCCCTTATTAAAAACTTCAGAAGTAACACAAAGCTGCTCAGTGTGTGCATGCTAAATTTGTTGATATTTGAAATGCCTGGCATGATAAATTATTGAATATATTTATCTGGATTGAATTTTCAGGGCTTACTACTAAAATGGAATACGTTTTACATGAAAGTGACTTCACACTAGGAAGGTTTTGAAGGCATTCTGTATGCACAAAGTACTTGTGATATAATCCACTTAAATCCTGTCTATTAATTTGAACTATAAAGTCAAGTACTAGTCTGGTCTTCTCCTGCATTAGCATGTCTGGTATTCTATCTGCATTAGCATATGGTAAAGCTACTATTTTGCATATATTTCAACTTCATATGGGCAGCAGTTCATTCAAGACAAAACCAACTTGCATTTATGGCTTATTCTTTAAAACCTACCTCTTCACCTTCTCTTCATGTCAATAATCCTTACAGGGATACTTCTGAGACCCGTAAAGATTACTTGTCTCTGTGAATACTACCATTTGGTGCTACGCAACTTCAGTCTTGGATATTTAAGTTTGTTGTGTGCTTGGACAGCTTTTAGACACATTGAAAAAAAGTTTTAAGTAACATTTTTGTTCAGCTGGGAGCTACTTCTTAAAAATACAGTACTCACTGGCAGTTATTTGCTAGAATCAGCTTTTGTATGATTCTATGATTTTATAAATATTGTATTAGCAAAGAGCAGTTGTATCCTGATTGGATAGTGTGGCAATAGTAACAGAGTGATCAGAATAAAGTGTATGGTAAAGTCCCCACCCCCGGCATGAATTTATCTGTATGTGGAAATCATAGGTCTAAATATATTGTGAGGGGGATAAAAGTCGACATTTAACTTCCCAGACGAGAGCTGTAGATTTCAGTAACTAACTCATCTGTGATTTCCATCTCATACTAGGACTTTAGATGTTACAGCACATCTAGCTCTTATCTAAATGTGAAAACACCAAATTGCAACTGAATAGTAGTACTACTCTTCTAGTAGTACACTTACAGTAGTACTACTCTGATGTCCATTTCAGAGGTTTGCAGGGTGAAAAGCAATAGGAAGAATAGTTAACCTATTCACACTTCACCCTTGAAGGACAGTCTGTCTATAGCATAATAAAGCAGATAATTTATTCAAGGACTGTTCTTTTTTTTTTTTTTTTAAAGCCTATCCCTGTAATGCTTCCAGCATCAGTATCTGAATAAGTTATACACAAACTAAATTAAGGCATCACAGAAATATTTTTCACATCTGACTTTTTTTTGGAACCAGTCCAAGTTTTAGTTTTCTGAACTGTGCTAATTAGTCCAAATCATGCTATCTATTTTTTCATCCCCATCTGGATTCACCTCCTCTGTGTTCCAAACTAGCTGAGTCACCGTTTGTATGTCAAGTGTCATGATAAATACCTAGTTTGTATGAGTTACCTGAAAAAGACATGTGACATGATTTTCTCCCTTCTTTTGCATATTAACTTTCACAGTATGGTGTGGCTAATAAAAAAAAAAAAATTCTTGCGTTATATTACTTAAGACAACTAAATATTTGGCCACAGAAAGTAAAAAACCTTTGGAGAATAAAAGGAGTATATTTGTACTTTACCTAAAGACACATGAATGCACCAAGGTACACACAAGGATACACAGATTTACATTTCTGTTCCAACACTGACGTATAACTTCAAAATTTTTTGAATCTTTAATCTTTTAAAACAAAGACTTAAATACACTTCTTGTTGCTTTCAAGGTTAGCTTTATATAATTTTAAGTTTGAATTTTGCAAGTGAATCTATTCCGTGTGTTACTGAAGCTTAAGTATCCCCTCTTGAATGAGAAACTTTATTCATTTTTATGTCTTATAAGTATGTAAGTTGTTCCCAAAATACACAATAATAGGTGATATGGAATTTTACTGCTTGGCAGGGTACCAGCAGGCAACACCGTCTGTTTCTCCCTCTGGATTCTGATTAGGGAGTACAAATTGCAAAACTTGCTCATATTTTCCCCATCTTCAGAGAGGCCAGAGACAACCAGCTTCATGATATCAACAAGTCAAAACTTGTTTTGACTGAAAACTATGATTTCTTCTGTAAGTGTTTCTGCTTAATTGAATTTCAGATGAAATTACTTCTGAATTATTAACTAACCTGGACATACAAATCTAAGCAATGTGTATCTAACCATTCATGTACAAAGATACAATGCTCTGTGCTTGTCTGACTACTTCATGTGGGCAACCCCAGCTCATTACCATAAATGCAAATTTCTGATGAAAATTTCAACCTTGGCAAATAAACCCAACTTTAGAAAATCCTTCAGAAACATCTGATAGTTATTAATGTATACTTTGATTGTGATTTCTTTTTTTGACTGACTCTAGTAGGTTTTAGTGCATCTTTATTCATGTTTTAAGTGTGGTGATTTTTTTGTTTTGTTTTGTTTCTGTTTTTTAGCTGAGCATCCTCATTTATTTGCCTTTGAATTTTCAATGTGTTATGGTGTTGTCCATAATTGGTTTTTTCCTTTGCTCAGAAGTTTTCTGTTCTGTGGTTGTGGTGCAAAAATGATTGTTAACAGGTTTGCCAGTGCCAGTTACTCAGTATATATATTTTTAAATTTGAAGTATTCTTTTTAATTTGTTTGAAGATTATTTTAAATGGAGTATTTTCTTTGGTTTTTCCTCCCTTTGACAAGTAATTACTGGCCAATAGGTATAACTTTTAAAAAGCTTTCTAAGCTTTTAAAGCAGCCAAGTTAAAACATCTGTAAAAGTGTCAGGCAAGTGTTCTTGATAAATTGACTTCCTGTGCACAACGTTCCTGTAATAACAATTATTTTAACAATGCTCTTAACAGAGACCACGTGATATACATGTTCTCTGATAAAGACATTACAGTGTAGAGAAATCTCCACCTCTTCCCTCACTGTCTTACCTTTTCAAAGACTCGTAATTCTCTCTGTTTTTTTTCTTTCCTTGCAACTTGGGTAACAATATAATTTAATTTCACCTTGCCTATTTTATGGTCTTGTTGCTGCTATAGTTTCTTATTTTAGATGGATGTCTATATCTATTGGAAAACCATAATCTTCTAAGTTAAAAAAAAAAAAAAAGGTCACTGCTAGATAATATGCCAGGAGCCTAAGGCTGTGAGAATTGTCTAATGAAGGTTGCATTTTCAACTCGTGTGCAATGGTTTCTTTCTGAACTAAAATGTGATCATTATTGAAAAAGGAACTTTTGCCAGCACTTAGCAGATTAATAGTATCTAGGATGTGGTAGTTTTAGACCTTATTTTGAGGGTGGGTTTCAGACTAATTTCTCTTTTTTTCTTAGTAAAAGAGCGTCGCTGTACTGGAGGTTTCAACATTCTACACAGTAAACTGAAATCTTCTAAAGGCACTGATGTCAACATAAAATCCCAGTATAACAAAGAATAAAAGTACTAGTGCATATGTTTGTGAGTCTTATTGTCCAATGCTTCCAGAAGTGCAATTTCCAAAAATTTTGAACCATCCACAAAGTCATAAATTTGGTACAAAGAGTTTTTTACTCAACCTCTGTTGAAAATTGCCTCCAAAATATTGAATTAGATATGAATGTTATTAGATATCAATTTGATAAAATTTAATTGTATGAAAAGTGTGTATAAATTGCTATACAATATAATATTTTAGTAAGTGTATTTTTTATTTATATTTTTTTGTTCCTAAAATTTATTTTTTGGCATTAAATTGGTTTCATGTTTTTATATATATAGTTTTTGTATATATGTTTTTATATATAAAAAGTTTTTATATATATAAAAAAGCAAACTCTTTACCAATACTTCTCAAAAAGTGGTACAAAAATACAGTATAAAAACACAGCCTCCAGTATAAGACTCGCAATTACAGCAGCAGTTTCTAGAACATAAAATCCAAGACAAGCTACTGCGTGAAGTGGTAAGAAAGTGAGGTACGGTCCAGCCGAACAGTAAATTTAATTTTGGCATCAAATTTGGCAGTAAATAATCTATAGTCAGTAAGCTGTAATTCTAAAACTTCCCTGAGGCACATAATTTTTACTACTTTTTCACTGGTATTATTGTTTCTTGTAAAATAAGGCACTACTTTATACTTTACTCAGGATGTAGTTGATTCTGACTGGCTGACTGCAGCAAAAATCCCATGGTTGATCTTCATTTGAAGAATGCCATACAAGACTATACTTATTTAAATATATTTGCTGTTACCAAGCTTATTTTGGTGTCTATTGAAGATACTTAGTGGCAGTGATGTTAACTGCAACTCTCTCCTTCCTAGCCCCCGGATACTGTAGCAGAAGTAAAGGGTCTGCCCTTCCAGAGATTAATGGCCTTAACAGGGCATTGGCTTGTAAATAAAAGGAATAGATGATCATGCAAAGGACAAATAAATGTATGACCAACATGTCTGTAAATGTCCATTTCAATAACCTGCAATCCCTGTCTTAAAGTAATAAGCTGTTTTAAAAATAAATAAGAAGTCTTTACACAGATGCTCTTAAAGTTTGACTTATTTTGTACTTAGCCTTCTTTAGCTACTTCTAAACACAATGTATGTCCCTATCAGGTTAGTTTCTAGAGGAAAAAAAAAATTAGAAAAAACATTCTGTGCTTGCATCTTTGGTTGCCAGGATAATGTTCACTCTTCCTAATTGAGGTACTTTCCTGAATTGACCAGGAAATCTTTAAAGGTTTTGAAGAAAATAACTTTATATAGTTATTTAAAAAATCCATCAGCAGAGTCTTAGGAAGGATCTCAGTATGCATTTAAAAACTATTGTTTTAGCGAGATAAATCTATTTGCTACAAAGGGGTAAAGGCTGACTTTATCTTGCCTTAAGACAAAGGATGGTCCAAGTGACATCCTGAAATCTTGTCTAGTCTTACTTTCTGTGATCTTATGGCTACAACCAGAATACATAAGAGGATCCAACTTTTAACAATGTCTTTTCAGAAATGAAAAGCTGCACATTTCTATGTGTTTGTTAGAATATTCTATTCCTTTAAGTAACAAATGCTAATGTAGTGTCTTGGAGGTACGTATTCACTAGTTACAGCTCTTAAAGCTCTGTACTTGTGATATAAATCGTTTAGTCTTTTTGTTGAGGACTTGAGAAAGCAGATCCATGGAACTAAAACTGCTAAAAGTCTGCTAAAAAGATAGATCTCAGATAAGATTGGTCGGGTAAGTAAGTTTTCTGTATTAGTCTACTAAGCAAAGTATTATTGGATGATTAAGTGTTGAATACTGAAAAGAAATAGTTCAGTGACAACTGGGGTTTTTTTGTTGTATTGTTTTTTTTTCTTTTTGGATATTATTTGAAGAATGAATAGTACATACTGCTGCTAAATTTAGTACCAAAAAAATAATCATATCCTTCCTTAGAAGCATTTTTAAAAGTCCATG
Organism: Ciconia boyciana; assembly: GCF_034638445.1. Classification (NCBI taxonomy): domain Eukaryota; kingdom Metazoa; phylum Chordata; class Aves; order Ciconiiformes; family Ciconiidae; genus Ciconia; species Ciconia boyciana. Next base: position 40,799,579 of record NC_132938.1, read on the forward strand.
GCCATTAATTTGGTCATAATTTGAAGTTTAGAATAACACCCATTAGAGACTTTGGCCAATGCCAAAATACAGCCAACTCTCAGGGATTAATAGTTTTCAAATACTTTGATTTCATTTGTGATAAGTGTAAATGGCAGTCATTGGCTCAAAAGATAAGACTTCAAACCCACTATTTATAATATTAATAGTTTAGAAACAATACAATTTCAAAATCTTTTTGTTACTGTTCCTTATTGTGTACTAAGCACACAGCACTGCTCTGCTTTGTCAGCAAATGAAGCAATGGTATTTACAACATATACTCCATCTGTAGTTGTGTTGCTATAGTAACTGTTGCCTTTTTCTCCTATATCTAACAGTATCCTAAATTATGTAGGCAGGATTACCCAATCAAATCAATTAAATGCTGTTTGATGAACGCCATTAATTTTCTACTCATTCTTCAAACGTTTTATAGTTCATTATAGACAAATTCTTCTGAACTGCTTTTGCAAAGGCACTGTGGCTGGGGAGAGTAGAAGGAGAGGACAGAGGAGGGAAAGGATATGGTGGCTCTAGAGAGATTTTTTTCATTAGCTTTGTATAAAGCATGCAAAATGAGGGAAAGTTTCCTCACCTTGTTTCTAAGATGTTTTGCATGTTTTGAGGTGCCAACAGTAAGTTGTACAGACCATGCCATAGGGTCCTTAGCCTGATTAAACAAGGACATTCATTAAAATCATCTTGAATAAATAGAATGTTTGTTTGCTTTGATTTTTGTGCAAATAATCCAGAATTTTGTGTTTAAAAATGTAAATGTGCCAATTAAAAGGCTTCTGGGTGAGAGGATTTATTTCAGTTTCTATTTTCATAATTTTAAAATAATCTGTAATTGGGATATAATTCATGTTTATTAAAAAATTGTATAAAAGGCCCAAAATGGTTTAGAAATTAACTGCATAGCAACAAAATTTTATTGCTAAATCATTTAACAAAAGGCTTTTGCCCTTTGAAAAATAATCTTAGCATTTTTTGTTTAAGGAAGTTACGTTTATTTCCTTTGAATCTTTTTAAAAGTACATGATGCCCTCTCATAAAATATCATTTGAGCTGTAGTTCAATAGGGTATGCCTTAGTATTCGTGTAGGTAAGAGAGTTAAGATTCAAAGAAAAATGCCTATTCTGATATATTTCCTAAAGGTGTCGTATACCTAGTTGTCAAATGATCTTGATTTTATGTAATTTTTTTTTAATTTGCTGATAATTCTTTTTCCTTGTAAATATTAAAATGAGGTTATGGAAAGAGGTAATTTGTTGAACTATGTTTTTCAGGGTATTTCAGCCTTCCTATATATACAAAGTCCCTCACAGTAGGCACTTATCCCATACTGGGTAACAGGAGACTAGGATGTTGAGATTTGTTTTAAAACCTTTAGTGGAGCACAGCTCCTTATTGTATGGTTCTATACTGCCTTGTAGCCATTAGAGAAGTATTTCCTAAACTTTGTCTTTTGGGACATGTTTTTTTCTCAGTCACAAGTTGTGGCCAATGATGAGTCTCTCTGAGCTGTCCTGGCCCTCTTGAGAACCAAGACAACATCTGGGCCTGTTTTAGATGACATAATTTTTAAAACTACCTGGAAGCTTTTAAATGTGTAGCTTTTAGATCTGTTCTGGAGTAAATGGCTCATATCTTCCATATCTTCCCTATAACCTCACATTTCTAGTACTATTGCCAGTTATGGGCACTTTCTCTTTTCAAAAACTGATTTGTTTCATGTTTCCTCATTGAGCCATGCTGACCAGGCTTATTTCATGAGCTTTAATAGTAGCCAAAAGGTGCTAAAGCTACTAAACCTCAACCACTTTCATCAAGGTGCTATGTATTGTATCTCAGCATAAAATTAATTTCTGAAAAAATGCTTATCTGAATTTTGGGAATGTTTTGTTAAATAATTCCATTTACTATTGCAAGAATAATCTTTTCTTTGTTATCTGTGAAAAATAATCTAAGACATCACCTGAAACTTGAATAATTATTTTTCAATATATACAGTAAAGATCCTCCCTCATGAGACTTCTTTCCTTACATTAACTTCCCAGAAACTTAGGGGTAGTTCTGATTGGTACCTATTTTTCCATTCCATTTCTGATGGGTACCTATTTTTCCATTTTCTGTGCTCTTCACATTCATAGGAGATACAGTATATGCATGAATCATGTCTGTTTATCAACAATAATTTATATTATTTATAATATAGAAGTTTTGAATACATTCTTTTAGCCAAGGGATTGATGATGAAAGCCGCATTTGCTGCCTGCTTTCCATTCCATAAAATAGTGACATGCAAAGAAAACATTGAGGCTGTTTGCCTTAATGCGTTTCTGTATTTCTCTGGAAATTAGTTCATGGGACTTTGGTTGCTGTATAAGAACCCTCTAACTTGTGTGTGTTTTGGTTCTGTGTTGTTAGTATAATTCATCTTGCTAAGAAAGAATGACATGGTATAAGCTTCACTTAATGGCCTGAGGGAGGTGTCAGTGTTTAGTCTCTCTGTGGGATATAAGCCATTTCTTCAAGGCCATTTGTATGGTGGGGTTGTCTCTGTTAAATGGTAATGATTTTAGTGATTCAAAAGCTATTTGCCAATCTTGTGTGTAGCTCTGCAGAACAGGGAAGGACTTGATGACTGTACTGAAAGAATTTACAGAACAGTTGTGAGAGTTAGGTGGCCATCTGGGGACTATTAGTATCTCCTTGTGAGCACCGAGATCCCTGTTTGCCATAGGGATCCTACTTCTCCCTCATCCTGATTAGAGTATTTATTGGCTTCTAAGGAAAACCACGTTTATTAATATTCTCCAGAACAGTCTCATGTGCTATGCCACTGCATCCTGGTATAGAGGTTTGGCCTATTGGGTAAAGAGGGAAAATTTTGTATATCATCAACAAGTGGCACAACTGAATGAGTTCAAAACCTTTTGTCCCAGTGGGAGATCTGTGTTTCTGTGCAGTAGAAAAGTCCCACAGGAAATGAGGACTTTATTTTCTTTCTGTGAATTTTTTGAAGATTTAAGCCACAGATCTGTAGATCTTTTTAAAGCATTACAGGTATCTAAATCAGTAAACCTTTTAAATAGAGAGGTTGGCATACTGCCACTGTTTAAACAGAATTCACTTTTTGTCCTATTAATTGTTTAGTTTAGTCTGGTTAGTTTAGAATTGTACCTTCGCTCAGGCTGAAAACAGCAGCTGCATTGTCGCATGTGATGCTGGCATGCTTAGGGTTTTTTTTTCCCAATAAACCATGCTGGTGGAAGTGTATTTTTTAAAGAGAGTTATGTAAATATGGGTTAAAAAGGTCCACATTTTTTCCCAATGGTGTATACACTTAACAGCATGTTTATTTCATCCCCTGAAGAACATGACAGTTCACTTTTAGGATTTCTTTCAGCTTTTGCACTGAAAAACAGGGGTTTGAAATTTTGATAAGTATCTTTGCACAATACATGCATATTCTTTTCAGCCTTATGACAGTTGGTGAATGTGCATTAAGAGATCATCTTCCTGTCCCCCACAGGAGATCACCTCCACACAACATATGCAGCATTTATCTGCCAAAATTCAGAAGTCTTTTGAATCAAGCTTTAAAAAAAATTCTTCCATCTGGAGCTCTTAGTGTTTTCCAGAGATTCCAGAAATTCTACTAAAAGAAATTTCAGAACGTTTCAGAAGCTATAGTTAAGCTTAAATTTTTTTTTAAAAGAAAAGTTCCTTTGAGCATTTTGAAATAAGCAGCACATAATTTTAAAGACCTATGTGTGTATTTCTGTGTTTTAATAATCAAAATGATCTTTACATGCATGTAAAAGGCATATGTTACATATACAAATAAACAGAAATAAACTGTAGATTTTTTCTTTTTGCTTTTTTTCCCAGTTGTAAAGAGGTCAGTATACAGGACTAGTGTCACAAAAATGATATACACTCTCTGGGAGATTCTTTGTGATGTTCCCAGCACATCATTCATTTGCTAGTAATACTGATTGCAAGTTCATAGTATCGGCAAGTGAAAACTTTATGCTGATTTTAGATGTGAGAACTTGAAAAAGAGAAGCAAAGATGGAGTGACAAAAATAAATGGAAATTGCGAACCCTTTATTCTTCTCACACTATTCTCTTTGGTTTATATACACAGGATCTAACTCCCTAGTTGCCTAGACAGGGCAAGGAAGGAGAAGAGTGATATTATGAATACTAAACAATCTCTTCAGTTTTCTGGCTGGGAAAATTTTAACCTTTTTTCTGCTAGCTCTGCAAAAGTATGCTTTGAGTTGTGGTGGTCAGCACAATGAAAATGAGTATTGAAGAACAGGGAAGGGGAAAGGGATAGTGGAACTGCTGTGGTCTTATAAGTTCCCTAGACTTTGGACTATTTATTTTCAGTGCTAATAATTTGGAGAATGATAATGGTGGACTGTGATAATGGTCAACATTCACAGACCAAATGGGTGCAACTTGCTTTATTTGAAATTATGAGGTAATTTTAGAGTTACATCATATCAGCTGACTTCATTTAGCCAAAGGCTCATTTTATAGAGTACTTGTTTCCTAACAGGTTTTGACAATCTGATTTTATGAAATGGTTGTCTTGGTAACCCATTCATTTTGCTTACATGTATGAAAAAGCAAATGAGAAAACAGTAATCTCGCTAGAATTGTTTCTTAAATTTTCCACCATTTACTTGTTTTTATTTTTGTGTCAGATAACATACAAACTGGAACCCAAAGTAATATAAATATGTAATATGTAACACTGAATAATGATGTCTGTATAGCTCACAGGCAGATAGATGTACTATCCTCACTTACTCAGTATGTAATTCACAGGGGTTTTAATTATAAGCTCTTAAAGGCAGTGACCTCATTTTCAAAGACATCTGTAAAGTGCCAAGCATAATAATGGTACTATCTGAATAATAACAGAAAAACTCTGCAAAAAATAGTTTGTGAAATAGAAATTGAATTCCTTCTTTGTTTACAAAATAAATATATGTGTTATGCATTCCTTTATTTGCATGCTTTCTTAATTGTTATTTTTGTCAAAATGCATTTGCATTGAATTATTAGTTTATATCATGTTTTCAACATGTGTAGTATGATTGAGTATCTGTAGTATGACTAAGCATTTGTTTTTCCTAAGGTACAATACTTTGGGGGGTTTAAATGCCATAGGAAAATCTGATTACAAAAAAATGTAAACAACAGGAAGGTTATTGAAAATTATCAGAAAATAAACTGTTATGAGTTACCTGAAACTGTATGAAATTAGGACATCTAATACCTGTGTTAGCAGCCTTCTTGGATTCAACCTAGAAGCAATAGCTCTAATAGCATATAGCCACACAGGAATTTTAGAATCTGGGAAAGCAAACTGAAAGGCATTGAGAAATTTATTTAATAAAGTGAAAAATGAGAAAGAAAATTCTGCCAAAATGGAACACAGTTGAGCAGTCTTAAAAAGCACACTGGTTAAGGCATGACTGATCACATCTCCAAGTGAACAGAATGAAAGAAACAGGAAAAAAGCCAAGTGCCTTCATGATACAGTTAAAGATGTAAGGCTGAGAAAAAAATAGCTCCCAAAAGAAAAGGGAAGCAACCCAGTAACAATAAAAATAATGTCAGCGTTAGTTAAACTGGAAAGGAAAAAAATAAGGAGAACATAAAAGGAAAATTAATTCATTATAGTAAAAAGGTAAGGGGACATATGAAAAGCTTTTGGAAAAGTGTGAAGTGATAAAGAGAAAGTAGAATCAATATTAAGAAAGGTAGGTAAAATTAATGATTTTTTTTAAAAAGAAAAAAGGCTGAGTGCCAAATCCTAAGGTTTTAATCACTTGATTTTTTTGTTGTCTTTTTCTCTTTGAAAATTGAAACAAAAGTAAGTCTTGATTTTTCATTTTCCCCTTTTTCTCTTTTCTCCACTAACTCCCATGGGGATGATAGCTCATAAAAGTTTAGGGGGGAAAAAAAAAAAAACAACACAAAAAACTTTTACATGTGAAGGAAAAGATTTGCTTTCTTGCTTTTATTGTGGAAGAGATGGGGTTTCATTTTCCACAGCTTCTTTCCTGAGATGTTGTTTGGGCAAGCGGCTCTAAAAGTTTGTTGCCATGTATGAGTTCAGGATCAGTTTTTCTTAACAGTTATGTGTGATGCCTTACCTCTGCTTTCTGTGGTGGGTTTTTTTTTAAGGGATGAATGTGAGAAATTGCCATGATTTCTCCTTTTTTTATGCTAGTATTCACGTTCCAGTTCCAAACCACTGGAAACCAGTAGAAACAGAAAAGGGGAAGGTGTTGCAGAAACACAGCTTGCACAAAGGTAGTCTATTTGTTGTTGTTGGTTTTATAATTAATTTATAATATACTTTGTCTTATTCTGAGTATGGCATGCAGACTTCCATAAGACAAAGCATACGTTCTCTAATTCATTGCTGAAGAACCTCTCATAGTCACCTTGTGATGTTCAACTCGCTGCAGTGGTTTGTGGACCCCTTACTGTTCCATTACCCACATTCTGTCGCTATGGCACTTGGAGTGAAGTGCCAATATTTTACTGAATGCCAGAGTGTCTCAAGCCTTACTCAAGTTGCTTTTGCTTCTCCTGACCCCTGCTGTATCAGCTTTTACCTGGCCTATGCAGCTCCAGTGAGGACCCACTTTGTTACCTGCTTGATACAGTGGAGGATGTGCTGGGGATAGTGTTAAAGTTTCCCAAGGCCTTAAAAATTATAAATTCTCCATGCTCTTTTGTGAGGAATTCCTTGCTATTATCTATTCCCTGAAATCATATTTAACTTGAACCAAATTAATGAAAAATGCAAGTATAAGCATTTATTTATAGCACTTAATTTGTAACCATACTGCCTGATTTATTATAAGATGCTTAGGTAAAGAATTGTAACAAAAACTGCTCTTAGTATATTAATGTAGCTGTAGTATGATAAGGCTCTTCCTCTTCTTTCTTCATCTTACTTTTTTTCCTTCTTGACCAAATGGTAGCAATAATTTCATCATTTTTTCATGCCTTTTTATTTTGTGTTTAGATTTTATTGTCAGTCTGCTCTTTCAAGTCTTCTCAGGGATCTTGACCAATTTAATCTTTTCCTGAAATTCCTTCATTTGTTCCCTTCAGTAGGAGACAGTTGTCATTTGGCATGACAACAAGTTTGAATGACTTTCCCCAAATTCTTCCTTTGGTGAAAACCACCCACCTTTAGTGAAAACCTTACTGCCAGTAGCATTGTCATAGTAGGGAATTTTCAAAGAAGTCCCTCATTCATACTCATTTCCCTGTGCTGTATACCCTCTCTGTTTTGGTATGTCCCCACAAAGTACCAGCAGTCTTTAGATTGCTGTGGGCATACACATCAAGTATGAATGCTGTGCATAGCTGGCTGGGTGCCCGAAGTCTTTGGTCTGTGGACTTGCTGAATAGGAGAAATTTCTGGTGCCTGGGCACATGGCTGTACGTGGCATTACGTGGTAGGTAAGATCTTGACTTTACACACAGATGGATAGTATGAACACATAAATTTTATATTTTAATATTAATAAAACAATAATTTTAAAATGTGGGACATAAAATACAAAATCACATGCAGTGGGTTAAACATTAATATTCATTTGGAAAGATCATTAGTACTTGGTAAGACATCCTGCTGACAGTCTTTACACCCCTACCTCATGTACATATTATCTCTTTCCTCCCCTTAATGGAACAGATTTTCCAGTGGCACAGAACAACCTTCTTCTCCTGGTTGACTAGTAATATAAAATAGACCTGTAGTGTTGGTAGCTTCCTCTCTGGTATGTATTTTAGGTTCTAGAAGTGTTTTTGGCATGCGTCTTTGTAAGCATACACATCTGTAGGTAGTGCTGCTCAGTCAAAAAAAAAAAAGATAATAATTACATCACTTTCACAAGACTAATTATTGCCCCCCAGATATGTAAGGAAGTATTGATTTTCTGTGCGTGATAGATTGCTAAGTCTACTGATTAAAAGTGTCAGCAGAAGAATTTTAGGTAGTAGAAATAAAAATGTCACAAACCCCTTCTGGTACTTTCTGGGTTGCTCAGTAGTCAGAGAAATTTGGCCTAAAAAAATATTTATGATTGATGCTCAGCAATGGAATTTTTGTTTGTTTGTTTTAGAAGTATGAAAAGGCATCTCAAGAATGGGTCTTTCTCTTTACCTTACTTTCTTGCTTGCCTTGTAACTCTACAAAGATCGTGAGATACTGTATGAATATTTGTCCTTTTTTTTCCCTCTGTTGTAAATTCACTTGGCAGTTTATAGAAAACAATTTCTCTCTCAGACAGATTAATCACTGAATGGGGGAGTCAGAGATGCCTATATATTCCTGACACTCCACTAATGTTTTGTGTGTTACATACTGCAGGCCTTAAAGATGATCTGAATTTCCATTGGATTCCAATGAATTGTCATGAAGTAACTTGACAGGAACAAAACCAGGTTTACGTTAGCTGTATACGGATGATGCAGGAAACCTTAGGTGGATTTTGTCATGTGTATACCTAATAGCTTAAAATTCCTATATGCTGAAATGCTACTGCAGACTGCTAATGGTTTCAGGTGGTCTTCTAGAAAAAAAAATATCTTGTAACTTACATTTATATAAGCTTTATGTAAAGCAGAATGACTTTCTAGTTTATTCCAACCACATGATGCATCACTGTTGGCTCTCTTAATTACATGGCTGTCATCTGTCAAGAACATGGAGTTGCAGCACAGTGTGATTTCTTCTGGATGCATCAACACTCTCCCTTAGCTGGCATACACCTCTCATGCAGGGAGGCCATCAGGGAAGCCTCAAGGACAAAATAGTTGCCTTTCTGAAATATCTGTCCTTGAAAATACATGCAGAATTGGCTCTCTGGTAACTCGATTGAAATTTCTCTCTAGAAAGGTCTGGTTTTTTACTGGATTGGGTGCATTCTCCACCATGCGGATACGTCTGGAAAATCTATGCCACCAGCCTCACAGGGTTGACACTGACAAAGGGGTGCCCTGGATCCTTCCCAAAAAGTTTGGGATATCAACCAGCAGATTTGTAGGCAGTCTGAGCTTATTCAGAATGAGATGGAAACCAAGTGCTAGCCCCAGGGGTACACACAGAACACAACTGGTTTCATGAAAAGGTCTGACAGATATGATTCCCCGTATCACCTTATTGATTGGAGTGAACCTCAACGTGAGTCCCAGAAATGCAACCTTTGCGTCTGAAAATTTGCCCCTCTATTCCCTGAGGCAAATTAATTCCCAATGAGCAAAGGAACTACTCTGCACATTTTGGTAGAGGTTCACAGCATGGAAGGGTTTACCAAAGGCTTTGGTTTTTGTGTACACAGGCAAACCTAAGCAAAGTTAATGTTGGTCCAGGATTTAAGGTTAGAGTTTATAAACTAGATTTTTACCAACCCCCTATCTGTATGTTTAGATGATGTTCACAATCTTTCGTAATCCTAAATGGGAAGTTTGCCCTGTCTAAATCTAAATTTAAAAGATAATTAATCTAATCTCTAAAAGCTATGAGAAAGTTATTTTAATTGCATTGTGAATGTCACTCAAATTATATTACAAACCCAGTATATCCTGGATTTCACAAATTGTGATATATATTGAAAGTGAAAGCTTTTTTTAGGACTGAAATGAGATTCTTGTGACTGCAAGCTTATATAGTATTATCCATGATGCAACTTTGGAACTTTATTTAAATCTTGTGTCTTTGCTCTTTAAATTCTGTATTTGAGCAATACCTGTCTCTCTATATGCTTTTGGATGTGATATTTGTTATGTTTTTCAAGGAACACTTTAGAGGGTCAGTTAGGCAACCATCTACAGGTGAGCAGATGGTCTGTTGCACATGGGTCTGAGCAAAACCCATCACGTCAGACACCTGTAATCTGTGGTCACGTCTCCCTGTTAAATTTGCTGCTGTTTGAGCTGAGTGAGGGGGCAGTGACTGATCAGAATAAAAGGTAAAATGAACAGACTGGTATCTACCAGGTCTCTTAGCTGGCATACATTTTGTCCCCAGGCTCATCCAGTACAAATACTCCCCAAAGGAAATAAATTACTATGAGTTTCTCTGTTACTTCTCTTTGGAGAGTTGTTGGAGTGCCTGCAGGGATGCAGTAGCAAGAGAAAGTGGCCATCTAACAGAGGTGTAGATGTCACTGTCTGAACATTGTGCAGAAGCAAAAGTCATTTAGGCAGAGATTTTTTGAATGCCCATAATCAACAACCTTGGAAGCAATATTGATTGTTGTAGCAGAAAGTGGACAGTCCTACCTTCCCAGTAGCCAGAATCACAGGAAATAAAAATGTCTTTCCTAACCATGATCTCAGGAAGCTTGTGCCAGTTCTTTCCAAAAGGCTCTCAATATATTCTGGCAGTACATTGCAGATTCCTATGCTCTTCTAAGCTCCTGCAGCTGTGAAAATCTGCAAATCAGGAGCAGGAGGGCAGAGCAACAATCGTACTTGAGCAGAATCCTGATAAGACTCAGATTTGAATTTTTCCCCAAAGTTCTGGTTTTGCTGTCTTGTTTCATGTTAAAATGTGTACATAAAGGGAAAACTGGTAAGGAGAAAATGATTACTGCAGTATGGGACTAAAATACAGCTCAGTATTTACTTTAGTAGAATTCTCCCATTTGTAAGGCAGAAAAACCTTAGGGCTTTTTTTCCATCATTTAAGAATTCTGGTTATGTCCATTTGTAAGTCACATCAGAGTACATGCTTTGTGTGGTTGAAATTACTTGCATTTAAAAAAACACATTCATTTTACTTGAAAGTGATATACGGATATACTACTGATACCATAATTATAAAACATATATGATGCCTAAGTTTTTAGGTGCTCTCCCAAGTAAGACCCTGTAAACAACCCATAGTTGATTTGTATACCAGGATTTATGCTTTTCCCCTACTTGATTATCTCACACTCTCACTCACATTGTCCCATTCGTCTCTGTCTCCCCAACACAACATTCAGTAGATCACAATTTCCCTGCACAGAGATTGCTGCTGGCCCAGGACGGTTGGACAGAAAGTTGTACTGGTTCCTGTGCTGCTTGTACTTACCCATCTTGGGCATTGTTAGCCAAGGACCCTGGGTGACCATAACATTCGTCTCCATCCAGCTGGATGATCTCCTGGATCTTCTCCCACTTCCAGGATCTTTCCTCCAGCCAGAATCTTCACCACCTTCTCTCCAGGCTCCCTTCTTTTTGTCCTCCTTTTCTTTCCACAACCCCAAGGCCCCAGACTTCTCAATCTAAGCAGGCAGTGTGTAAAAGCACAGTGTGTGATCAGCATCCTAATCTGTGGCTCTGTCTTATGTGTCAAAAAATTGGAAGATTTGGGACATGCCACTTTTATACCAGCTCTTATAAAAATTTACAATCAGACTGTACTTGCTGCAGCTGGCAAATAGCAAACTTCTGCTTGACAGGTCAAAAATTCGATTTCTGACATTCAACCCTCCTACACACATACACACAATTATCTGCCACCTGTTAGTGTTCTCAGTTTAAGCTGGAAGGTTTTCTTTGAATATGACAGGTGCTGATACTCCTAAGATCTCTGCAGTTGTACCTCCTGCAGACTGACCCAGTCCCATGCTGTTTGCTGCATCTCTGCCCTTCCCTAGAGCTGGATGGTACATGGGGTCAGTAGAGGGGAAGAGACCTCCTAAAGTTCCTCTGAGCTTCGGCCTAAAGGTGTAATGGTGTTTTAAAAGTAGGTGATGATATCAGACTTTTAATAGCTGCATATGAAAGATTAAGAAAATTTTTGCCCTCATTAATGGACTATGCAGAAATTAATTTCCATCAGTAATCTCATTGATAACATGATGTGTAACTGTCTTATCTTGGAGCTCTGAAGCACTTTAGTGAAGAAATACAAACATTCATACACCTCTGGCATGGAAAGTACAGCTAAGATAATTCACAATAGTATCAAACTATAATTTCAAATTTTTTTTTCTTTCACCATGTTAAGCAGTAGTTGATGAAGCAAGGAAACTTTTACATATTTTGTAAGAATAATCAAAACAACCAAAACTCATTTTTTTCTAGTTTCTTATAAATACAAAAATGTGCTTGTAAGTAAAATGTTTGGTGTTCTCTTTTCAAATTATGTAAGAAATATGAATATTTAATAAAACATTGGTTGTATGTTAATATTTTTCATTGACTTAGAGTAAGCCATCTTCCTTTATCTTAGATGCAGTCTTTATATGGTACAGACATCCTTTGTGACTTTTATAACTGCACATGCTTGTGTGTTTGACAATGTGCATTTATAATGTGCATTTATAGATGCTTTGGTGCATTAGAAAAATAGCTGATGTCCAAAGAATTATACAGAAGAGCCCACTGACATCAAGTGAGTGTATAAGATCTTTGCCAGTATTTTTGGCAGTCAGTGCTTCATTAGGAATCTCCTATTTATTCATAAGCTTTTCTTTCTTTTTTTAACCACTGTACTATCACACACTCCTGAATTCTAAATTTCAAGAAAAGTTACTCTTACAGGAAGAGCTTGTACAAGTAGGTTGTGTTAAAGAGAATTAGTATTCTGGTCATATCCCCAGTGACAGCTGAAGTGAACCCAGTCAAATGATTTCAGGCATAAAGCTGTGCTAGTTGCAGCTTGTCTATGAATTTAGTCATTAAGAAATTGTATATAAAGGGTAGTAAGTACTGCTTCTGAATTTTTATATATCAAGCATTGGAGGATGATGTATTTGAATAAATGAGCATGAAAAATGAGTAAAAATTTATTTATTTTAACAATGATCCAGAATTTGTTCAAATTATGCTTAGGTTGGTGTTCACTGACTGAAAGACTGATGCTTAACTTGCATTGTCTTCTACCTTTATCGATACGAGTAAAAGAACCTAAATATTTTTCCATGGAATTTCTATTTCATAAATTAATTACTAAATCAGTATAGTACAGAAATATGTTTCTGATGTTTCCTTCTCTTCATTAATGCTACATATAAAACAGATTCTATATTTTCAGAGTTTCCATCATAGCTTGCCACTTACAAAGGCAGTTGAAGTTAAATGAATATGATCATGAGTAATTTCTATAAGCATCATGACTGTTCACATCTGTTTATGTGGGACAATAAAACAACTACCATTACTAGGCAAATTCCTGAATACAAAATAAAACCCAAAATAAAACCCAAAATAATCCCCAAGTTTGCTGATTACAGTTTTGTTCTTCCTCATTGCCACTATGTGTGGTAGTTCCTAGTGAACACAAATATTTATAAACTCTTTGGAAGGTTTATTTTGGTGTGAAGGATTTTGTTTTGTTTTGCTTTATTACAGATTTCATTGCATGATATGCCACATGTCAGACAGGCACAAGTAGGGAACAAGCGTATTCAAGGAAACTTGTAGTGTTGGCAGTATCTGGGATTATTAGTTGATATTCTCTGAAGCTTCTTTAAAGCTCTATTTCCATAAAAAAACTTGTTGCAGAAGTATAATGATGCCAAATATATGAAGAGTTGATGCTGTGAATGAAGCTGAAGCAACTGGCATCAAGTAGCAAAATATTCCGGTTGCATTGGACTCTATTCTCTGTTTCTCAGTATTTAGAGAGAGCTTAATCCCTTTGTTGCTCTGAGGTTTCTTTTCAACCTGAAAAATTTCTAGAAGAAAATGGCCTTGAGTCATGAGTGTGAAATATGAAGTTCTTTCACATAGCTACGATTTTCAATTAATGGAAGGTGCATTTTGGCATTCACCAGGCACTCTATCGGTATAAAAAGATTCAAGTGAAATTGGCTGTTGTAGCTCCAACCTGTATCATGTAAGTTTAGGTAGAAATGAATGGGGCAGTAAATGAAGGAATTTGATGCTAACTGGATAGCTTTTGGAGCAAAAAATGTTTCAAAATCCTCAGATTAAAATAGTCCAAAATATTACAGTGTTCCTACAGTTGAGGAAATATGTAGAGATTTTTCTGACTGTTCAGGAGCTGTTTTCCTAACTCCTGCTGTGTATTTGCTACAGAGAAGGTAGCATTGTGGTTTATTATATTTTACCGAGTAAAGCCTGAAGTCTTCAGCCTCAAGAAATGTACATATGATAACTTTTTTCTTGCATGTATTCCTCCTGCTAAAGAACTTTTTTTAATACCCTGAAGTACAAATCGTCCCTTAAAGGATTCCTCTTAAAGGATTCTGTTTCTTCTTCTTCTATTAAAACAATAGATGCTTCGGTTTTCTCCTCATTCAGCATTTTTCAACGCATTTTTGCATTATTCTGCCAGCAGATTTCCCAGTAAAAATGAGACTACAGCTGGAAAAGAATTATCCTTTGTATTGAAGCCTTTTTCTAGGTTGCAGCTGTAGAGAGAGTTTAATAAAGCAGCTCTTCCATTGGACCATTTCCTTGGACTGTGCAAGTGAAATTTTCTGGACCCTGTGACCTTCTGCAAATTCCCCTGGAAATGATTGTAGGTTCCAGATCTTGCCTAGCATTTAATGTGTATTTTTTTGCAAACAAAGCTATTGCTAAAGTTTCATTTGTCCCATCCTGGGTTTTTCAGGACACATTAGAGGCTATACCACCTTTGATATCCTCTATTAGAATATGCCTACCTTGGAACAAGTAAGTAATGATGATTTATTTTTAATTTTTTTACACCAGCTCTGCATGCTTAGAAGGCCTCTCTCAGTTCAGTGAGGACCTCTCAGTGAAGACCTCTCTCAGTTCTGACAGGCAAGATATTGATAAGATTTGGAGATTAGAATAAATTAAATTTACCCATAAGATCAGAAAACAACCTGGCTTTTAACTGTGTTACCTTACTGAATACAATAGATTAATACTGGTATTAATGACGACAGAAATTAGCGGCACACATTTGGAAGTGAACATGGATGCTTTCTTGTCTCTTTCAGTTTATGCCTCTAATCTTGTCTTATGGGCAGCTGATGCAGAAGGCTTTGACACATCAAGAATCAGGTGTCAGGAAGCTGTTTATTTATGACACTTCAGCTATGGAAAACACAAGAGCTTTCCACTCTCTGGTCCTCTTCAAAGTACTTTCAAGGCTTCTGGATATTTTGCACCAACCATGTGGAGGAACATTTTGGCACCTCAAATACCATTCTGCAGTAATTGTAGTGAAAACTTTGAGGAAAATAATATTTTTGTTTTGTTTTATTGTAACAATGACTTACAAGTAAAGAATAACAGAAGAGCAATGACCTTTCAAGCATTAGCTTAGTTCTCACTTAACTGAGAAGAAATTATATTCCTACAGAACATTCTTTAGGATTTTAAAATCAGAAGAAATTATATTCCTACAGAACATTCTTTAGGATTTTAAAATCAGGGAGGGTGTATTACTGCTATGTTTAACTGTGCTATAGAATCAGTAGTTTAACTGCTCTAGCTGTGTGTCTATAAGCCATGAGTATATAATCCATGAAATATAATCCATGAAAATATAAAATTATTCATATGAAAATATTTTCCTGAATTTCAAGGAGTATGTTTTTTATTAGGGTAGTTACCCCAAATATTGTGTTTTATTGTTGATTTGTAAGATCTTGGACACCCAATTTTCCACACCAGTACTGCCCTCAATTAGTGGATGTAGAAATGCTGACAACTGAAAATATTTGCATACTTACAAAAATGTTTTAAACCTGAAAACTTGTTTAGTGACTCATTTACTCTTAGTAAATAGCTAGTGATGAAATGATGTTGTCTGCAATGGGAGAATAAGCTATGTGTTGTCTCCCTAGTTTTGCTTTCATCTTCCTGATGTGTTTTTCATGCTATACAAGAGTTTCATATTTCAATTTGTTACTACATAATATGTCTGATATGTCTTAAATTTCATATAACTTATGAAATTATATCACTTCTGAGTTTTTTCAGCAGTAAGAGGTAGGACAGAGATTGTAACCAGGGCTTTTTAAGTAATTTTCACATTTAACAAGAAATAAGGAATTATAATAGATAATGTAACACGTTGTTTATAGTATGGTGATAAACCTATATCCAGATCCAGACTCTCAACCAAATATGTACTTCATTGTACTTGGAGACAAATGTAATTCTTGAGTCTTTGTTTCTCTTGACTTTTATTTTTTTCCTTGAAGATTTATTTTCTGTGAGTATTCCTGGTTTATTCCTAGAAGCTTCTCCACCTTTGGAGACTTTTCCTCTCTTCTTTTATCTTCTTGAAATGGAAATAAGGAGAGAGGGTATACCTTTGTTGGTTGTTAAATGAGTAGATAAGAATGATGGCTGTTAGATGAGAATGTACTGAAAAGCTAATCCAAATCAATTCCTTTTAAAGGGAGGTAACAGGATATCCATTGGCAAGGGTTTCATGATCAACCTACAAGAAAGTTGATATAAGTGCATTGGCTATGACTGTTTTCTCTGTGATGGTATGAAATGGCCTAGATGGCTGTTGGAGGCCTTTTCTTTATCATTTTATACCATATGATAGAAATTAAAATCTCCACATCCCAACTATGCTATATTCAGTATAGATGTTCTGGAAAACTCTGATGTTCCCTTCTGAGTTAAAACAAACAAACAAACAAAAGAATAAAGGTGGGGCAGAATTCAGCATACATTACACTTTCTGTACTTGCCTAATGACATCTAGTAGAACACTGCAACTCAGTGCCATCAGTAAGCTAGCCATGTTATGACCAACAGAACTGTTTTGAGCAGTAGACTGTTAAATCCTTTGGAAAAGCAGAAAATTAAAGAAAAAGATCTTCAAGTCTACGGTTTGATAAAATGGTGCTGTAAAGACTAAAATGAAATCAGCTTTATGAGGCAGGGGCAAGGTTGCTACAACTTGAAATCCATACAAGTTGAAATTTGAGCTAATTGCTCAATTGTAAACCCTGAAATATCTTTAGGCCATTATCTTTAAAATTGATATCTGCCCTACTGATCTCTCATGGTTACTGAGAAATTTTGTGTTCTACTTCTGTAGCGGAGGACATGTGTAATTAATTGCCCAAAAGCAAATAGTATGTTAACCGAACTAGGAGAAGCCTTTACTTAAGATCAATAAACCCTCTGGCATTTTCTTGCCAAAGTTATGAAGAATATAATTAAATCTCTCTCAACCCCTAAGCTGTTATTGAAGAGCACCATATCTTTTGAGGTCAGAGCAGGATGTTCTGTAAAGCACCCCAGTTGTCCCTGAGAACTTTCTTCTTGGATGGGGAGTCAGTCACATAGTCCCACTTTTAGCTTCACCTCAGGGCTTTGACATGTGACATGCAAATTAGGCAAATAAAATAAGTCAATAATCACTAAGGCAAACGAATCTTATGAAGAATAACATTTCTAATAAACCTCTTTATTTGTAGGAGAAGAAAAAAACACCCTGAAATTATAAAGATAGTAAGAAAGGAATCTGAATGAGAGTCTAACTTGTACAAGACTTTGTGCTCTCTTTAAAATCTTGTATAGGCTATTCCAGATTTACATGCCAATGATGCATCTTACACTCAAGTGAACTGTGCAACGATCTGGCTTAGCAGTGATCAAGCACAGATATTTTGTGGAAGAAATTAGTAGAAATCTTATAAGGAGATGTCTCGGACTCAAACCAATACACAAAGATAATACTAAGAGAAAAGAGAAAATTTGGTGGAATTTTGCTAAAGCTTTAGTATCAGACCATTGGCTGAAGATTAAAAATAATGCTCACCTAAGGAAGCTCATCATTTAGTCTTGAATATGCCAAATGCTGTCATCAAGAAACAAAATAACCCTTCACAGTCGTCCATGTTCAGCTAGGAAAGAGCAAAAATTGTTACTATCTTTAGAAGAAAGCTACTGTTTTATTCAATACTGCCCTTTATAAACAGAAAAGAATAATGCCTATCCTTTTGATGTCTTCAAAATTTAAGATTGTATCACATTTATGGATGCCAAATAGGTCGTGGAAGATTACATTCTCTGCAAACTTCCAAGACAGCTGCATTTCTGAAAGATGCTGACAGAGAAGACTCTGTCTTTAAACAAGTACAAAGCCAGAAGAAATTTCATAAATTATCTGAGGACATAATTTCCCCAGAAGGAGAGGATCCTGTTAGCATGGCTTTGTTATACTTGCCTTACGAATTTGTCTTTTCATGCCTTAAATGTCGCTCAGTAAATTGTTCCTTAGAGATACCTATTTTTGCTACAGCCATTCTTATATTTTCTTTTAGGAATGTTATAATTTTTTTTTTTTTGTAAGATATGGAAAAATTATTTTAGTCATTGTTTTGTGCTGATATGCACATTTTTTTTCTGAATAAAGAGAATGATGTTCTTACATATAATTTTTAGTTTCTTTGACTAATAAAATATGCTTGAACAAAGTATCCAAACCTTTCAAATAAGACTCCCAAACACACACTGCACGTGGCTCTGAAGTCAGTGTACGCTCATAAACACAACTTTTGAGAACTATGAATTAGTTACCTTGTTGACTCAAAATATGTTTCCCCATTAAAAGCTTAAATTGTTACTGACAGCCAAAACTGTGATTTAGAAATATCATTCTCATGAAAGTTGTTAGGCCACTATTTTTCTTTGCAGAAATAGTTTTTGACTTTTAGCACATATAATTCTTAAGACTTCTGAAGATGTTTATCGGTGCTTTATCAGGAAATGACCATGCATAAGAACTCACTTTGTCTGAATGCTTTATTTAAAGCTGATAATTTGGGATTAGTCAATTCTTTGTGTGCTGAAATTCAGATTAAACAAAAATGTTTAACTTCCCTTAAATTATTTGTAACTTACATCTCCTTGAGAGGATGAAATTCAGCTACATGAATTTATTGACAATGATTTTGTGATGGGCTATATGTGTGTTATATTTTGTCATAAGTAAATTACTCCCAAACAAGTTTTGTTTTGTTTTGTTTTTTAAACATTTGGAGAATGGAAATATAATTGTAGGTTACTGCTTCTGAATTTCATCTTTCTGATACTGAATTTCACTTTTTTTTAATTTATTTCTTCCTGTCTAGGCTTTTTTTGTCCTGTTGGGTCAGATCAGGAACTCCTTATTAAAAGGAGGAACAGGCAGCTTATGCAGGGACATAAGTAAATGAGAGTATATATGAGAATGACTAGTACATTCTCCTAAGTTCTCTGGAGAGTTTTTTTCAGTTTTCAAATAGATGTTATTTATGGGTCATCTAGAACTTTTGAAAGGTTAACACACATCAAAACAGGTATTATAAATTTTCTGCTGTTGATTCTCCTAATACTTTCATGCCTAAAGACTGATTTTTGAATTTTTGATAATTTCACAACTTAAAATATATGATTATTCAGTGAACTTTTCTGAATTAAGATTTTCAAAGCTTCCTTACAATTTATCTCATACTAATCTCCAGTAATGTGCTACACAATCTATCAGAATAGACAAGGAAGCCTGTATGTCTCATTACCAGAACACAACAAATAATTAAACTAGTTAAAACTTCTTTGCCTACATATTTTTAGCTTTACTACAAAATACAGGTTTTTAAGGGAGGTTTTGTACCAGATTTTTGCCATCAAAGTTGGTTTATTACAAAGTAGATTAACCAATTTTTCCTCCCCAAGGAGAGTAATGAACTCATGACTCAGTTCTGACTGAATCATTATTCAATGTATCAATGAAAATGAGCTATTTCTAGCTGCTTAGAAGTAGTAGAAGGACCCCAAATCTTTTTATTTGCCTTTTTTTTTTTTTTTTTGCAAATGTGGGGTTTTTTTCCACTTTGGCTGGGTTCTGCTTGATTCTTTGTCTTCTAAAGACAAATTATTGACAGCAGTTTTAACCTGTGCTTCACTGGGAACAAATGCCTTGGCAACTGGCCATTGTAACAGATTTTCTGGGTGACATGCATATTCTATAGTGATCTTGCCAAAGCCTGGTGTTTCAGATAGCTTCCTTTTCAAGAGCAGGTGTTCATTTATTCCACATCATTCGGAAACCTTGGCAGATGAGATAAAATTCAGAGCTAGTGAAAAAAAGAGCTCATTGATCCAGCTCCATAGAAAAAAATCCTAATGCTTGGAGCCTGATGTAGAAAATCCAGAAAGAGGAAGGAGGGTGTGAAGTTGCCATGTAGCTGGGTGGGAATAGGGAAGGATGGTGAGTTATACCTGAACTTACTATCTCATTAACTTCTCTGGATCCTGCACTTTTCAAAGGAATATGATAATACTTTGCCTACACAATTATTTATTTTTTAAGTAATTTATTAAGTAATTTATTTTTTAAGTAATTTAAGTTTAAGTAATTTATGTACTGATTGGGTTTGTCTGGACAGGAATCTTAAAATAGTAACAGAAGTCACTTTGCAGCCATTCTTCCTTTGTTAGCAACACTGAATAGTTGCCATTTGATTGCAATAGTTTTATTCTTTGTTAAAATAAAACTTACTGTTTTTCTTCTTTTCTTTTGCTTTGGATATCTTGACTTTATCAACATTGTTTTAATTACATGTAATGTAAACCATCAAAATTTGTCATTAGTGCAAAACGTAACTTACATGCATGAGATCTCATAGCAAAACTGTGCTTGAGAACTGAATGTGTACTAAAAACCCCCATACCAATAGGGAAAATATTCTCAGCCTGTGCAGTTCCATGGATATTGTACACTTAAGGGAGGTAAATACTTGGTGAGTTTCATTCTGTACTAAAATCCATTTTCCATTTAGTTTGATTGCCACCATCTCTGTTCCCTTGCTTATAAAATAGTAGATGTATTTTATCTTTAAAGTATTCCTTCACCTTTGCATAGGCCATCTCAAATTAAACCAACTGCAGCAAACATTTTTGTCTTATGCATTTCTTTCTTTATCCCTTGGCCAGTGTAAATATTTAAAAACTGTTTAGCAGGCTTATGTCAGAAAACTAAACAATTGTAGCTTATTAAGCCTGCTGAGAGAGAAGATAAGGTTACCATAAAAGCTACAGCATACGTGTATAAAATCAAATTCAATTTGAGCCACCTAGCTGATCCACCTGCTCTGTGGAAGACTTTCTGTGATGATTCAGAATCTTCTTGTTGCAATGATAAAAGAACTAGCTAGATGTGTCCAGAGGACCTATTGTAAATTTATGCTAGTTTTAAAGGGAGGAAGAAATAAGAAGTTAAAATATGACTGCAGCTTTTGGAGACATCTCTGATCTTGCTTCATGCATAAAAAAATCCTTAGATATTCTCATCAGTGTACACTGGAAATAATGTAGGCCAACAACCAAGTGGGTTCTTCAGGTGCATTATGGAGCTTGTGTTGCTATGTGATGACACAACTGCTTTGCTGACCTGAACTCACTGCAGTGTATATCTGTATGATTTAGAATTCCAGGAATTACAGTGATACAGTAATTTCCAACTGTGGACTCAAGCTGCAAATGCTTTGTTAGTCTTACTATTTGGGACATGTTGAATGGTCACTTTTTTAGAAGATCGGAGCAGGGAACAGGCTTTCTACTCTCCAGGATTTGGGACTCCAGAAATTTTTTTATCAAAGTCAAGTTCACAAAAACATGAAAAATTAGCTATAGTTTGAGAGAAGTAAATATCTACCTTCTGAAATAGATTCACGTCTCTACTTTGAGTGTAACCACAAGGCAGTTCTCTGCATTTCTGTTATACTTTTGAGCAGACATTCCAGTCTAGAAATGGCAGAAGAAAATTTTGTAAAGAAAATTTAATCAAAACAGATATGTTCCTGCAAAATATTTTTTTCCCATTGAACTAGCCACTTTGGAATGAATTTTTTTAAGCAAAAAAAATACTGATCAGCTTGTTACTGAAGAAAATATCAGTTATTTTTAGATTATCGGCAAGCCTGTAAGCTATTCTTTAAAGTTTCAAGACAAAAATCTGTAGTTATAGTTATCAGCATCATGCTAACACTGACATTGCAGTGACATATTTTTTCTCCTACATTCTGGAATCTTTTTTCCTTGATCTGCAAAGGAGTAGAATACATATTTTGAACTGACTTAATTTGTCGTAGCATGCTGTAGGTTAATGTTGCATTGAAAAAAAAAATTGCTAAAGCACATTGGTATCTCAG
This sequence comes from Ciconia boyciana, assembly GCF_034638445.1. NCBI lineage: Eukaryota > Metazoa > Chordata > Aves > Ciconiiformes > Ciconiidae > Ciconia > Ciconia boyciana. The sequence continues at coordinate 40,821,755 of NC_132938.1, forward strand.
CTTAAAGGTTTGCACATGGACAATGCAGGGGAAGGAATATTGTGGAAAAAAAATCGTTCATGTTAAGTACTCAAAAGATGAAAACTATATTTTGAAATAAAAGAGCACTAAAGGATCCCTATTGGGTCTTTAACCTGACTGAATTTAGTTAGTGGCCTTGGCACAAAAATTTTTCGGGGAAGAACATGGAATTATGTTTGAAATATTCTAATAAAGTTTTGTACAATGCATATTAAAAGCATATGCATTCCTTAGTATTAGGACTATCTTTTTTTTGTCTTCCTTTCCATGATTCTTCCTGTGTTCTGTCTTCTTGTTAAGACTTTTTTCCTTCCTGAGTCAAAGCAAGACATACAAGCTCATGAGGTCTTAAGCACAGGGTTCAATTAAGAAAAAGTGGCCCAAGGAGTTTCATAAGATTTAACTTACATTGTCTTGGTTTTGTCCCTGTTCTCCCACTACATATCCCTCTCATGTAAGTGCGGTTGTTTTTCCCTGCATCCCTGGCTGCCTCTTACTTTCTTTACAGCCCTTTTACTTTCTTTCCATAATACATTGGTTCAGGATATACGTAATCCATGGAAAACACTTGTGTAGCTAGGGAAGATCACCAGGGATATTGGAGAAGCTGGGCACTGCAAATCTAGTTATGAGGGCTCTAGAGAGGAAAGAAGGGTTCTTAGCTGAAAAACATCTGGGGTTAGGAGGAGGTAAAGAGCAGAGTACTTATAGTCTGACAGCTGCCTATGATCAATTAAAGAGCAGTATTACTATCTTTATTCTACTGCAGGTAGGAGAAGCATTGACAAGTAATCCTGCTTGTGGTGATAACGTTTTTTGCATAGCTAAATCATGAAGACACATGTGTGTGTCTGCATTTTAATAGAGAAAATCATGGTGACCTATCTAGCCTGTGTTTCTCTTTTAGGATCTTTTTGAAGGTAATCTCATCTGCAAGTGTGTTCATACAGTTGTATAAAGTACTAGAGTTTCAGAATAAAACTGAGTATTACTGGAGACTTAAAAACTAATCTTCTAGATTATGCAGCTCCTAGAGACTTTCAGTACTATACATCTCTTTCTTACCTACAGTTGTCACACAAATGCCTACGGCTAAAACACAGCATGGTGAAAGACAAGAGTATAGTTTTGGAAATGCAAACTGCAGAATGGAAATATTTTCTAACGCTTTAACTGATTTTGACAAGTGATAAGTTCATATTTTGTGGCCAATGTCGCTGTAAGTTTTTTTTCATTTACTGAGACAATGATGTTACATGGTTTTTGCTAGAAGATTCTTAAAACTTCTTTTTTTTTTTTTTTCTACACAAGAATGCTTGCAGCACATTAGCTTTTCCTAGTTGCTTTGCTTAGTATTTGGAACCTCTTAAAGACAGAATTTATTTTGAAACATTATTTTACATATCAATAATGATAATGGTTCTGCAATTTCAACACTGTTCTACTCCAAATTGTGACTTAAGACAAGTCAGCTTTGTCTGTGTTCCAGTTGGTGTCATTGTTTTACTGATCTTGTTTTTACTTAACTTTTGCATTAGGATTTGTCTTGTCTTTGTAACACTAGTGCATTGATGACTGCAGAAATAGTAGTCTTCTCATGAGGACCTGTAATGTGTTGTTGATGACCTTTAAAATATCTAGTCTCTGCTGGGTAGTAACTAGCTGAAGATCTTCTTTATTCCTCACAAAAGACGTTCCTAGAGGCCTCCAGAACACAAACTGGAAATAATATCTATTAGCCTTTTTTTGTGTGACCAGGAGAATAAAACTTATGTATATGTTTCTGATGAGGAATGATAATCCTTCTCTTCTTTGCCAAAAAGTATGTGAGTAAAATTTTGTCTCAGAAAAAGTAAACTGGAACATATTCAGTGGTTTTTGACGTCCATCTGGCATTGGACACCAGTGTAATGGCCATGAGAAGCCTTTCAGGCTGGGAATCTGTATGTGTGACAGCATACCTTAACACTGCACCACAAATAAATATTATACCAGACTCCCAGGCAATGCACTGGCTGTTTACTCTGGCAAAAATTACATATGGAGCAGAACGTGAACAAACGTTTTGGGGCTACTTAACTATCCTAACTTTAGGTGTGTGGGAGTGGGCATCATCTAGAAAATGAGCTGTCTTCTTTTTTTTAGTGTAATTTTGAAGCCCATTGAGCCAGCACAGTTCTTCAGAAGCCTGCTGGTAGGAGTCTTTGAAGCTGTAGTAAGGTTTAAAAAAACCAAAAAACCACAACAACAAAAAAACCACAAAAAACCTTCCATCAGCAGAGCTGCAAAATGGTCCATACTGAAATACCATCTGCTCTGTGAAAGAATGGATTTTTACTAGAATGTAGTACGTTTGGCTGAAGATGCACCCTGCCGTGTGTTTTGCAGTTTTCCTTTGTTTTACTTGCCCTACCACATTAGATACTTTCTGAAGTATTTATTTATTAAATCTTAGTCAAATGGCTCTCAAATGTATACTTGCTAAGTATTAGAAGGATACACCTAAGTTTTAGAAGGATTCCTAGGTTCCTTATCATCATAATCTAAAATATTATATTGACCTTTTCATGTCTTTTAGAGTGATTTTCCTCAGAAAATACTATTCGAGAAAAACAGAAGAAAGTCTTTTAAGGTCATTCAGATGAGCTCATAAAAACATTATTGCCATTTGTGCTTTGTGGAAGTGAGCAGTTTTCCGTCATTAGGAGGTATACTTGCAGATTCACTAGGATTTTTTTCACCTAGCTTACTGGAACTTGTTGGCAAAATGTGTTGCCAACCTCCATGTTTTTGTGCTTTCTTAACCTGCAGAAAAGTTTATTTGGTTTGAGGGTCTGATGATAATCATGCTGTTTTGGCCCTGTTTTGCTGGCCCTCCCTTGTCAGCATTCTAGGCATAAGAAATTTAAATTTTTTGCAAGTGTAAGCAGAGTAACGTGTCCTTTAGTTTAGAACTAAATGTTTAGAAAAAAGTGGAAGTCTTCTATACTGACAGGAAATAAAAGTTCCTGTATGTTATGTTTGGCAATTTATGGAAACTGGAAATTTTTTTCTTGGCTTATCTCTCCAAGAACTTCCCTTTAATAGGAAATTCATTTCATAAAGCTATACAATTACTCATATCATGCAAATTGCATTTTACTATATAAGTGTCATTCTTCCATGGCTCAGAATCCAAACAAAGGCCAGCTTTCAAAAAATCCAGTTGTGAATCTACTGATTCTCATAACAGGTTTCTGGAGGCCACTTTGTGTGATTGTAGGTAATGTTTACTTTAGTTTATTCAGAAGGTCATTGGGCTACTTTCCTTGACTATGTCATTGAACTGCAGGAATGTCATTCTCCAATTTCAGGAATGGGGTTCTTTTTCCTTTTGCACAGATCATCCTTCCTCTGAGTCTCTTTTCACAAACACTAATCAATACAGTTATTTTTATATTCTGAATTCACAGCCTTTAAAGGGTTTATAAAGTTAGTCTATTGTGTTGCAGGTGAGGCATTTGTACTCTCAAAAACTACTAGCAGATGATGCCTTAAAAAAGAAGGAAAAAGTAGTGTCCATTTCATCTGCATTGCCTTGGATCTTGTATTACCTGGTTTCTTGGTTTACTTAAGGATTACTTCAGTTTCTGCTTTGAGTATTGAAATCCTTTTCAAAGGTCTATGTAACTAGTGTGAAATTTTGACTTCACTCAGACTCTGCAATAGTCTGTAAAGCTGAGTCCACTGGTAGTGGCCTGAATTTTCAGATTTCCAAGTCTGATGAATAAACTTTGGTACTGTTTCCAATGCAGAAAAGCAAATAAAAAGATTTATTTTTTTTTTAATGTGTATATTTGACTATGTAAACCTTCTCTTGGTGTGTAATATTGAAATAAGGATAAGCAAAAGCATATGAGAAATTACGTAACCATAAAAGAAAGATGTTGCTTCTAGCTTCTATATGTGTCTGTGTGCTCAATATGGAAGCTAGTCAGTAATGTCTGTTTGGAGTCTTTCTTTTGGGTGTTATATTTAAGGTAGTCTTGTAGTACTCTAAATATTTACCCTTTAATATACTCAATAAGTGCACAGCTGCCTCCCTGACCATGTGTCCTGCAGCCACACTGAGATTTGCCCACCAGGAACTGTCTAGCTATTCAAAAAGAAAGTCTACTACTCATGGTGTTCAGCGAGTTTTGTGAGCTGCGCAAGGGAATCATTTACTGCAAATTGATTTTTTTTTTTTCCCCATCATCTCTTTAGATGAATTCTGCTAGGCCAGGAAGCAGATGAAATCTCTGGAGGCAGTTGAATTCTTGTTCCCTGTGCTAGTGGCTGTAACCTAGCCTGATTACAATTAATCCATGATTGAAAAGCAATTGGCAAAAAACTTTCTGAGATTGCATGTAACACGCTGATATGCTCCCTGAATTAAAATGGAATGGAATATCAAATTCCATTTTTTATAAGAATGCAGTGGAGTGACTAACAGTGATCTGAGTGTAATTTTGGAAATTTCCCATGATATTTATCTGCAGCATGTGGAATTAGAGTCAATTATAGTTGTTACAATAGCAGTTAGAACACTTTTCGTAGTCCTCCCTGATGATGCTTGCCTGCAGCATATACAGCTCTGAAATCTTCACGTAGGGAAGAGATCATTGGCTTTGGAGAGAACTTTCATGCATTCTTCCACACTCAGGTGCTGTTAGATTTGGCTGTGTGTAATGAAAAAGACTAGAGGATTTGTCTTTAGTAAACTAGGGATACAGCATTATAAATCCATACTAACAGTGTTGCAATGTTATGAAGCAAAGTATGTATAGTTCAAATATTTTTATCATAACATTTTATGAGTTATTTGCTGTTTACTCATGTTTCATATGTCCTAGCAAACAGAGAAATTTGTAACTTTCCATGTTAGATAATATCCTGTTCATAAAATGGAAATTCTCAAATCAACATTGTTTCAAAAAATTAAATAGAAAACTTCTGTCCTGGTTTCTGTTGTCTTCTATGACATCTGGTTGCAAACTCTCATCAAAATGTGAATGCCATTAACTTGTATTTTTCTCTTATGCATAGTTAATCAGTTAATCTTCAGCTTGTTGCTATGCTTTCAGTGTTGTTGACATCTAATTGGAATAGCTAGAGTTCACTTAAAATTCAATATTTTAGCCTATTTCATTTCACATGCATTGAGGATTTGGTCTGCAAAACAGCTGTCTTCCAAATCCTTGAGTGCCTCCCTATATGATGTTTAGGGCTCTCAGGTTTTTTTCTGTATGGCACCTTCAGAGAAGAGATAGTCCACATACTTGGCAAGTGAATCAGAATAAGCTTGTCTGGAATCCAGCTAATATATGTAATTACAAATGAAAAGTTCAGTACTCTTCAAGTACCTCCAGGCAGAACAGGTAACGCAAGAGGCAAAGTAGCAAGGTTATCTTAATCTTGATACTTTGTTTAGAATAAGTCATTAGAGAAAACCAGCAATGGATAATTACATAATGAACCAAAGTGTCTCCCTATCTTGTGTTCTCGATGTCTAAAAATACAAGGAGCATGAGTTGGGCACTCTGTATACAACTTTTCTATCCTGAAGCAGCTGAAGTTTTGAAATCTCAGTCTTTTTTGTAAATTGTTAATTCAGAGAAATCATTTGGCTTTATAAAAAAAATCTGTGTGTGTATTTATTTTAATTTTGACTTTATATAAATCTCCTTTAATACAAAAATAATTTTAAAAGAAAAATAGCTTAAATTCAGACATCCATTTGAAAATGGTAAAACATTTTAAAAAAAAAAAAAAATCTTTGAAAAATCTGTGAAAATTGTAATTTCCCTTCCAACAGATTACTTTTAATAAACAACACTTTCTGGAATGGTTGGGGCAAGGGGGTGAAAGCATTGCTCAAAATACCTCTTAGGGTAGTCAAAATTCCTTCTTGCCAGACTGTATAGCTCTGTGCAGCTCCTCCACTACCTCAAAAAGAAGTCTAGTGGCAGTCAAAATAAATGGATTGTCTACTTGCAGTTTGTATGGATGATATTAGAATAGAATCGTAAAATCATAGAATCATTTAGGATGGAAAAGACCCTTAAGATCATCAAGTCCAACCGTATACCTGGCACTGCCAAGTCCACCACTAAACCATGTCCCTAAGCACCGCATCTACACATATTTTAAATACCTCCAGGGGCGGTGACTCAACTACTTCCCTGGGCAGCCTGTTCCAATGCTTGACAGCCTTTTCGGTGAAGTAAAATTTCCTAATATCCAATCTAAACCTCCCCTGGTGCAACCTGAGGCCATTTTGTCTTGTCCTATGGCTTGTTACTTGGGAGAAGAGACTGACACCCACCTCTCTACAACCTCCTCTCAGGTAGTTGTAGAGAGCAATAAGGTCTCCTCTGAGCCTCCTTTTCTCCAGGCTAAACAACCCCAGTTCCCTCAGCTGCTCCTTGTAAGACTTGGGCTCCAGACCCTTCACCAGCTTCGTTGCTCTCCTTTGGACACGCTCCAGCACCTCAACGTCTTTCTTGTAGTGAGGCGCCCATAACTGAACACAGCCACAAAACTGCCCAAGCACAGCCATAAACTGACAACAAAACTGAAAACAAAACTGAACACAGACCAAAACTGACAACATCCACAGCCTTTCCCTCATCCACTGAGCGGGCCATCTGTCACAGAAGGAGATCAGGTTAGTCAAGCAGGACCTGCCTTTCATAAACCCATGCTGACTGGGCCTGATCACCTGTTTGTCCTGTACGTGCCACGTGATGGCACTCAGGATGATCTTGCTCCATAACCTTCCCTGGCACCGAGGTCAGACTGACAGGCCTGTATTTCCCCAGATCCTCCTTCCTGCCCTTCTTGTAGATGGGCATCACATTTGCTAACTTCCAGTCAACAGGGACCTCCTTGGTTAGCCAGGACTGCTGATAAAGGATTGAAAGCAGCTTGGTGAGCACTTCCGCCAGCTCCCTCAGTACCCTTGGGTGGATCCCATCCAGCCCCAGAGACTTGTGTGTGTCTAAGTGGTGTAGCAGGTCGCTAACCATTTCCCCTTGGATTAAGGGGGCTTCATTCTGCTCCCTGTCCCTGTCTTCCAGCTCAAGGGGCAGGGTACCCTGAGAACAACTGGTCTTACTATTAAAGACTGAGCAAAGAAGGCATTAAGTACCTCACCCTTTTCCTCATCCTTTGTCACTATGTTTCCCCCTGCATCCAATAAAGGATGGAGATTCTCCTTAGCCCTCCTTTTATTGCCTTTTATGGCAATAGCCATACTAAGTTCTAGTTGGGCTTTGTCCCATCTAATTTTCTCCCTGCATAACCTCATGACATCTTTGTGGTCCTCCTGAGTTGCCTGCCCCTTCTTCCAAAGGTCATGAACTCCTTTTTTTCCTGAGTTCCAGCCAAAGCTCTCTGTTCAGCCAGGCCGGTCTTCTTCCCTGCCAGCTCATCTTTTGGCACATGAGGACAGGCTGCTCCTGCGCCTTTAAGATTTCCTTCCTGAAGAATGTCCAGCCTTTCTGGACTCCTTTGCCCTCCAGGACTGCCTCCCAAGGGTCTCTGTCAACCAGTCTCCTAAACAGGCCAAAGTCTGCCCTCGGGAAGTCCAAGGGAGCAGTTTTGCTGACCCCCCTCTTTCTCCAAGAATCAAAAACTCTATCATGTCATGATCGCTATGCCCAAGATGGCCCCCAAGCGTCATATCACCTACAAGTCCTTTCCTGTTCACAAACAAAAGGTCCAGTGGAATGCCTTCCCTGGGCAGCGTGTTCCAGTGCTTGACAACCCTTTTGGTGAATAAATTTTTCCTAACATCCAATCTAAACCTCCCCTGGTGCAACTTGAGACCATTTCGTTGGCTGACTCACGGGCTGTGTCAGGAAGTTATCTTCCACACACTCCAGGAACCTCCGAGACTGTTTCCTCTCTGCTATATTGTATTTCCAGCAGACATCTGGTGAGTTGAAGTCCCCCACAAGAACAAGGGCTAGCAATTGTGAGACTTCTCCCAGCTGCTTATAGAATATTTTGCCTGCTTCTTCATCCTGGTTGGGTGGTCTATAACAGACTCCCACCATGGTATCTGCCTTGTTGGCCCTCCCCCTGATCCTTACCAATAAACATTCAACCCTGTCGTCATCATCATTAAGCTCTAGACAATCAAAACACTTCCTAACATACAGGGGTACCCCACTGCCTCTCCTTCCTTGCCTATCCCTTCTGAAGAGTTTATAGCCATCCATTGCAGCACTCCAATTGCACATGTCATCCCACATTGTTTCCGTGATGGCAACTATATCATAGTTTCATGCTGCACAATGGCTTCCAGCTCCTCCTGCTTGTTGCCCATGCTGCATACATTGGTGTAGATGCACTTCATTTGGGCTATGATCCCACCACCTTTTTGGGGGAAGAAGCCCTAATTCCTATGTGACCATTCTCAGGTGCTTCCGTGGTTTCTAACACATCCATAATCCTTTTGTCTTTGCTGCCGCGTGGATCTCCATCCCCTACCTCCACTGAGACGGCAGACTGAAGGACCTCACTAGCACACTGTCCCTCAAACATCGGCATGCTGCCCCCAGGCTTATCCCTAGCGAGCCTGGTTTTATCCTTTTCCCCCTTCAAATCTAGTTTAAAGCTCTTTCAATGATCCCTGCTAACTCCTGTGCAAAGATCCTTTCCCCCCTTTGAGACAGGTGTACCCCGTCTGCTGCCAGCAGGCCTGGTGTTGTGTAGACTGACCCATGATCAAAAACCCCAAAATTCTGCTGGTGACACCAGGCTCGGAGCTAGGTATTGATCTGCTGGCACTTCCTATTTCTTCCCTCATCATTCCCTGCATCTGGAAGGACAGAGGAGAACACTACTTGTGCTTCTGATCCCTTAACCAGTTGTCCCAAGGCCCTGAAGTCTCTCTTGATTGCCCTCGGACTTCTAGTTGCAACTTCATTGCTGCCTGCCTGAAAAATCAATAATGGATAGTAATCTGAGGGCTGTACTAGCATAGGAAGCTTTCTTTTCACATCTTTTACCTGGGCCCCAGGGAGGCAGCAAATTTCCCTGAGACGTGGGTCCGGTCTGCATATTGGGCCGTCTGTTGCCTTCAGAACGAAGTCTCCTACGACAATGACCTGTCTTTTTTTCTTTATAGAAGCAGTTTTGATGCAGGGTGTAGGCCAACTTAACCTCGGCGACACCTCCAAGCTAGATGAACCATGGTACTCGTTATTGTTCAGTTCCACTTGCAGAGCCTCATACCTATTATGCAAGGGCGCCTGGGAAGGTGGAGTAGTCACAGAGGAGACGTGGCTGCTGCTCTGGGCAGGAACTTGTCGCCATTGCCCCTTTCCCTTAAGTCACTGTGTTCAGCCAGGCACATTAGGTCACAAGAGTGGCTGATTCTTCTATTTTCAAAATGTTATTTATTTTGCAATTGTGAGTATCCTGATGGTGACCTCTTATCACACTGCAGGCAGCTGTTGAGTGTAACGCAGCTTTGTTCTCATTTGTACGTGAGGACTTTCCCATGTAAATGTGGGTGAAGGTCTGTGCCTGGAGTAAATGATGTTGCAAAGGCATACATGAAATCCCAGATGGAAGAACTCATCTTTGCATTCCCAAACCTAGACATAATTGCCATAGACATAAAAATTGATTAAGTATAAAAGACAAATTCTCCAGTTGCTTTTTTAAAAAAACCAGAGTTTAACCTAAATTAAATTATGTAAATACTTATGTATAAGTATGATAGGCCTACTTATAGACACATATTTTTTCCATTAACAGATTCTTTTTTCTTCAAATGTGCTTGTCTTTGTTTTGATTTTTTTTGTCTCAAACCTTTCTGGCTGTGACCTTTTCACTTTTGTATTTTTTTATTTCCCAGAAGTAAAATATGTCGCTCTTAGTATACTGTTACAATGAAGAGACTGTACAGGAGCTCAATAAGACTTCCTGAGACTGTGACCTTTTTTAAATACTAAAAGGCTTACTTCTGGAGATAACTTGCTAACCTCATTAAATTAGTGCACAAAGGCTGCAATGGATTAATTTTGACAGCTTCAAGTTTTAAAAAAATAGTGCTTTATAACTATTGTGACTTTAATTTTAATGTAAAAATGTAAAAATGTTTTCCTTTCCTCTAAAAAAAAAAGAAGAAAAAAAAGAGGTTTTTTTTATAAAGTTAGACATCATGTTAAACTGCTTTATCAAATAGGAGTTAATGCTATTCAGTTCATGTTTACTGAATGAGTAAGGAGACTTATAAATTGAAGATAATAAAATGAAAACAAATTTAATATTCACCAAGTAGTATTTGACCATAGTCACCACGGGACTTATAACAGCAATGTTAGGTAAAAATCACTGCTGTAAAAAAGACAAATGTCTGTTATTTGTATGGTAATAACAACTATGTGTTCCTAAAGCAGCTGTTGTTCACTTTCTGTAGTGACCTTGCTTTAAATCACCAATATATTTGGTAATATATTACATGAGAAAGCTTTTAAGCTCAAACCTTTTGAGAGTATGAGAAAAATAGTCTGTATCTCAAAGACAGACTGGCACACTACCTGGAAATTTTCTTTGGTTAACCATAATAAAATAACTAAACATTTTTTAAATAAGGAAAATCCAATATAAATCTTACATATTATTAATAGAATTTAAAAGACTTTGTTGTCACTCCCAAAGTCCTAATACTTTTGTGAAATTTTCTTTTGAACTTGTTTTATTATATCTATGTTTTCTTTCTAAATATGATATATTGGCTTCTTGATTTTTGCTTTGTTTTGTTTGATTTCTGTTTCTGGAACTGCTTCAGTGAAATAATTTACAGGAAGGTGGATATTTCTGGCTGTGAAATGTGAGATTAGAGAGCATCCCATCACAGTGGCATAACTGTGAAGAACTACAGAGCTCTCCTGCTGTAGAGCAAACCAGCAGAACAAGAGATATGTGATAAATGAGAGCTAGTCATCATGGATCATGGCTTCCGTGCAATGCTTTCTTATTTCAGGATTGGCCTGTCTTTTTCTATTTCATATATAATGTTTCCTTTCCTTGGTATTTAGAATTTGGGAAAAAGAATAAAAGTTGTAATGATAAAACATTCTAAAGCCAACACAAACCGTGCTAAATTACTGTAGGCATTTCCCACTTTAAAGTTAGACAAGGGCATTGGAAGATTCAACTGGTGGAGGATGAAACTAGATCTATTCAGGCTATCAGTTTACTGCTAAATTTCATGCAGTCTTGTAATTTCATATTTTGAGCAAATCGCCTGTAGATACATTTTATTCCGAATCATTTGAAATCCATAAATTAATACTTGATTGCTGTCTAAAAAGCTACTCAACCATAAGTTACAGTCTTAATGCAATTTTAGGTAAGGTTTTCATTGTATAGGAGGTATATTGGCTTCTTGTAGTCAGTCTTTCTTATCCTCCTAATCGATGATTAAAAAAAAATATTTGTAGGTGTTTGTTAGTATTAGGATGAAAATGTTAAATAGAAGCTTTACTTTTATTTTTTAGCATGTTTCCCACTTTTTATTGCCTTTGCTCTTTCACAGATCTTTTCTTGCTTTTTCATGTGCCTGTCTTAAAAGTAGTTCCCTAACCTTAGATTTCTGTGAGAAAAAAAACCCCTGTGATGCATAAGAATTGTATTTCACGTTCTGTGCTCTTGAAGAACTCTTTGCAGTGTTACCTATTACCTTCTCATCCTTCAGTTTATCTTAGCTAAGAAAATAAACCTTGCTTCTAGTTCAAAAGGTTCAACAAAGCAGAGAATCAGTAGAGCATTCTAATTTTGTGCAGCAATCATCCTTCTAAAAAATTAAAAATGTTTTAATTGAAGAAAGACTTAGTGGCAAATAAACCTACAAAAGAGGAAGGGGGCAGGATATCTAAATAGAAAAGATATTAAGATTTATTAGTGACTTTCAGCATCCTATCTAGATTGAGTTTTGACTAAACTATAAACTTTAATGGAAATAATTGTATCTAAGTATCTTACCTGTGAACCTTTGTGAAAGTAGAAAGAAAACAGTCTTTCATGGCAAAGCAGCAGTTGAGCAAGAGTAATACGAAACGTGATTTCAGAGTCTGTGTTCTTGAAATGGAATTTTCTTGTCTGCCTCTCATATGTTAGTTGTAAATGTCTTTTATTATTTTAATATACAAGAATAAATGCTTTTTCCACTTTATGTAGAGAGTGAAAATGAAATGCATGCTTAATGCAGACTGATCTTTCACTAGATTCTAATCTGTCTGGTTGAGAGTAATTTTCCTTGATACAGTTATTCATTCCTTTACTCTAAAAATTGTCACTTCACTGAATACTTGCTGAGATTTCTGTTCCTGCTGGAGTCAGTAATAAATGCTGTTTAACTCTAGTGGGTGATGGCTTAGGTTTTAAATATGTGGTCTTTCTGAAGCTAATAGAAGTTGGCTCCTACAGATGTTTCTGTTCAAAAGAAATACATAACTTAACTTGAGATCTTGGTAGAATGAAAGGTAATGACTCAGTTCCAGTGAAAAATTTTCAGGTTGATGTCATTAAGATTATTAGTTGTAGGCTTGAGAAAGTATGTAACATACTGATCCACAGAGACTTTGCTTATGACCTGTACCTTTAAAGTTATTATCAATGAAAAAAGTGAATGTATTAATTTGCACTGACTGAGTAAATGATACCTTTAAATTTTTTATTCTAAGTTCATTAACAAACACTTCTGTTTCTGTTTTATTTATGTCTGCAAAACTGCTTATTGATAGATTCATATGTTTGTGTTTTTAAATGGGATTATGGGGTTAATTACTATATAGAGAAGTCTAAATAGTACATTTTAAAGTGTTAGACATATTCACATACACATTTTGAAAAATATACAAGGTGGCATTCATTAGTTTCATGGAGCAGTCTTCCTCATAACTGGTCAAATCATGACTGGATTATTCAGATCATCCTAAAGGATGATGACTGCCCCATCATCATCTATTTCTTCTTCTATTTTTCTTTCTGAGGTGTTGAAATGACAGTCTTATATAAAGTTGTCTAATGCTTCCATTAAAAGATTATGGTTTTATTTGCAGAAGGAAATATTCAGCATATTAAAAATTTCAGACTGAACCTTTCTATAACTCTTCTTTTTTCTGCTACGTTAGTTGAAATTATTCTATCCTTTTGGGTAATAAATACATATGACAACCTGTGTCTGTCTGTTTCATTGAGGAGTATCTTAGTGCCTTGGTGAGGGGTGGTAGAATTAGGTAGCTAGAACAAGGATGGGGGAGAAGAGGGAGGCGATGCCATGTTCCCACTGCTTATCCCCCAGAGCAGATGAGTTTGCTCTCTCCAGGCTTTGAAGAAAGCTAGCAAGAGTATCTGCTTTGGTTGTTTCTCAGGCAAATAGGTGTCCAAGGGAATAAGAGTAGCCAGGATGAAGACAGCCTGAGGGTAAAGGGAGCAGATGAAGTCAAAGAGAGGCTTTTGAGATAAAAGTGATGTAAAACAGGAGGACATAGGATCAGAAGTTGTATATGATACAGAATAAAGAGCAAGGGCTATGTAATGCCAAGTAAAAGAAAGATTTATTTGCTACCATATCCAAGAGACCAGGATTTTTGAGTTCTAGAATTCCACTGCTATCAGCTAACAGCTGTACAACCTACACACTTTATCCACATCAGTAATGGAAAGATTTGTAAGGCAAATGAGATTATTTAAGGCAGCTGAATATTTGGTAATATATTCATATACTTTTTGACACTATGTCCTGTACAGCTGCTGGAAAATTTCCTGAGATCAAAGTATTCACAACTTACCTTTAATTGTATTTTTGTTATTTTTGACTGTTAAGTACACACAACTGGAAATGACAACAGTAAAATGTGGTTTGATTATATAAAGAACTATAGAAACTTAAGTATTCTGAGAAATCATATTAATGTTATTTTGAGTACCAACCTGAAAAGTGACTTGGCAAATGGCCTGTTTGTTCCTCTGTTCCACCACCTGAAAAAAGGTGGATGCTACCTTCTCTAAAATGAGGATGTTTAAAACTGTAAATACCTTTTAAATATGTCAGAGGTTTGTAGGGCATTCCGATTAAACAGATGAGTGCACAGAAGATTCATGGAGGAACGTTCTCTGAGTTTGCAAGATTTGGATAATGCACTAAAAAAAGAAAAATAAGTGGCTTAAAGCCCAGTGTAACTCAGCCTATTTGTGAATGAGAAAAAAATACTGCAGAATTACGTTTCAGTACATGCTTCATAGTAGTTTACGATTTGGGAGAAATAGCTCTGTTCGAGGTTGAGGAGAAGGATTGAGGGATTGATTCCATGAACTCTAGGTGAGAGGGATGAAAAGGATATTTATTTTCTAGTTTTATTATCCATGGCATTGTCATTTGCTTTATAATGAGAGTACTAAATGTTGCATAGAATTAGTGTTCTTACAAACTGTTACTGTTTCCAGGAGATCGAAAACATAATTAGAAACTTCTGTAATAGTTTCAATCATCATCTATGCATTACTGATACATATAACATGTTTATAACCTATTTATTAATAATAATGATTTGTTACTTTATTTCATATACAAATCTTAGTTACATGATATATAAAGTACATGTAATGGGAAAACCATCTGAATTCATTGACCAAATTCTTCTTTATTTGTATCACATTTGTGCAGCTAGTTTGTTTCATTCCTGTCCCTTTAGCTTTAGAGTGATTTTGAAGCTGACAAATGTTGTCTGTGTTAAATCAGCCAGCAGGTTTTTTTTAAGATTACAAAGATTGACTGTGTTATGCCCGACTGATTTGTATTTCATGCAGTGACTGCTCTGTGTCAGTAACTTTAATACTTATTAACTGCTAGATTAAGATTTGTCTCATTAAACAGCAATAAACCTAATGTACTGAAGAGTATATAACAGCTAATCACAACACAGTTTTCTGTACATTGTCATAATCATCAATGTCCCACAAATACGAGTATTCATGTTCGTAGTGTCTTTCAAAGGTGTGAATGTGTAAGGTTTTGCATGTATATACATAAAATATTTTAATTAATACTTTGTCTGGAAAAGTTGCATTAGTTTATATTGCAAACTATAACAGTACCTGTAAAAAGAGAGAATCTTCTCAAGCATGGACAGATCCCCCTTCCAATGTTTTCAGTTAATAATCAGTTCCTCTCTCACCAGAAGCATTACCCACTTGGACAAGGATAAACAAAAACAGCATGGGCATTTATAAATACCACATATGTGAAGTTTTTTATACACATGTGAAACAAAGAAGGTGTCATGTGCCTAAAATTTGGTAAGAAAACTCCAAGCCATATTGTGTCCACTTTTACAATTGTTCCTTATATAGCACAGCTAGCTAGGGTCTGATTCTTATTAGGTTTTGCAGCTACTTCTACAATACAACTGTCAAACAATATAAGCAGGCTTAAGGAACAACAGCAAAGACGGTGGCTGTCAGGGATAAAAGGGCAAGGAGATGGGAAGTGTTTCATAAGGGGCTTGACACACCAAGTAGTAAAAAAAGTTAAAAAAAAGAAAGATATTGGCCTAAAAACATCCCTAAACTACTTTTGTTTCCTCTCAGTTATATTAGTGGAAGTTAAATGTTTAAATGTTTTCACAGATGTTTACCCAAGAAAACAATTAATTCAGGTGTAGGGTGAGGCTCTACTATTTGGAAATAATTGTGGTGTGATGTCACCTAGTTCTGGCTATCTGCCTCATATTCTGCATATTTTATTGAAGTTACAGTGTTAATTTGATTTTAATTTGATGAGACAAGCCACATGTTTGTAGTCAAGCACATGCTTAATACCTTCCTAAATGGAACCTTGTGTAGGCACCTGAATAGTAACTGAGCCAATTTCTTTGACAAACTGTGAGATGTGCAGCCAGGAACTTTTGCTTAAATTAGTTCTTGGTTAGAATTACAATTGACGAGGTTGGGAAAGGTGACACTGATGCCTTAAAGGAAGCATACAGCATGCAGGATGATTATTTACCTGTCCATCAAAGACAAAGAAGAAAAAAAATAAAGTGATGAAAAGAAAGGCTAGTTTCCTGTCTGATTGGCAAAGAGAATGAGGCGTTTTGCTTTAAAAAAGTAGTTCCAGTCAATCCAAGATAGCTTCCCTGTGTTGTCAAGAGTTGTGGAGTAGAAAAGAGATGCAGAGTAGGTCTTTGAGATGTTGTGCAGCCTCTGCCAAAGCTTGGACTGTACCTTCACTATGTGAAATCTAGACCTTTGATCGTGACTCATGATGAGATTTTACTGCAAAGCCACTGATTCTCTGCTGTCACAATAGCTTAGATCTGCGTTCTGCCAAAAAGTACTAGTCAGGTGGATTGCTTCACAGTACTCTTTTGTTAATGTATGATATTTAGCAATTCTCATCACTGATTAAAAAAATATCCAAGTTCAACAAATACTTTGGCAGAATACTTTGGTGCAACAGAGGAAGTCAACAAGCTATTTGATAACTGATAAAAAAATACAGTCCAGCATGACAGAATATGAATTTTTGTACTCCCACCATTGATTATTGCTGAAGTGTGACCAATGAAAGATGGGATGAAATTATTGTATGTGCTGGTTAATTCAGATTTATTTTTGTAGATATATTCAACAGCTAAATTTTTCATTTCATTCTGTTCCATGCTGGACATTATAATAGAATTGTATGCATATTTATCCATATCCAGCTGTGTTTCAGTTACCCAGGAAAAGAGGCTGTAGGTAGGCTGTATATTCAGAGGCTGAATATAACAGAACAAATGTGTTCAAGGCATATGATGAAAATGCAAATCAAAATTATATTTCTGATATAGAAGGTACCATGATGGATTATTAGTGATCTTACTGAATTAAGTTTTTTTCTGTAGTGAATACAGTTTTTTAAACATTACAATGTGAACTGGAGTTTTGAGTGCTTAATAAAAACAAGGGACAGTTCTGGATGAAATTATAGCTAATTTTAAGCAGTGTACAAATTTACAAATTCTGTTGCCCTTGTTCAGGTTTAATTGTTATTGTTATCCGTTACTCAGAACAAGAGAATTTCAATATGAGTAAGGGAGGGAGGGGGTTTGTGTGTTGCACTATATTTTATTAAAATGCCCTGTAATCTACAGATCCCCACACTTCAAATGAAAATAATCATGAACAGAAAGAACTTTACAATTTGTATATGCACTAAGAATAGAAAAGTTATCCGTAAATGATTTTGTAAAGCAGGTCTTTGCAGGTCATAATTGTTTTCCCATTGAAAAAAAATGCTTTACTGTGCAATTTTCTATTTTAACAAATATTGGTGCTGCTATAAGGAGGTTTTGCAAACTCAAAAGAAAAAAAAAAAACCCTTGCATTCCATGAGACATTTGAATTCACATTGGACTACTGACCTGTCTTATAATTCTAAAATTTCTAACTAAAATTTCTCAGAAAATTGACTTAAGTTAATTTAGAAAAAAGGCTTTTTACAACAATGTATCTGTAAGTCTGTACTTTCCTAATACAAGTGCAGAACAATCTTATATTGATATTGTGTAGAGTAAATAAGCAGTTGATTATTTCAATTTTATTTCTGTGAGCCTACTAAGAAAAAAAATGCTAGATAGAACTGAGCCAAACTAAGCTAGGTTGCTTACCTTTTGACCACTCTGTTCCTTTTGCTTTAATGACTGCAGACAAGTTTCCAAATATTTTCCGGAATTCAAATTATGCTGAAGGACCAAATATTTCACCTTCACTGTTTCAATTTCAACTATTTCAGCATTTAGCCACATAAGAAAACATCAGCTCTTAAAGATGGCAATAAAATTGTGCATCTTTTGTCACTAGAGAATTCCTCACATACACATTCAGTTTGTGCAGTCTCTTAAGGCTCCATTTTCAGACTACTTTATTGTACTTATGTAATTTTTCTTTTCATTTTTGTTTTGAAACACCTTTTAAGGGTTTTATAATTTTTTTTGTGTTGCTTAAAGTTCTGTGTATAACCGGAAGACAAAATGTAGTAGTAAATGTGATGGAAAACTGGATTTTTATGCTGCAATGCTATCGTTATTATTGTTGTCCTGGGGGGGAGGGGCCTATCTATGTGGATTTTCCATGTCCATGGTGAGATAATCCCAGTATCGTTCAAATAACTTAAGTCATATACTTTCTATGACTGAAGTTTTCTATAAGTTAGAGAATCAGAGCACAGTCAGTTGGGATGGGTGTTGCAAAGGTAAATCTTTTGTTCCTTTTTTCTAATTGGATGAGTTGTGTGAAGTTATATTTCTACAGAGGGAGAATTTTGGAGGCCTGAGACCTTACAGAGCGGCTTCTGGTTGCAGGTTGCTGAGATGTTGATCATTCATATAATTCCCCTGGGTAACAAAGTTATCCTAACTTTATTAGTGCACAAAGGTGGTTTCTGGGAATTTTTTTGTGCAAGATAATATAAAGGCAGCTATCTGATGAAGCGGTGGATTTGTGGGAGCTGCCTTCAAGATCCAGCATAACCAGACTGTATCCCCACTGCTTAAAGTTGTCACACGTGCCAGTGGGATTTTTACTAGCAAACATGCATTACAGTAATTGTGAAAACGCACAATCTTAAGTATTTCAGTTTAGTTTGAGAAATTCTGCATCTAAATAAGCAAAAGTCTTTTTACAATTCCTCTTAGCCTTGGTCCCATGTTGAGTGCAGCAACTGATGTAGTTATTAACTGCAGAATGACTGTAAAGGCCTAAAGAAAAACATTTTGAGTTTTGGCATTAGCCAATTTCTGATTACCTAACATCCAGTCACACTAAGAAGATAACAAGTCAAAGCAGATCCAGTAATGATACAGAATTTAATGTGTAGGAGGATACCTGCATAATTGTTTTGTATTTTCTTGCAATTAGTTGTCCTTTTTCCTGAAAACCCTTTTGAGATTTTCTGTGGGCATTATTCTTGCTCTTCTACATGTCATGTTGCTTATAAGAGTTTAATCAAAATAGTGTTATTTATTTATTTTTCCACTGTAGTCCTACCACCCAGGATCTCAGAATTAATTTTGTGGTAAAAGTAATTTTTGTTGCTTGATAGGTAACTCTGTAATAATAAACATTCTCATAGAAAGCTAATTTAAAGGAGAAGTAATCTCCTGAACAAGACTAAGTACTTTAGTTGTTACAACAAGTACTTTAGTTGTTAGTGTTTGATGTAGGAAGGTGATAAAGTTTTCTTCTAAATTCCAGTAGATCTTGTATAATGGTAGAGGGTGGGAGCAGGGTGGGGATGTGTCCCATGAATGACCCCGGGACACAGTTAGAGGGCAATTGTGGGATGTGTATGCAGCACTTCTTGAACAGGCTTTCCAGATCACAGTACAAGGATGATCTTTGCTGATTAATTCCCAAATGTTGCTTCCCCTTATTTGCAGCTTTGTTAAACTACATCTCAAATGTCTTGTCTGTCTTCTGTACTTGGGACAATATCAAGGGAGTTGGATTGCTTCTGCCTGTTGCTCTGCTGTGGTGCCTTGGAGAACAGTTTCAGATCAGGAAGTCATGACACCTGTTGAATAATTTGGGGGTTTTTTTGGTACTAGATTTGAGTAAAATGTGTTGCTTTTTGTTCCGTACTATGTGTTTTGATGGATTTATTTATCAATTAAAATATTGCATAACAGCAACTTGACTTCATGAGGTTAAGGCTAGCTTAATAAAATTCAGAACTAAATCTGCATGTTTCACGATGGTCTGTGAAACTGTATTTGAGTTGATTGGCCATGAAAGCTGTGTGACAAGTGGTACAAATTTAGATATGCAAAAGTGCATGCCTAGCCAGGCATGGAAGGCAAAGAAGATTTTCTTATTTTGTTTTCCATTTCCAGTTTGTGTGGTTCTCTTGCATTTTACTTGGGCTCTTCTGTCCTGTCTCCTAATATTAGATAGAAAAATCTTTAAGAAAAACAAGTTAAGAAAAAATGTAATTAAAATGTTATATGATCTTCAGAGGTGCTTGTTTGCATGGGAGATATAGTTATCTGTGATTAATCATCCTATATGTTCTAGCTGAAAATGAGTTGTAAAGGAGGAAAAAAGCAAAACCAGAAAATCCTTCTGTATTCTCTATGGGGTTTTTGTTGGGTTTTTATTTATTTATTTATTTTCTCCATGTTAATTTTTCCATAGAAATCTGGGATGGATGGGTTTTCTTAACAGTTTATGTAAAACACAGTAGCATAATTGCATTCTGAGACTTGTTCTGATGTCATTGGTTTAAACTTCACTCTCACAAACTTATGTGGCAAGAGGTGTAGGTCCTGACTCTTTCTTTTTCTTTTTTTTTTTTTTTAAATGCACTGGCCAGAAATTGGTGTTGTGTTTTTTTTGTCAGTTATAGGTCCTGATCTGCACTGAGGAGAAAGAGTTCACGTATCACTAACACACAAAGAAGTGATTGTGGCGGTGCAATTTGTGTGCATAATTAGCATGTAAATCACAACGACAATTTCTGCTTCTGCTCAAGATCTAAATCTTTTGCCTTAATGCAGAGAAGACATAGTATAAACAGACAAGGTCAACTTATGTTTGGCTGGTGCACTTGGAGATATGTTAGAAAACTTGCACCCAAAAAGCAGCATAAACTAGAAGAGGTGTGTACAGATTTGTCTGTATAAGGAACACTTTACAAACATTTTAAAGCAGAAGTTTATATAGCTATATCAAGAGTATTTCTGATATAGACAGTAATAATTGTACTAAGAGGAGCAGAGGTAGTTGTCTACGAGATCTTTGCTGACTGGAAAGTGGATGTATGTAATGTAACGTTAATGTGCACTATTTTGGTAGCTGAATATAGCCAGTATTTGGAGTTTTATTTTACCCATGTAAAATAAAATTCCTTGTCTTGTTATCTTCTATGTGTTTTATTATTACATATTATCTGTGGAATGATTTATAATAAAATAAAAAAAAGAACAGTACAGTTCTTCATGTTGAAAGATCCGAAGAAGAATAGTGTTTTGGATTACTTCCTATGGTTTATGTAAAAATACATGGTCCCAGCAGATCTAGATTTTTACCTGAGGGAAAATATTGATAAACATAAGCACAATAAGAACAGTAAATGCTGAATTATATTGCACAAGATTATTGTGCAGGCTTATTGTGCAGAGTGAACTGTTTGAGAAGTACTGAAACCTGTATTTGCAGATGAAAACAAACATCAAAGGAGCATGCAATCTTTTTTATCTTTCCTAGTAATTATTTCTGTGGATGTATGTTTTAGCTACCTTGTGAAGACGGTGTTCAGAGTGTGAATGACTGCCTGTCTCACAGACATGTACACACATTGCACAGCTGAGTCACATTCTGTACCGGTGGTTCAACATCATTGTGCAAGTTAAAATAGCATTTCTATTGTTCTGTTATTAAACAGCTATTTTCACATTCTGAACAGCTGAAAGAAAAGAATTGGAGCAAATGTTACCTATAGCACGTTACCTTCTGTGGTGTATGAATGATGTGTGATACCCATTTTAAAATCTTAGTCCTGATTCACTGATTTTCTTTAGTTTTGAGTTGATTTGACAACACTGAAAACTCTAGTTACTCATGAAGTAAGTAGTGAGAAAGGTAGTAGGCCTATGGAAGAGCTGAATAAACACGCAAGGCCTTGAGAATACCTGATTATTTGAAAATTTCATTTGGTTGGAGGAATTTTTTTCCAATAATTTTTCTATCTGTGACAAAGCTTAAATTGGTAAAATATACTACTATTAAAAGCTTCCCTCAAAGGCTTATAAGCATGAACAGTTCTAATGTGAGAGAGGAACAGAAGCACTTTTTCTTCACAAACTATAAATTTGTTTCAGTTATTTTTCAAATTTTGAAAAAATTGGGAAAAAAAGGGATTTGTTTCTGATGAAATTTTTAATTGCATAGCAATTTATTATATCTGTTATATTATTGTATTATACCGTTTTTACTGTTATGTTATTTTACTGTATTACACTCTGTGGTGGGTTGACCCTGGCTGGATGCCAGGTGCCCACCAAGCCGCTCTATCACTGCCCTCCTCAGCTGGACAGGGGAGAGAAAATATAACAAAAGGCTCGTGGGGTGAGATAAGGGCAGGGAGAGATCACTCACCCATTACCATCATGGGCAAAACAGACTCGACTTGTGGAAATTAGTTTAATTTATTACCAATCAAATCAGAGTAGGATAATGAGAAATAAAACCAAATCTTAAACACCTTCCCCCCACCCGTCCCTTCTTCCCGGGCTCAACTTCACTCCCGATTTTCTCTACCTCCTCCCCCTCAGCGGTGCAGGGGGACGGGGAATGGGGGTTGCGGTCAGTTCATCACACCTTGTCTCTGCCACTCCTTCCTCCACAGGGGGAGGACTCCTCACACTCTTCCCCTGCTCCAGCGTGGGGTCCCTCCCATGGGAGACAGTCCTCCACGAACTGCTCCAATGTGAGTCTTTCCCACGGGCTGCAGTTCTTCACAAACTGCTCCAGTGTGGGTCCCTTCCACGGGGTGCAGTCCTTCAGGAACAGACTGCTCCAGTGTGGGTCCACCACAGGGTCACAAGTCCTGCCAGCAAACCTGCCTCAGCATGGGCTCCTCTCTCCACAGGTCCACAGGTCCTGACAAGAGCCTGCTCCAGCGTGGGCTTCCCATGGGGTCACAGCATCCACCTGCTCCAGTGTGGGGTCCTCCATGGGCTGCAGGTGGATATCTACTCTGCCGTGGACCTCCATGGGCTGCAGGGGCACAGCCTGACTCACCATGGTCTTCACCAGGGGCTGCAGGGGAATCTCTGCTCCGGCACCTGCAGCACCTCCTCACCCTCCTTCTTCACTGACCCTGGTGTCTGCAGGGTTGTTTCTTTCACATATTCTCACTCTTGTCTTCTGCTACAGTTGTGCAGGCTTTTTCCCCCCTTCTTAAATGTGCTATCCCAGAGGCACTACCACTGTCGCTGATGGGCTCAACCTTGGCCAGTGGTGGGTCTGTCTTGGAGCCGGCTGGCATTGGCTCTATTGGACATAGGGGAAGCTTCTAGCAGCTTCTCACAGAAGCCCCCCCTGTAGCCCTCCTGCTACCAAAACCTTGCCATGCAAACCCAATGCACACTGTTTCACTATAATAAAGCTAAATATTACTGACCCTGGATTTTGACGTAGTTTGTGACATCTGAGTGTGTGCTCAACTCTCACTGGACCTAGTGGGTGAGGTGGAGCAGCTTCAGGAGGTAGTGCGTAGCCAGCTGTTTCCAGATAACAATACTCGCAGTATTAAATACAGCAGTTGTATGAGTGTGACCTTAATGAAATTTATTCTAGTTCAGACTATTAGCTATTTTTGTTCCTATGTTGTCATTTATTTAACTTCCTCTCTTCCACTTTGCCTGTCTCAGAAGGTGAAAAAAGAAATCTTTACAAAATTTCTCTTCCACCTCCCTGCCCCAAGCTCTTGCAATAATAAGAAACACTCTCCCAACAGTCCATGTGTCCTTGTAAATATTTAGATCTGCCTTATTTTTTCATCTTTGACTTTACAGGCCCTCATACATCACTCCCATTATCACTCTACTGTCATCTCTCCCCCTCTTTTTACTTTTTCGTATAATGCTGCCAGGTTTACAGTATTACTAGTTTCCTGAGGCTTTTTCTGCTGTTATTCTGTGCTGAAAATGGCAGTGGGCATTTTGTGGTAACATTTTGTGATATTATGCAACTATGTATTTCCCTGCAGTCCTTATTCAATATATATATTTTCAATACATATTTCTTATTTTTATGCCTTTTAGACAGTAGATTATCCAGTGAAGGATCTTTTTCTAGTATTTGTGTAGGCTTTTAAAAACCAAGGAATTAACTACAGTTATGGTTAAGGGTAATCATAGAAAACAGGACTGAAGGAGTTTCAAGAGATTTCCTGTGTTTATCTGCATGCAGAATTAGTTACTCCAAAAGCATTTATATGTTTTCCTAGTCTGTTCCTAAGACCTCCCACTGATGGAAAGCCCATAGACTTCCTGGATATAAACCCCCATAGTCTAACAACCACTGAAGAAAGACACAAAGTGATCACTGGACATTCAAAGCCCTGTGCTGCTAAATAGGAAAGCTACCTACTGTCAGCACATGAATTGCAAGAAGGATGACATGAATTGCAAGAAGGATATATCCTTCAACCAGGGTCGTATGGGCTCAGAGAGGAAAAAAAAATGCCGTGACCAAAGTGTTGGAAGGGTGGAAGGTGTTACACCTATGCAGGTGTGTGATGGCTGCTGGAGGTGGGTGACTTGTACAACAGGTTACTTAGTAAGACTTTGGCAGGAGTTTAAATATATGAATTTGTACATTTTACATTTGGTATTTTACAGTTGGCTGTGATATAGTAATTGTCCTTAAGCAAAAGTAGTCTCAAGCTATATCCTTCTATTTTTATACAACCAGAATACATAGTTGTGAATTACTCCAATTTTTGAAGTCTGTTTGTCTTGTATATGTTTCACATATTCTTTTATATTTTTCTTACAGGAATTATCCAGCAGTTTAAATACTGCGTTTCGTAGTACCTATATTTAAAAAATATCAATAGAGGTTTCTGTTTAACTAAAATGTGTGTATATTTGAAAATGGCTTAAACTGTTCCCTTCAGAGAATCTTGTGTATAAATAGCCGCTAAACATATATATATGACAGATTGATATTTTTTCATTAAAAGCAGAAAATGAATGTTTGCACAGACAGAGGAAATTACTACTTTGGTTATCCAGGCTAAAGGAAATAAGGACTTACTAACTTACAGAACAAAATACAAAATTACGTGTAGAGGCTACGTGTACTTTGAGCAAAGTAGACATATTTTCTTTAAAGAATGGCTTTTTTGTGCCTTTTGTTTGTTTGTTTAATATATCTCTGGTATTCCTATGATTTAGCATAGCCTAAAGCTTTTAAAGCATGTTAAAATATATTGACCTACACCTGTTGAACATCTTATAAGTAATTTTAATTGGTTATTGTCTGTATAAGCATTTAAATTTTATAGGCCTCACCTTGTTTTCTATCCAAATCCTTTGTGGCATAAACTGGTAATGCTTAGGAGAAAATAAAACTTTTGGCTACTGAGTCAATGCATAGTTGCCTTCCCTCAGCCAGTGGTTCCTGCCTTTTCTGTCCTTCCAGAAGGCAATAGGCAGGGCTCTCCAGGTTGTAAAAGTCATTGTGGGAGTGGGGTGATTTGGGAGAGTCCAAGATGCTGCATTCATGAAACTACTTGACAAACGAGGCAAGGTAGTGCCAGAAACTTGAGCACCCTTGCTGGGGAAAGGGTTTGTTGTGGAACTAGGCATCAGTTTAGATACTCTGATGGCTGGACAAAAGTTTGGCCTTGTATAACTCAAGAGCAATTGCCCTCACTTAAAAAACGTTGCACAGGGTAAAATATATTGAGAGAAAATTCAGCTTCTGTAATTGTTTCTAATTCTGTGCCTTTTTAGTGGATGTCTTCATTTATTCTTGTGATGTATTTGAGTGATGCACAAAGAATTGGTGTTGTGGGCTGGAGCAATTCTGTTGTCAGCACTGTACAGATAAAAAATTGAATAAACCTATGATGATGGAAGGAATTGAACTGCATATCCTCTTTCTGTGGTTTTCCTGTTATTGAGGATCCTCCAGTAATCTGATAGGTGAGCAACAGGAATTGTGAATATAGGTATAACCTAGGATTGACATTGTAACCTGCTCTGAATAAAAACATGAAACTGTACAAGGAATTAACTGTTTAATATTTCATGTTAATCAGCTGGCATGTCTACATTTAATAGGTCAAGTAGCAACTGAGAAAATTCAGAAGTTTAATTAACCTGTGTCCTTTCACAGATTTTCTGACATTATGGGTTGTTATATTTGACCTAATCTGTCTCTGGCCTGCAGTCTTCAGTTTTCAAAAGTGTTTCTCAAGAGTAAAAGCTTTCTTTTTGCTTTCTTGGTATAATATATTAACACACAACTTACTTTTCTTGTAGGGTGCTTCGAGTGTTGCATCAAATGCCTGGGAGGTATTCCCTATGCATCTTTGATTGCTACCATCCTGCTGTATGCTGGAGTCGCGCTGTTCTGTGGTTGTGGACATGAAGCACTTTCAGGAACCGTCAACATTCTGCAAACCTACTTTGAGATGACAAGAGCTGCAGGAGATGTTATTGATGTCTTTACCATGTAAGTTACTACTTTCTTTTAATTGTTTCCTTTTTAAACTGATGAAAAATTCCATAGGGCATATAAATTTGACTCAAGAAAATGTGTTGTAATGAAAATCATAGAAAGAATGATTTGGATAAGCTCAGCAGATGAAGTTTTGACAGAGCTGATATTTTTACTATTTACAATCAATTTGTAATACTATTTAATATCCCATATTTATAATTAAATTTATTACCAAACATTACTTCATATAATATTGATGAACCTGTTCCATACATGCTTGCTTCCATCCTTTATATTCTGTGAAAATTTCTTTGCTGAAACGTGTAAAAAAAACCTCCTAACCTGAAAAGCTGTGCAGAACCCTGAGACTTGAAATGTCAAAACTATATTGCCTCTGGTTTTCCTAGAATTGATCTATTTTTAAGGTTTCATGCTTTGCTACTCATGAAAATCTATTTCTAGGAGGCCTTTGTTTTGTTAAGCGTCTCCTTCCCTTTGGTAAATGAATTACATTCAACAAAGTAGTTTACTCTAACCTGAAAATAAATTATGTATTTTCTAATCTTATTGTCTCTTTAAAACATGATTTTCTTAGATGTTTGAAATCCAAATTCTTATCTGTCTGCTAATGGTTGTAACTAAAGCTGAAGAATCCTAGCCTCAAATTTGTAAGCCTTTTCTTTTATGAATGTTTTTTGGAGGAGTTAAGTGATTTGATCTTCCATCAAAACATTGACCTCTTATGATGGATAGTTCCATGATAATGGCAGCTCAGTGCTTTAGCAGTGGTCAAAAAGCAAACCAAGTACCAGGAACTACTAGGAAAATTATAGAGGAACAGAGAACATACTTATGCCATTGTATAAATCCATCTTTCATCCATATCATTAATACTGTGTACAATATTGGTGCCCCAAAGAAGGCAAAAAAGGATGATTAGAGTTATGGAACAGAGTCCATATGCTTAAAATTTAAGTATAGTAGGACTCTTCAATCTAGAAAGAGGGTGATTAAGAGCTGTTGGGCTAGAGGTCTGTAAATTCACAATGTTATGAATAAGGTACACAAGGTTAGATTGTCTTTCTCTTCCAGTACAAGAAGCTTGAGATATCAGGGGAAACTAGTAGGCACCACGTTCAGAAGGAACAAGTGATAGTTCTTCAATTGTTGTATAGCAGACCTGTGAAGCTAGTTGCATATTGTGGATGCCACAAGCTTATATGGGTTCAAGGGAAGACTGGATAATCTTGGAAAACAAATCCCTTGGTGGTTTCTATTGGCATACAGACTTATCCAGCTCAGGAAGTCTCAGAGGTTAGAATAGCATTGGGGGTTATCCTATTGACTTGCCTGCTTTTACTTTTGTATATTCATTGTCTGAGATAGGAAAAAGGACAAGGTATAGATTTGATCTGACCTGGTTCCACTATTTTCATGATAGCTAGAAACAGAATCTTAAATCTCTTAACTTGCATAGTGCTATATTATCCACATCTTTCCAAAGCTTCTCTGTGAATATTAGCTCTATTGTTTGTGAAATTAGTAGGCAGAAAGGAGAATGTACCAAGTAAGTATGTCACTGCTATGCCATATCCAAATTTCTTCTTAGGACCAAGGAATTTAGATGTTCTTGTATGATAATATATTAGGTTGATGGGAAGTATGTGACTTCTGCTTTGCCTTTTTTGGCTTGTCATTTAGAATAATGGGTCTGACTTGACTTGACGGCTAAGGTTCATTGTTATCCTGAATGAGAGATCAGTCATTTTATTAAGCTCTAACTTATTTTATTAGTCCCTAGGAAGCCATTAGTGCAGAACTGCCACAAATCGATGCTTTCTCTTCATAGCAAGTTTTCCAGCTTCCCTCTGTCAAATTCATAAGTGAAAATATCAGTCAGGAGCCATAGTTCAAATACATATAATTCACTGGAAATGATTAAGGAACTGTAAAGGTGATTTTCCCTTGGCATTTGTTTGGCTTAGTTAGTAGCTTTTTGATTTGTCTGGTTTTTTGTTTACTTAAAGATATACTAAACCCAATTCTTTCCTTGGCAGACCTACTGGAATTGAAATTTCAGTTTATTCAGTTGTGAAAGATGTCTCTAAAGTTATGTGTCTTAAAGATGTCTCTTAAAGGCAGGAGGAGCAAATATTTTGACTAAAAGCAGATGAGCCATTGTTTTTAACTGGATAAACTGTGTGATTCTCAAAGAAATTTGCACATGTTAATTTTCTGCCTGCTTAAGTAGATATTACTCTGCTTTTTAAAATAATTTCATAGGGAGAAGAAATGCTTGATATTTTGTCACAACTATTGATTAGCAGTTGGCTGTACAAAAGCCCTATGGTAATTATATTGCTTTGAAAGGCCAAAAAGCAGAAAGAAAAAATATGTAAGTAGAAAAAAACAGTGCATGCCTATGTTCTTAAAACTATACATACTGAAATGGAAATAAAACCTAGTTGTTTATTGTTCTGATTAGAAATAATAAGAATTAAAAAAAAATAAATCTAGCAGTGTGCCCTACTAAATTATACTTTTTTAAGGTTAAAGACATTTTGGCTCTTAATGCTTCTAGTGCTGTGAAGTGTTTGAGGCTGACCTGGAGTCCGTCCTTCTGTGATAAATATGCTAGGCAGATGCTGCAGTGGAGTGAAGTGTAGTAGATTCTGTTTAATCATGCTTTTGGTTTCTGTCTATGTTTTTATTAGCACAGTGGATTTCAAATGTCATTCAGAATAAAAATCGATCCTTATCTGAGAGCTACTTATGTGGGTGGTAAGAGATAAGGGCTTTTTTAACTGTGCCCACAACTGTGTTTTTTTCTGAACTCAAATAACACAGCTCACGAGCCACCCTGTATCTTTTATCTTTGTCAATACAGCTACTTAGTGCAATTTAAAAGAAGCAGCAGACCCCTGTAGAGAAAGTAGGGCATAAGGAGGGCGTAAACAAGATCTGAAACACTCTTTAAGTGCCTAAAATAAAAGCCAAAGTACCTAAATCCAACAAAGCCATTCAGAAATGTCCATGTCAATGTCCCTGAGGGCACCAACAGCCCTGACTGTCCCTGCCTGGCCTCCCCTGGGGCCTCCCCTCAACCTGCCCATGGTCCAGGACCCCATTTCAGCCCAGCCTGGGGCTCTCAGTCCCTGCCCATGGACTCACCCAGCCATGGGGCTGGGGCTGCCCTGCTCCCTGGGTGGTGTGCTGGGAAGGGCCCTGGCTGCCCTATGGGGAGCCCTCGTCCCACATGGTGCCCTGATGCTTAGGGAGAGATGAATTAATTAAGAACCTGCAATAGGCCTCAAAGTCCTCCAGGAGGGCTCTGCCCTTGGGGATTCAGACAAGAGCAGCAGCCCCATGGGACAGAAGAGGTGGTCTGAGTGCTGGCCCTGCAGAGTGGATGTGGTCCTGGATTCCAGCTCCCCAGACTCTTATGAGTTCAAATAGTATATACCAGCTGCAGTTCATATCTGCTTTGGAAATACTAGTAAGTAGTAAATATTTATAATTTTAAAAATGAAGAGCAAGTTTTTCAGCTGGTTTTAAAATTCATTAAATGCCAGGCAGTTAAATACATTTTCTCAAATTTATTATTTTCTTTCCACGTTAAAATATGGAATGATCATGGTCAATAATTCTGAGGTATTAGAGACATCCTGGAGAGATGCTAGGTGGAGTAGAGATAGTGCTTTTATAGCAAAAGTTTACAGTAAAGAATGCTCTTTTGCTTGCTTGTTTTGAGGGGGGAAAAACCAAAACCAAATTTGGCCTGTAATAGGGTTCTAAAAACAATAGTTTCTAAAAAGTAACAATGATTTTTTTAAAAAAGGATTTTGTCTCAAAGTACTGGATTACAGCCTGACTTGAATTTCTTCAGGGTGATGCAGGTTAAACAGATACTCTAAACTCTTGAAAACTAAAACAAGTCAAATGTATTCAAATTCAAGAGAATACTGTACAGACAGGTACTCCTTATGGAGAGAGCATATCTTCAAAAATCACAAAGCTGAAGGAGGTAGACTCTTCTCTCTTTGCAAAGTAATTTCTAAATCCATGAACCTTTAATAAATTGGATGGTTATAAAAAACATTTGGAATTACCAATGAGTGACCTTTTCATTGTGACTAACTGCTAATTATATTGCTTTCTGAATCACTTTTGTGAAAATTCATTCCCCATAGTCACAGACTTCTTCACTATCAACATTATCACTGCTCTAATGGTAGCTGTGTTGTTTTGGTTTTTTTTCCCCCCAAGTGAAGAAATGCCTGTTTGGGGATCTAATGTACAGAAGTCATAAGCTGTTGTTTGGGACGTGGATTTCTTCAGTGGATGTAGAGTAGTTATTTTAGCTGCTTGTGATTCAAAGGGATCCTAAGAAAATAAATATGGTGGTTTAAATTATCCTGAAAACTGCCTTTATGATATTTTAACTCTAAGAGGTGAATGGTTTGCATTTCCCACTTTGTCAGTTTAACAGCTCTGTAGGCTTCACTGAAACTGAGTAATCTGCTTGAGGTAGATGTGGTATTCAGTCATTCTTCTAATAATAAACTGCAGTGAACACTATATCTGCAAAGTACTGGGTCTAACTAGATTTGCTTACTTAATCACTGATTTTGACAAGATTCCGAAGTCAGCAGAAATAGATGTATGGTTATCAAACATGTATTGTATGAGCTGGATTTTTGTATTTTTCTGGTGTTTGGAACAAATTGCAGAAGATGTTTTTTAGGAAATCAGCAGCACAAGGTACGTTTGGTGTATCTCCCAACAGCATCTTTTCACAGTTCTTTCTCTTTAGTATGCAAGGCTGGTTAGTGCCATCTGTCACATGGTTGTGATATATAGGCCACGAAACAAGGCAATCACGCTCTTGGAGTGGAAAATGAAGAAATCTTCCTGATAGAAACATTTACAACATTT
Organism: Ciconia boyciana; assembly: GCF_034638445.1. Classification (NCBI taxonomy): domain Eukaryota; kingdom Metazoa; phylum Chordata; class Aves; order Ciconiiformes; family Ciconiidae; genus Ciconia; species Ciconia boyciana. The sequence continues at coordinate 40,852,973 of NC_132938.1, forward strand.
GCCTACTACAGTCAGAGCTAATTCAGGTCATTGTAAATTCACTTCCTTTTAAAGGTGTGAAACCAAATAGTAAACTAAATGAAGGTACTATCTGTAAATCTGTTGTCACTATCTTCTCTGTTGGAAGTGCCACAGACCCTCTACTGGAGCCACCTTCTTACAGCTAAAAACTTCCTTCCTTTCAAAATGTGAAAGTCTGTGTTTCAGATGCTGTTGTGTCTGTTTGATGCTTGCTGATAACCTTTCCGTTAGTCAGCGTATAGCCATTGTTTATTAAAAGGATATTATTTAGTAATATACATATGTATGTGCAGCTGTTTTCTTTTGAGGAAAAACAAAAGAGCATGCGTAGAAGCTTTTATATCTCCCCTCTTAGTGTTTGAAACCAGTGTTTTGAGAGGTAGATAAATGGATGTTATTCTGATCTTCTGCTGTTCTTTGGTTTTGTTGGCTTTGCAGCTATCACAAGTTAAATATTGGTGCCGCTGAAAACATTATTGTTATCATTAATACTATTACACTAATATTAATGGAATACTGTGAAAGGTATTACAATGAGACCTGTAGTAAATGTTAGCTGATATGAAATACGATATTTATAAATATTTGCATTAGACCATGTGATGGTTCTGTTTTAGTCATCTACTTAGTACACAATAGTACTAATTTGATTTTCCCTATACATGTTTGTTCTGTTACAAAAGCCTGGCATTCTTTAAATTTGAACTTAAATTATGTTTTAAACAGTATTTGTATTACTGGAAGCAAAACATGTAAGGCTCTGTACCAGGACCAGCAATTGCCAAGTTATGCAGGGCTGTGTCATAGCATGTCTGGAAACAGCAACCATCCTAAGGAGCCCTGGCAGATGACCCCAGTGGTTCTGTAAGGAGAAGATTCATCTGGGCACCAATTTGGCTATCTGAGCCTATGAACAGGAAGAAGAGACAGGAAAGAAGTAGAATGTACACGGTTTGCATATACCAAACTAGTAGGAAGACTGCCTGTGATTGAAGTCCAGGCTTGTACAGTCATTTGTTTGAGATGTATACTGCCTTTTTGGAGGTGTATACTGCCTTTGGTTAGTAATTTTTTTCATACTACTGGTTATGTAATAGTATCCAAATAGTTATTTAAACAATAGTTTACTTTTCCTTTATATATAAAATTAATATATTATCTAGGGAGTATGATCTAAAGTTTTTAGCTTCATATCTATAAAATTAGCATTAAAAGGTTCTTATAAAATGATAATTTTATATATAAAAATAATTTTAAAGCATGCTTTCTTAGAATTATGTTTGGTTTTAGAGAATAGACTTTATTTTTGCATTATGTCAATTTGATACCTCTAAAAGTATCTGAAAAAAGTTATGTATCTGAAAAAAGCTATAAATAAAAGGAAAAATATTTTATTACAATATATTTAGCAAATGCAATGCTTGGAAACTATCCTTAAAATCCTTGAATATTACTACATTGATACATGTGAAGTGTAGTTTCTTCTGTGACAGCAAATAATTTTCAGTTAATCTTATTTCACCTAAGTATTGTAGAAATCCTAGCTTGATATGTAATAGTGTGTCTACTGTGTATGCTGCATAGGCTGATAATCATCTTGCACTATGAAAAATGGACAACAGTGGGCTGAGAACTGCCTTATTCAAACCCTCTTTTGAAATCTACAGAGAATCTGCTCTCTTGGTATTTTTGAGATGTAAGCTCTGAAGATGTAGTCCAGAGTTAAGCAGAGGAGTCATATGGCTACATATACATTAGAAAGCAGTGTTAGCACAATAGAAAATGATTGGTAGACCTAAATACTTGGTGCTATTAACTTTCTGTTCATACAGCATTTATTTCAGGGACTTATTTTGGACTCGGTCTTGCCTGATACAATGGACTGAACATCCGGTAGCGGCTGGAGTGCAGCAGGAGCACTCCTGGAGCATACTTCCCATTTAGCTTAATTGGAAAGGAATCCGTGTTGTGCACTCTGAAAAACATGATGCAAACCATATCTCAATAAATAGGGACAGCTGCAGGACTTGTTTAAAAAAAAATATCCATTCCTGAGTGAAAATGCTAATGGGGTTGTACTCATAATCCCTACTGCTGTAAAGTTAAAGGTTTGCTCGCTGAGCTCAGTGGTAAAAAGACTTCTAACTAGGCTAATGAGAGTTCCCACTAACAGCACTCTTTGAGTTCTTGTACCTGGATTCTGACTATGTGTAGAAGAATGGTGTTATCTCTGCAAGGAAGGCCTAACTTCGGCCTATGTGCTTGTTTGTGTATTATAATTTGACAGGAACCACCAGAGAGAGCATGATGTCAGCGAAGGATGCATTTTTCATTTCTAAAAAAATGCAGTTTACTTAAGGAGAACAGTTTCTATTTCACTGGAATGGTTCAGTCACACATAAAAAGTAACACTGGACAAATATAGCATATTAAGGATTAGATGCAGAACATAGCATTTTAGATCTGGTATCATTCGGTAGATGCACCAAACCTGACAAAACATGCCAGCACCTAAGAATATGACCTTTGCAAGATTATACAGTGCTGAAAAGTCACATTTACAACCTACTCAGCTGTATTATGTAGCCTGGTGTTCTGTATTCTGTTAAAAGCAAAACCAGTAAGAATCTATGTAAGTAAAATTTAGGATTTGGGAGGCACCTGCAAAAACGTGGTCCTCATTTTATGAAATAATTGAATACGGAAATTCATAGCAGCACATGTGAATAACAGCAGAATGATCTTACATAAAGAATTTTTTTGTCTTCATCTGTGCAAATACAGTCAGCTACTTTTAGGCAGACAAATGTATTATTTAGTACTGTGTTAAGGAGCTCTTTTTCTTCATTGTCTGGAATTTTAGGTTGGCTATGATCACCATGTGCCTGTGAATTGAAGCATTTACAACAGAGCTTTCTCAGCAGGTGGTTCATCTTCATAGGAAATATCTTTTTCTCTTTCAAGTGCCTTTGTTTCCTTTTAGTCTTAGTTTACTTTATAAACATGTAAAATAGAAAGCATATATTCCTATGTAATTTACATGTTGCTAAGTCTTGCTTCATGTGCCATGCAAAACTAAGCTAACTGGCCTTTCCATAGGAGATCTGAAAAGGGTAAAATTAACTATTACCATCCCAATATGGAGTTTTAGTATCAAGTTCTCAGTCTTACGCTATGAGTATTTACTATGTGTGACTCCAAGTTTACATTTGTAATAATGAAATACTCACAAATCCTGTGATATGCTTTTGCCACATCTTTTTACACTTTATTGCTATGGAAAGTTGCCTGGGAATTCAGTATCCATAGTGCACAACACCATCATGTAATTCTGACAGAAGTCTGCACATTACTGTGCACTAATTTCAATCTTTTTTTGGCCGCCTTCAGGCAAAGAGGGCTCCAGATTTCTTCTGTAATTAGCATCTTTAAAAATGTTTCTAAGAAAGTAGTTTTGCTAGAGGTGAGCAGACAGAACAAGCCTAGATTATCAGAAACAACTTTGAGAAGCAGCCTCATCCATATGTCAGTCAGAAATTTGTGGTTTAGAGTCAAACATTTCATGATTATTTGAATTCTTATGTTGGATCCTTTCCTGTTCCAAGAAAGTTACAAGATTCATAGGGCAGAAATGTGTTTTACACTGCTATTGCTCCTCTTCCATTAGCCTGTGAATTCTCTACTGCTTTTTGAGGTGCTCCATGAAATCTTGGCTCAACTGTCCCGTTCCTAGGAAGGAAGGAAACATCAAACTTTTAGAGGATGATGATTTAGAGTTGTATTCTGCATACCTGTAAAGAGTTGTACGCCACAAATTAATCTGTTAAAATCAATGGGATCTTATGTCACATCACCTTCTGTTCAGAGTAGAATAACAAAATCTGGCCCTTGCAGAATGAGAGTAACTTGCATATTATAGTAAGATGATCTCTTCTTTATATAATCCTAACAATCTGTCTTTAGTTTTGAGCAAATGATGTGTATGATTACATACAAAATGTCTTCCAGAAATACAGAATCAGAAGTTTCTGTTTGCTTTTTATTATGTTTTATCTCTACTTTAATAAAAAGTACTTTTAGGTCTTTGTTGCTCTTATCCTTTGTCTACTATTAATCCTTTCTCCTTTTTCCTGACAAACTTTAATTGAGCATTCTGTACTCCAATTTTGTCTTCTTTCCACCTGAAATTTAGAAGTTTAGACTCTGTATTAACCTAATCTTGGAAAGATCCCTCATGGACCTATGCTGACATTTTCTTACTAGTTTCATTTTCTCTTCTCCACAGTGAGGATATTTCAGTTTCTTTTATCTCATTTTTGTTGTTACCTGGAGTTTTTCGGTCTTACTTTGCAGGCAGTACATGATATTAATAAATCCTTCTTTCTCCCTGCTGGCTGTATGTTTTCCTTTTGAAGTTTGCCTTTGCTCGTCTCTTCCCTTTGCTAACAGTTCTTCTATGCTTCATGGTACCAACTATCTTCTTTGCTCAAACTGTTTAAGTGAATAATGACATGAACTTACACCAAGAAATTGTTCCCAGCTGGTTTGCAGGAGAGGCTGAGCACTTATTTTAAAAACTTCCATGGGGCATGGCTTCTGCATACCCTAAACAGACCTTCTTGCTTGCAAACATCCCCTTATACCTTGTCTCTCTTCAAAAAACACATTTGCAAAACTGTTTCTACAAGCTTGAGATAGCTTGAGGGGGCAGGCTGCTATCTCAGTCTCTTAACAGCCTCTTAGGATGAGTCCCTCAGGGGGCAAAAGGATCAGCATGAAGGCCAGCATTGCTGTTCTACAGAGTAACAGAGATTATTGTGCATTCTAGATGTGAACATCAACTATTCAAAGTTCCTTGTGATTGAAAAATATAAATAAATTTAAAAAAAACCCCAAACCCCCAAAACCAGCAAAACTGACCTACCTCAATGGTAATGATTACATGCATTTCTCAATTTTCTAAATTGTGTATGCCAACTTTAAAAAGGCGATTTTTAATTAGAAATTGTACTATGATAATGTAACTAACTTTTTAGTACTTTAGTAGCTTTGGTATTTTATTTTCCTTATTGTGTTTTCTTAGCTTGGAAATAGGTATAATTGCCTGAATCTACTTGCATTCAGAGAGTATAGGTACAGTTTGCTGGCAATTATGTGCTATTCAGCACATGTAGTATCTGAATGTAATTATCTATATTTGCAGAAGTTATGTTATGAATTCAGGAAGAGAAACGTGAGGCAGAATTATAAATGCTGGAAAACTAGTTCCGCAGTAATACCTAGTACACTGGTGGGCTAGGCCAACCAAAACCTCTGTAATATTAGGCTTTTATCTCTTGTTCAAGCTGAAGTGTACACATACTTTATTTGAATAAAAAGGTTTTCTGGACAGCATGAGAATCGTGTCACAGGGCAAACTAATGTGGATTTTTTTGTTGTTGTTAATTGCAAATAAATGTCTGCAATGCATTCCTATACTAACCAAATTAAAGAAAAATATCCCTAGCTAGTATGTAGATTGTTCCAAAGTAATATTAAGTAATTTTGATAGAAAAATATATATTGGTGTGCATTAGCTGAGTACTAGCCTTCAACATTGAGGGCAGAAAGTGTACCATGATTAGACTGAATAGTGTAAATTCTTCAGGGTTCCTACAGTTTGCAATTCCTTTTAGGACACAATAAAATATAAAGGGTCAATGTTAACAGTTCATCTTGGCTTATCTGTTGGGGTAGTAAATCCATTTATTATGGTGGAGCAGTACTGATTTACTCCAGTGAAGCAAGTAGTTCCTCAACTCTAAAACATTATTACTTCTAGACACAGTTAACAGAAGCTAATTATGAATATTGAAATACTTTTGAAACAGGATGTAATAATTATGAGCTCAGTCTCAAAAACAAAATAATAACTGATTTGTTATAACACAATTTTCACAAAAGCCTGCTACACATAGACATGATAATTCGACGATTAATCTTATTGCTTACTGATTTATTTTCTTTTTTAATCCTTGAATTTGCCAGAGCACCATGAAAATACACAGTAGGAAATCTGCAACATTGATCTGACTCACTGAGAATGTTTTCACTCACCTCTGACTTGTCTCTGCTGGGATAGTCTACTCGGTACTCAGCTACAACCTGTTCGTTAAGATGTTAGCATTGATGGCTTTCATCAATAACTTCTGTTAGAGGAAGAAAGTGTTTTCTCTAGAGCTATTTTAATATTCATCTTGTTGGATAGAATCCAGATTCAGATTAATGAATTAGGAATTTGGCTTAATATGGAATAATTAATGACCCAGCAGCAGAAAAAGAACTAAAAATTGAAAGATCAGCTTGATTTAAATCACAAGTTGAAAACAGTGACGTTTGTGTTTTTAACATTTCTGAACAT